>NC_037678.1:69395343-69695343 GCF_003255815.1 Theropithecus gelada
GCCTGTAATCCCAGCACTTTGGGAGGCCGAGGCGGGCGGATCACAAGGTCAGGAGATCGAGACCACGGTGAAACCTCGTCTCTACTAAAAATACAAAAAATTAGCCGGGCGCGGTTGTGGGCGCCTGTAGTCCCAGCTACTCGGGAGGCTGAGGCAGGAGAATGGCGGGAACCCGGGAGGCGGAGCTTGCAGTGAGCTGAGATCCGGCCACTGCACTCCAGCCTGGGCGACAGAGCGAGACTCCGTCTCAAAAAAAAAAAAAAAAAAAAAAAAGAAAGAAAATGTCATTACCAGGTGGGGCACAGTGGCTCACACCTGTAATCCCAGCACTTTAAGAGGCTGAGGCAGGTAGATCACCTGAGGTCAGGAGTTCGAGACCAGCCTTGCCAACATGGCGAAACCCTGTCTCTACTAAAAATAACAAAAAAATTAGCTGGGCCTGGTGGCAGGTGCCTGTAATCCCAGCAATTAGGGAGGCTGAGGCAGGAGAATTGCTTGTACCCAGGGGGTGGCAGTGAGCTGAGATCGCGCCATTGCATTCCAGCCTGAGCGACAAAAGTGAAACTCTCTCAAAAAAAAAAAAAAAAAAAAAAAGAAAAGAAAAGAAAAGAAAATGTCATTACTTATTAGGCTTTAAAAAAATTATGTATCTTTTCCCTTGGACCTATTAGTAGATTTCAAGTAGTGGTTCTCAGCCCCTTCACCACCACCAAGGTTATTTCATTCTGTGGGTATCATGAGAAAAAATCCGAGAGATGGTAGCATGGAATTTTTGGAGTTAGAGGACTTTGGTTCATGTCCCCACTTTATTGCTTGAGAGTTGTCTGAAATTGAGTAGTTAATTTATTCTTCTCTGTCTTGGTTTTTTTTTTTTTGGTTTGTTTGTTTTTTTGAGGTGGAGCCTCACTCTGTCACCGAGGTTGGAGTACAGTGGCACGATCTTGGTTCACTGCAACCTCTGCCTCCCGGGTTCAAGCGATTCTCCTGCCTCAGCCTCCTGAGTAGCTGGGATTACAGGTGCCTGCCACCACGCCCGGCTAATTTTTTATTTTATTTTTAGTAGAGAAAGAGTTTCACCACGTTGGCCAGGCTGGTCTCGAACTCCTTCCTGACTTCAAGTGATCCGCCTGCCTCGGCCTCCCAAAGTGCTGGGATTACAGGTGTGAGCCACTGCGCCTGGCCTGGCTTGGTTTTTTAATGTGAAACATGAAGATAGTAACATGCATATCTCACGTGGAATTCAGTGACACAATCATCCTTCTAGAGAGTTTAGCACAGTCCGTGGAACATTACGAGCTCTTATCAAATGGGAGAGATCATCAAAAGATTTTGCTTCTCAAGCAGATTGGGTGTATTAGGATATGCTGGGGCTTTTAGTGTGTCTGGCCATGATGTCCTTTAGACCTTCTCCATTTACCTGCACAATAGGAACCTCTTCCTCAGGTGCTGGTTTGGCGCTCAAGGATTGGTTTCTACTCTTAGGGTCCATCTTCTACTGAGAACATTTGTGATGGTTCTTTACCCTAGTCCTTTCTTCAAAAGGCCCTTAAAGCAGGTTTTGAAATTATTTCAGTTTTTATAAAAAGGTAAAACAGGCCGGTGTGGTGGTGGCTCATGCCTGTAATCCCAGCACTTTGGGAGGTCAGGGTGGGTGGATCACTTGAGATCAGGAGTTCGAGACCAGCCTGGCCAACATGGTGAAACCCCATCTCTACTAAAAATACAAAAATTAGCCGGACGTGGTGGTGCATGCCTGTAATCCCAGCTATTCGGGAGGCTGAGGCAGGAGAATCACTTGAACCCAGAAGGTGGAGGCTGCAATGAGCCGAGATTGCATCACTGCACTCCAGTCTGGGTGACAGAGTGAGACCCTGGGTGACAGAGTGAGACCCTGTCTCAAAAACAACAAACAAACAAATGGTAAAACATACATATGGTAAATAATCCAAACAATACAGTAGGTATCTGTAATCAATCAGTTTCACTCCTACTAATCCCCTAGTTCTCTTTTACAAAATCCAGCACATTCATCATTTTCTAATGTATCTTTTCAGAGATAATCTCTGTGTATAAAATAATTTATATTTGTGATTGTTTTACACAAATTGTTGTATACTATACACACTATTAAAGCTTTATTGAGGTATGTGTAATTTACATACAATTGATGTGTACATTTTTTCTTTTTTTTTTTTTGAGATGGAGTTTTGCTTTTGTTGCCCAGGCTGGAGTGCAAAGGTGCAATCGAACTTGGCTCACTGCAACCTCTGCCTCCCGGGTTTAAGTGATTCTCCTGCGTCAGCCTCCCAAGTAGCTTGTATTACAGGCATGTGCCACCACACCCAGCTAATTTTGTATTTTTAGTAGAGATGGGATTTCTCCATGTTGTTCAGGCTGGTCTCGAACTTCCGACCTCAGGTGATCTGCCCACCTCAGCCTCCCAAAGTGCTGGGATTACAGGCGTGAGCCACCGCGCCCGGCTGATGTGTACATTTTTAAAGTGAACAATTTGATAAGTTTGTTGTTTTTTTTTTGAGACAAAGTCTTGCTCTGTCTCCCAGGCTTGAGTGTGGTGGTGTGATCACCACCGCACTGCAAGCTGGAACTCCTGGGCTCAAGGGATCCTCCCGCCTTGGCCTCCCAAAGTGTTGTGATTACAGGCGTGGGCCACAGTGTCTGGCCTGATGAGTTTTGACACAGGTGGTTTGACACAGGTAAGTTTTCCACATACACCTGTGGAACCATCGCCAAATCAAAATTTTCTTTGATTTCTTCTTTGACCAGTGGGTTATTTAGAACTAGATTTTAAAATTTCCAAATATTTGGGGATTTTCCTGAGATCCTTATGTTAATGATTTCTAATTTAATTCCATTGTAGTCATAGAACATACTTTATATAACTTTAATCATTTGAATATATTGAGACTTGTTTAATGGCTCAGGTTACGATCTGTCTAGGTAAGTAGTCTATGCATATTTGAGAAGAGTATTCTGTTGTTGGGGAGAGAGTTCTATAAATGAGTCAGTTCGGGTTGTTTAAGTCTGTAATATCCTTGCTTATTATCTGTCAGGTTGTTCTATTGACTATTGAGAGGGGGATATTGACATTTCTGAAAGTAATCGTGTATTTGTCTCTTTCCTCCTTGCAGTTCTATCATGTTTTGTGACGTTCTCTTCACATCATAATAAGGATACATATTATTATTATGACTTATCACTGTTCATGTTAACGTTGATTACCTGTCTTAAGGTAGTGTTTGTCAGATTTCTTCATTTGCAAAGTTGTGTGTTTTTTTGTTCTTCTCCCTTTTCACACTACGGTCTTTGGAGGAAAGTCACTAGTGCAGTGGAAACTTAAGAAGTAGAACGTTATGCTCTACTCTTTTTTTTTTTTTTTGGAGACTTTATGGAGTTTAAGCTCACTTCCAACAGGGAAGACAAATTTCAGTTTTTTCCTGCCTCTAGTATGGTAGAGAGCAGTTTTCAGCCTGAGACACCCCTAGGTAAGTAACTGAATTGGGGTTTGTCTTGGCTAAAATTAAGATTAACAACCAGGTGGTCTTAATTCCTCTTTACCGTTAGAGCGCTCAGTAATTGTGTAAGTTGTGACATCGTTTGTTCTGCTTAACTGTTTTTGTTTGTTTGTTTCTGTTTTTATTGTTGTTTTGGTCTTTTCCCCATTGGCTTTGATCAAGTATCTGATGATCAAATCTGAAGGAAAATTCCAAATTATGGAGGTGGCTAAATTCTGTCTCTCTCACACACACACACACACACACACACACAATGTTGTGTGGTAGGGGGAGAAAAAACGGCCAGCAAAAGGAAAAAAAAAAAAAAAGAAAGAAAAAGAGAACGGCCTGGCATCCAGCCCTGCCCAGTGGAAGCTCTGGAGCAGGCGTGTACTCACTGCTACAGAGCCTCAGTGCTCAGGTGTCCAGGTGGGCTGTGGTACTCCTCACTCCGCGAAAGCCACATTGGTGTTATTCCCTGTCTGTTCCAGCCGTACTGCAATGTGAATGTTCTTGATAACTTTGAGCCGCAGGATGCTGTAGGGGCAGTCTATTTGGGCAGATGAAAGTGTAGAGCCCAAAGTTGAGGCCAGAGGTCACAAGCTGATAGCCTGCGTTGCCTGAAGGGCTCAAATTAAAAACTAGGAGGATTCATTAAAAATATGGAAAACCTGGAAGATCTGACAACACTGGATCCCCTGGTCTCACAGAGTGGCAGACATCTGGGGCTGAGGGTGACCTTGAGATGGGCCACATGTTCTCTAGCTTTCCGGGGTCCCCACCAGGCCAGTGGTCAGGTTCCATTTTTACTGCACTGTCCCTACAAGGGGAATGATATATGTATCATTTAGCAGAGAAATATTTCTCTGTGTCCATGTGTCTATCAAATAAATATTTCTTTGTACTCACATCTCTATTAAAAGGGGGAAGCTTGGCCAGGCGTGGTGGCTCATGCCTGTAATCCCAGCACTTTGGAAGGCTGAGGCGGGTGGATCACTTGAGGCCAGGAGTTCAAAACCAGCCTGGCCAACATGATGAAACCCTGTCTCTACTAAAAATACAGAAATTAGCCGGGTGTGGTGGTGCATGCCTGTAATCCCAGCTACTCGGGAGCCTAAGACATGAGAATTGCTTGAATCTGGGAGGCAGAGGTTGTGGTGAGCCCAGATTGCACAACTGCACTCCAGCCTGGGCAACAGAGCAAGATTCTGTCTGAAAAAAATAAAAAATAAGAAAAATTATACCCATTTTATAGATAAGGAAGCTGAAGCCCAGAGAATGGACACCCCTTGCCCAAGTTACCCAGCCCAGGAGTGTCAGACTCCAAGGTGTGCTTGAACCATACCTCGGGTCATCCTGTTAATACACTGTCCTGCCCATTTGCTCAGGTAGGCTCATGTCCCCTGGCATGAAAGTCGGAAGGTTTTATCCAACCTGCACCACTGACTTACTGTGTGTTCTGGGCAGGTTCCTCTCCCACTCTGTGCTTCAGTTTCCTTACCAGTAAAAATGGCTTTGAAACATGCCCAAGTGGAAAAGATCATGTGGTGACATGAAGCACATGACTTTTGCTAGCCCTACATGGCTGCCTCTTGATTCATGGCAGTGAGGGGTTGGTCTGCCTGGCACCCAAATGGGTGATGCAGAAGTGCCCATGTGTACTTATTCCTTGAGCGAGAGGTACAGTTTGCAGCGCAATGTGACCTGCAACAGGCTATTGCTTAGCATTTGCAGGGTGATGTCAGGTCTTTTGGTGTCTTCTGTGATCAACCTGTGAGAGGCATGGAGGATGTTGGTGTGGCCTGGCCAGACCTCTGTGACTCTGTGGGGTGTGGGTATCTGGATCTGCTGGAGTAGGGGCAGAGCCCAGGAGGGGTGGGAGCAGCTTTGGGACAACCCCTTCCCTTGCCCCCAGCCCAGCTGTAGAACACTGAGCTCTAGTTCTAGTTTCCAAGGCTTGACGACCCAGACAAGTCCCTTCCCTTCTCTGGGCCTCAGTGTCAGCCTCTCTAAAACGGGGGAGGGAACAATAGAGGAGCGTAAGCATCTGCGAAAGAGAAGCAGGCCAGCGAGAGTCAGGGAAGGCAAGGTGGCAGGTGAGCCCTCTGCCATCTGCTCAGGACCCATCTGCTGTGCTTCCTTCTGCACCCTCAGCTACCAGCACCTCCCTGAGCTGAGAGGAGCCGAGTTTTAGGTATTTTTTGAACATTAGGTACAAGCTGGTGACTCATCTGGTGCCCACTGGAAGAGGCAGCAACAAATTCAAATGCCGGAGGAAAGCTTGGCTGGGTCAGGCTCCCTGCTGTATATCTGCGTTTAGCATGGATTTTTTTTTTTTTTTTTTGAGATGGTGTCTCGCTATGTTGTCCAGGCTGGAATGCAGTGGCTATTCACAGGTGCAATCACATTACAGCCTCAAATTCCTGGGCTCAAGTGATCCTCCTCCTCAGCCTCCTGAGAAGCTGGGACTACAAGTTTGTGTCACTGTGCCAGCTCCAGTGGGCTTTGTTTGTTTGCTTTTGACATGGAGTCTTGCTCTGTTGCCCACATTGGAGTACAGTGGTGAGATCTTGGCTCACTGCAACCTCTGCCTCCCAGGTTCAGGTGATTCTCCTGCCTCAACCTCCCAATCAGCTGGAATTAGAGGTTTGTGCCACCACACCTGGCTAATTTTTGAATTTTTATTAGAGATGGGGTTTTACCATGTTGACCAGGCTGTTCTCAAACTCCTGATCTCAAGTCATCCACCCGCCTTGACCTCCCAAAGTGCTGGGATTACAGGTGTGAGCCCTCTCGCCTGACCTGGAGGTTTTTTTTTGAGACAGAGTCTCACTCTGTTGCCCAGGCTGGAGTCGTAGTGTCACAATCATGGATTGCTGCAGCCTTGAACTCCCGGGCTCAGGTGATCCTCACACCTCAGATTCCAGGGTTGCTGGGACTACAAGCATGCGTCACCATGCCTGGCTAATTTTTGTAGTTTTTGTGGAGATGGGGTTTTGTCATGTTGCCCAGGCTGGTTTTGAACTCCTAGGCTCAAATGATCTGCCCATCTTGGCCTCCCAAAGTGCTGGGATTACAGGTGTCAGTCACTGTGCCTGGTGACAATATGTTTCTGTTGTCCAGGCCGCTCAGTTTGCATTAATAGTACTTTGTTATGGCAGTCCTCACAATCTAATACAATTGGGAAACCCAGATATTGATTAAAACCTTCTAGATTTTTATATGTTGGCAATTCATTAAAAATACTTTTCAAAAACCTATGCAGATTTGCAAAAAACCCAGTTGTAGGCTGAATGTAGAGGGCAGGAGGGCTGCTGGGCTGAGGTCCCAGATTGAGACCCTACTTTCTTCCTAGGAAGATTGCCAGCGGCTTGGAGAGACATAAGGTCAAGAAAAGTAGACTCGCTTAGCACTTTCCAGGCTATAGAGAACCTCCAAAGACACCGTGCTGAGAACACAGCCGCTCAGGGCACCAGGAAAGGCCAGAGGCAGTCCTGGCCCTCCACTTACCCACCTGCCCAGAGAAGCTCCCACAGCAGGGGGAGGCTCTTCCCTGAAAGCAGGTCCCCGATCGACCTGCGACAGGTCCAGCCCACTGCTCTTCTTGGAAAGACATTTGCTTACAAAGGGCAGGTGGTCCAGGACAGGGACACCTTTGCTCCTGGCCCCTGTCACAGGCAGGCTGAGCATGCAGCCCAGGATGCCGTGCTCTGAGAACAGGTCTGAACTGTGTGAGGACGCAAGCCCCGCCTCAGTGTGGGGCTGTACCGTTCATTCAACCCTTCACCAAATTCACTCAGTCATTCGGCAGCCAGCACTTACTGAGCTCTTACTCTCTCCTGGGCTCAGGGGACAGGAGCAGTGTGGCCCCTGCCCTCATGGAGTTTCCTGCTAGGGAGAGAGACAAAAGCTGAGCACTCCGATCAGCAAGCAAGGCAATATTCCAGAGTGATCTGTGCTGCAAAAAGAAAAAATACAGCGGAGTCGGAGCATGACCAGGACGAAGATCTGTTTCCGATGGGGTGATAAGGGAGGGCCTCTCTGAGGAGGAGGCCTCTGAGCTGAGGCCTGAGTGAGGTGGAGGAATCCATCACTCAGGCTGATCCCAGGGAGAGCCATGGCGGCAGAGGGAACAGAACGTGCAAAGGCCCTGAGGTGCTGGTGAGCCTGGCGCAGTAGGACACAGAAAGTGGAGTGAGGCTGGAATGTGGTGAGCGGGGATGGGGCTGGATGGATGACAAGCAGCTTAGTCAGGAGTTAGGGACAGAGGCAAGCAGCCCAACAGGCAGACGGGACAGCAGGCGCAGCACACTTGAACAAGCATAAGGCCACAGAGGAAGCCTTACCAAAGGGCTGTGGGAACTCAGAGGAAGGAGAGATTCCTTCTGCCTGGGGAAATCGAGAGGAATTCCCAGAGGAGGTGGTTAGGCCTTTGCCTTAAAGGATGGGCCCAGATGCACCAGGTTGAGCAAGAGGGAAAGACATTTCAGGCCAGAGGAACAGCCTAGCAAAGGAGTGAGCTGTGAAATCTGTGGGGGTGCTCAGGGAAGGAGGCAGTGGAAGAGGCAGTGGAAGGAGGCAGTGGAAGAGGCTGGAGATACAGGGCCTTGAATGCCAGTGTAAGGGGCAACCTCGGAGGTTCTCCCGAGGGCACTGAGAAGCCATGGCAAGTGTTAGAGCAAAGGAGACACAGGATCAGCTCTGGGTGAAGGAAGGTGAATTCTGTGGCAAGGGGAAGGCCCGTAGAGGAGAATCATTGAGCAGGGAGGTGGTACCGTCTCCCACCCCTGGCCTTTCCTGAGTTCCTGCCTCTGACACTCACCCCTTAACATTTACCTTTTCCCGCTGATTCTTGTGGCTCTGCAGGTGGAGTAGGTGCTGGGCCTTCCCCTGGGCTTGGAGCAGCAACGTCCAGCAAGCAGTGACATCCAGAGCAGCAGCATCCTCTTGGCCAGGACCTGCAGACGCAGAGGTGGGAATCTTGACGTCCTCACTGGGGACCTGTCACCTTTTGTCTCCCAACTCTGCCTCTCCTAGGACCATCTCTCCAGCTTTCCCTTGCCTCTGCCCCCAGCTCCAGATCCGCTAGTCCTCGAACACAGCCTGCACTTCCTGGGCTTCCTGCCACTGTACATTTGTGCTTGCGGATCCCTCGGCCTGCAGTGCCCTTCTCCAGAGTGTGGGCACTGCCACTTCCTGAGGGTGGGACCTGAGCAAGTCACAGGACCGCTCCATGCTTCAGTTTTCTCATCTGTAAAATAGGGACAATTCTAGGTCGTTGTGAGGAATATGTTCCATAATATGTGCAAAGCACTTAGCAAGCAGTCAGTGTCCAACAGCTGTTCATATGACTGGATAACATTGTGAGAGGTTAAAGGATGTATCACTTCCCCCTTTTTTTTGAGACAGGGTCTCGCCTTGTCAGCCAGGCTGGAGTGTAGTGGCACAATCTTGGCTCACTGCAGCCTTGACTTCCCAGACTCAAAGAATCCTCCTGCCTCAACCTCCCAAGTAGCTGAGACTACAGGAGCGTGCCACTATGCACAGCTAATTTTTTTATTTTTAGCAGAGGCGACATTTTACCATGTTGCCCAGTTTGGTCTCGAACTCTTAGACTCAAGAGATCCTCCTGCCTTGGCCTCCCAAAGCGCCGTGATTACAGGTTTGAGTCACTCCTCATAGCCTAGCACTCCTTTTTAACACTGGAGGCTTCTGAATCTTGAGGATGCTATGGGATAGGGGTCCTGGGGGAGGTGCCAGAGGGGTGGTAGGGGTAGGCATCTGGGGGACTTAAAGCTACAGATCTTTACCAGCTAGCAGGGAAATATTCCAGACACTGCATTTATACCAGTTTCTAGCAGCAGAACCTCAGCTCTGCCAAGTGTCCAAAAGGGCATAGCTGGAACCCCAGAATCGCAGGCAGGGGCTGTCTGGGTGGCTCTCTGGGTGGGCAGGAGCATTCCACTAGGAAACGAACCCTCTGGAACTGCAAGGCAGGGACCAGCCGAGATGCAGACATCTCTAGGGCAGATGTCAGGGCCCGCAGAGGAACTACCATTGCCCCCCATGCCGCGCCCATGAAGAAGCCTCCCAGAAGGTAGATGCTGCCCTTGAGCAAGGCGAGGAGACCCCCAAAGTGGCTAAGCCTACTCTGGAGTGCCTTAGAATATCCTGGCATTGCCTTGAATATCCAGTTTTTTGCTACTTGGTGGCACAGGAGTTCAAAACAGTGACCAAATCGGATAACAGAAAGAGAATGGTTTTGCGTTTGTTTGCATATACAAACTGTGCTTTGTATTGGCCTGTGAAATTTGTGCTTGTGGCATTAGCTCTTCCAGGCTGATGTCAAATGCATCCACTATTCATCCAACCAGCACTTAGTCAGTCTCCATGGCAGATGCTTTTCTCTATCAGTTCACTCAAGTCAGGTCTCTCTCCCCTGTTACTCTCAGCCCAGCACCCTCATCTTTCCACCCTCTCCACCTCCTGGGTTGAGCCAGCCATACCAGCCCGGACTTCTTCTGGAGTCCATACTATGTGCCACGCACCATGCTGAGAGCTGTACAAGCCTCATCGCATCATTGAGTCCTCGCCCCAATGGTCTGAGATCATTGATATGAGGCCTAAGGTACAGATGATGAAACTGAGGCTCAGAATGGAGAAGTAACTTACCCAAGGTGACACAGGTAGTGAGCGGCAGAGCCGGCACTCCGGCCCAGGTTCGCCTGGTGCTAAACATCTATGTGCCACCTCACAAGATTATTATAGGTGCTCAAGAAATATTTGAGAAATGCCCCATTGACCCTGTTGGCCTTCCTCTCCAAGAATGGGACTATCTGGAGTCTCTCCCTGGCCTCTGTCTCCAGCTTCCCAGAAAGACAACTCTTTTAACCTGAGCTCGGAAGCCTGGACAGGAAGTCCAGCCCCCTGGCCCGGCTTGCGGCTCAGAGGAGCTCTTCAGTGGAGGGAGAGGTCCTCTCGGCACTGGGTGGCAAGGGGCTTCTGGCCAAAATTGAAGCTTGAGGGGCAGGCCCTGAGCCCTGGACCAACAGGCTTTAGGGAGGAGGTGGGTGGGGCCCTGTGGCTTTGAGGAGGGCTCATTTCCCTTTGGAACGTCATTGGAGCTGTGGAGCCCTGGCAAGGTCCCCAGCTCTCAGGAGGGGCCCTGAGGGGGCTCCTAGTATAGGGTATGGCAGTCACAGAGCCCAAGGGAGTGATTGTGTGGGGGTGGGGCAGAGGGAGGAGAGCAGGCAGGTGGCAGGGGCCAGGCAGGGAGGCTCTGGGGTCTACCTTCTGGTGGCCATTCTCTATAGGCTTTTTATTATTTTTTTTAAATTTTAAAATTACTTTCAAGCTCTGCCAAGTCTCAGGACCTATGCCTTTTCTATGTTGTCCATGCCATCGGTTTTTGCTATAATGTGGTCACCGATGGCATGGCCTCTGCAGCCAGACAGGCCTGGGTTCAAACCGCCACCTTCAGTCAGGAGCTGTGTGACTGTGGGCAAGTGGCTTTCTCTTCTGAGCCTCACTTTTCATGTCTGTAACATGGGAATGATAAATCCGTTTATGTCTTTTGGGTATGGTGAAGGTTCATTGAGGCCACTCATGTAGATGTCAGTACAGGGCCTAGTATATAGGAAGGGTTCAAAAAGTTACTTCTTTTAACTTGCATTTTATAGATGAGAAAACTGAGACTCAGAGAAGTCAAGTACCTTGCTCTGGGTCACACAGCATGTCCATGATAATGATGGGATTTGAAATCAGGGCCCAGAGAGGGGTCCGACCACTCAGTGACAGAGAAATTTGGTGTCACTATGCCACGCAGCTCCCAGACTCGGAGACCTCGCTCCCAACCAAACTGCTGTGCCAGTGTCTTTTGATGTGGGAATCCTGGCATCCCCGCTGTGAGTGTGCACAGCTGGCTGCGTCAGCATCGACAGCTTCATTCACTGCTGTCTAGCGTGGTCACCCCAATGCAGGTGTGACTTGTCTCTAGGTGGCTTTTAGATTTTTCATAGGGTTTCCTCCTGGGGTTAATGTCTTTCCCTTTCACAACTCAGAGGCATGGACAGAGCAGGTGTTACACTGTGTTCTTTGGCTGGAGACCTGGGGCAGAGAGGCTGACAGTGGAAGGGTGAGTTCTTTTTTCTTTTTTCTTTTTTTTTGAGATGGAGTCTTGCTCTGTTGCCCAGGCTGGAGTGTAGTGGCACGATCTCGGCTCACTGCAACCTCTGCCTCCCGGGTTCAAGTGATTCTCCTGCCTCAGCCTCCCGAGTAGCTGGGACTACAGGCGCATGCCACCATGTTCGGCTAAGTTTTGTATTTTTAATAGAGATGGGGTTTCACTATGTTGGCCAGGCTGGTCTCAATCTCGTATCTGTTTGTTATTTTTTTTGAGACGGAGTCTGGCTCTGTCGCCCAGGCTGGAGTGCTGTGGCCGGATCTCAGCTCACTGCAAGCTCCGCCTCCCGGGTTTACGCCGTTCTCCTGCCTCAGCCTCCGGAGTAGCTGGGACTACAGGAGCCCACCACCTCGCCCGGCTAGTTTTTTGTATTTTTTAGTAGAGACAGGGTTTCACCGTGTTAGCCAGGATGGTCTCGATCTCCCGACCTCATGATCCGCCCGTCTCGGCCTCCCAAAGTGCTGGGATTACAAGCTTGAGCCACCGCGCCTCTTGACTTCATGATCTGCCCGCCTCAGCCTCCCAAAGTGCTGGGATTACAGGCATGAGCTACCGCTCCCAGCCTGAAGGGCTGGTTCTAGAAGACAGCAGCTATGCAGAAAGCACAAAGTCAATGACAGCTCTGAAGTTCCCATTTTGGCTAACGTCAAAAGCGAATGACTAGTGTTAGTATTAGGTTGCTGCATCAACCTAATATGATTTGGCAACATAGATTAGATGGGATATTCTCATTTGAGAATCTCAGATTTTTTGGGTTACAAGATGCTGTAAGAGTTAACAGGTCGCCTTCATTTCTGCAAACTTGGTCTCAACATTATTGTGAAGGGCTGTATTCCTTCTGCCGAGGGCAGAGAAAGGCTCTGGGGTTAATTGCTCACCTGAGTCACCAGGAAGGAGCAGGATGTTAGTGGAGGCGCTGAGGTCTTCTTTCCTTCCCAAATCCGGTCTCTAAATGTAAAAGACTGGAGCCCCATGGCCTCCATATGCTTACCTCATTGACTAATCTCTACAGAGATGCGAGGTTTCGTGGGGGTGTCTTCCACAAAAGGGAAGCCCTAGGCAGGACATGGAGATGGGCAAGACATTGTTACTGCCTCTCTCTGAGCCTCAGTTTATTGATCTGTAAAAGGGGAATGTTCATCCCACAGGAAGTGGATAACACTGTGCTGGGAGCAGAGGCTGCTACTTGTTACCGTTATTTTGAGGAATAAGAAAACTGGGGGCAGGTGCGGTGGCTCACACCTGTAATCCCAGCACTTTGGGAGGCCGAGGCGGGCGGATCACTTGAGGTCAGGAGTTTGGGACCAGTCGGGCCCACATTGTAAAACTTCATCTCTACTAATAACACAAAAATCAGCTGGGCATGGTGGCGCATGCCTGTAATCCCAGCTACTTGGGAGGCTGAAGCAGGAGAATTGCTTGAGCCCGGGAAGGCGGAGGTTGCAGTGAGCAGGGATTGCACCACTGTACTCTAGCCTGGGCAACAGAGTGAGACCCTGTCTAAAAGGAAAAAAAAAAAAAGAAAGAAAGGAAAGAAGGAAGGAAGGAAGGAAGGGGTAAGAAAGAAAGAAAGAAAGAAAAGAAAAGAAAGAAAGAAAGAAAAGAAAGAAAGAGAAAAAGAAAAGAAAGAAAGAGAAAAAGAAAGAAAAGAAAGAAAGAAAACTGGATCTAAACATGGTGTGGATTCAGGTGGGAGGCTCAGGGCAAAGTGGGTGAGGCCTGGGTTCCCACCCCAGCCCCATCACGTCACCAGCTGTTTGCTACTTTATCTCCCATCTGTAAGACAAACACAGTACTAATTCCTGCAAGGCACGATGATTGAATGAGATCTCTTGGTGTTTTCTCTTTGCTGCCGCTGGTAAGACAGCAGGAAATGGAGGAGTTTTCCTCCCACAGCCCAGCAAGGCACTGGAGTCATGGAGTTGCCAGACTGGGGGAGCCTCAGCAGTTCATGGAGGATGGTGGCGTGAGCGGAGGTCTGGAAGATCCTTCAAATAGTGCCTGCATGGAGCAAATGGCTGTCTTGGTTCAGGTTCACCAGAAGCAGACCCTGAGAACAGGATTGGAGTGCAGGGAGTTGATTTGGGAGATGACCCTAGGGAACACTGGTAGGCGAGTGGGGAAGTGAGGCGGAGAGGCGAGGCAACCTACAAAGAGCACATCGGGCTGGGCATGGTGGTGCACGCCTATAATTCAAGCTACTTGG
Organism: Theropithecus gelada; assembly: GCF_003255815.1. NCBI lineage: Eukaryota > Metazoa > Chordata > Mammalia > Primates > Cercopithecidae > Theropithecus > Theropithecus gelada. The sequence goes on from NC_037678.1 coordinate 69,409,244, forward strand.
AAGGTTGAGGTGGGAGGATAACTTGAATCCAGGAGTTTGAGGCTGCAGTAAATTGAGATTGTGTCACTGCACTCCAGCCTGGGCAACAGAGCAAGATCTTGTCTCAAAAACAAAAACAAAAAACAAACAAACAAACAAAAAACTGTGTCAGCAAGCTGGTTACCAGCATGGGCAACTGGGGCCCAGTCCCGCTGGGGAGCTGGGAGCCCGTCTATAGCAGGTGCCCTAGAGTTGTTCCCTGCCCCAAAGGGTGAGGAAGCCAGGGTTATTTATCCGCCGACCCCTAGGAAGCCCCAGAGGATGTGGGTGGTGGGACCTGGAGGATACACGTCTAGGGCTCTTTTGGAGAAGGATGCCTCTGCCCCGCTTGGCTGGGGTGGAGGAGTTGCTTGCCTCTGACAGGGTCATGTGGGCTGGGACAGGGATCCCTTCATCGGGACCAGGTGGAACCCAGCCGAGAGGGGCTGCCCCACCCTCCAGGCTCCCTGGAAGCCTCCAGTAGATCCTTCTACGACCCCAGGGAGCCAGAAGAGACCGACCCTGGGTAAGATGGAGATAGACTTTCTCACCTTCTTTGCGAGTTGGAGTTCAAATGCAGATTTAATATGATTTAGAAAAGTAATGGAATGTGATGTGTGGGGAACAAAATCCTACCCAAAGTGTGGCTGGGAGCTGGGATGGGTGGGGAGCTTCCACCCAGCCCTGGCACTTGGCAGCTGTTGGGTAAGTGGTCACTGACAATGGCGTAAGCACCTTGTGCAAGATCGTGGCCTGGCCCTTCTGTGTCCCTCTTGGCCTGTCCGATTTCCCTGGCTGCCCTTCCGGGCTGTGAACTGTTCTTATGCCTGTTTGTGCTCTCATGATGAGCAATGCATTTTCCTGGCATGCCTACCCCATCCCTTCCTACGAGGCTCCTCATGTAACTAAAGGGCTCTGGGTACTGGGCAGGCCTGAGGTCTGGAGAACACGGGCCCTATTGTCTGTCCCAAGCATCCTGACATCAGGGAGGCCAGAAAGACAAGGCGGTCACCCACTGTCTGAGCAGGATGGTGCTTTGGTGATAAGGCTGAACACTCCAGAGGCCAGGCAACAGCAGTGATGACATCACCCACAGATGACATTAACTGAGTACCTACCATGTACCTGGAACTGTTCTCTCAAAATTTACTCCTCACCAAAGCCCTCCAAGGAGGGGACAATGACTATTCCCATTTTACAGAGAAGGAAACTGAGGCCCACAGAGGGGAAACTACATCCCAGAGTCAAAGAAGCATTAAGAGGCCAGGCCAGAGCTCCAAGCCTAGTTCATCTGCCCCCAGATCCACATTGATCAGAGTCCTCTGTCCACCATACTGCCAAGATAAACAAAATATATGTCCCCTACCCTAAAAGACATCCCACTGAAGATGGTCTTGAGGCTGACATGAAGGCAGGTGGGAATAGCTGGCTTTCTGATTCCTGAAGCACGGGGAGGTGGTCAAGACCGTGGACATCATCCACATGTGGCCCGATGTGGTCCAGACAGCTCAGACATCACCCAGATTGGCTCAGATGTGCCTGAATGTGACCCAGGTGTGGCTCAGCTATCCAGTCCCTAAGCCTGCCAGGGGCAAAATGACTCCTGTGCCAGGACAAAAAGACTCCAGACTGCAGGCATCACAGGCAAGTGTTTATTGATTGCAGAGTGGGATGGTCTGTAGAGCTCACACCCACACTCCCAGCTGGGACCCAGCCTTCCCTGATGGCCGCCATCCAAGTCTTCACTGGGAGACAGCAGAGCTGGGTTTCCACAAGGAGGCTGGGGTAAGCACAAGGCCATCCTGGAAATGGAGGGGAAAAGTCAGAAAACAGGCTTCTTTAACCTCTTGCCTTGTGGTTTATGCTGGTTTTGTCCTCCGTAAGGTGACTGCTGTCACTGGGGGACCATGACCCTGAACCCACAAATACAGAATTCTTGGAAAGGTCAAGGGTGGAGGGTCTGTGTGTGAACATTAATGCCACACTGGGTCCTCATGTCATCTCCATTTTGCAGATGGGGGCACTGAGACTTGAAGGTGGCAATCCCCTTTCCAAAGTCACGCACTCAATAGGTGGCAGAAGTGGGATTTGCACTCATCACCTGCCTTGATCACCCCCTGCTTTGGGCCCCTCCTCTGCATGACCTAATGACAGTAAGGTGCCCATCTCAGTTAGCAGGCATTTACTACACACCTACTGTGTGCAGCCACTGGCCACAACGGAGGACAAAGGAGACAGAAACTCCTGCCTTCCTGGAGTTTCGGCTCTACTCTAGCGGCGGAGAGATGCCCCAGAGCCTGGCACACAGTGACTGTGGGCTGTTCTTTTCAAGAAAGAATAGTATTTGGGAGCGTATTTGGGAGCGAGGGTGACACTGCTATAGTTCCTTTCCCCACCAGCAGATGCCATGGAGAGTCATTTGCTCACCAAGCATTTATTGAACACCTACTGTGTGCCAGGCCATGCCAAGCACTGGGGACAGAGGCATGGACAAGATGGACTTGATCCCGGTCTTGAGCTGAGACCATCTGGCCACATGGTGTGTGTGTATACGCGTGTGTTGTGTGTGTGTGTGTGGTGTGTATGTGTATGTGTGTGTATATGTGTATGTGTGTAGTATATGTGTGGTGTGTGTATGTGTGTATATGTGTATGTGTGTATATGTGTATGCATATGTGTATGTGTGCAGTGTATATGTGTGTGTGTATGTACGTGTATAGGTGTATAAAGGTGTGTGTATGTGTGTATGTATGTGTATAGGTATATAAAGGTGTGTGTGTGTATGTGTATGTGTGTGTATGTGTGCAGTGTATATGTGTGTATGTGTGTATGTATGTGTATAGGTGTATAAAGGTGTGTGTGTATGTGTAATGTGTACGTGTGTGTGTGTATGTGTATAGGTGTGTAAAGGGGTGTGTGTGTATGTGTGTGTGTATGTGTATAGGTGTGTAAAGGTGTGCATGTGTGTGTATGTGTATGTGTGTGCAAGTGCATCTCAGGCCTATGAGGTACCTGCCCTGGATGCTGCCTCGATCCTGGGCCTCCTTCCTCATCTTTCCTAGGACACCAACAATCCCTACCTCAAGGCCTTTGCACTTGACATCTGATATGGTTTGGATCTGTGTCCCTGCCCAAATCTCATGTAGAACTGTGGCACCTGATGTTGGAGGTGGGGCCTAAGCTGACTGGATCATGGGGCTGGTTTCTCGTGAATGGTTTAGGGCCATCCCCTTGGTGCTGTTCTCGTGATGGTGAGTGTGTTCTCGTGAGATCTGGTTGTTTAAAAGTGTGTAGCGCCTCCCACCCCTTACTCCTGCTTGGGCCATGTGATGTGTGTGCTTGCCCTTCGCCTTCCGCCGTGATTGCAAGTTTCCTGAGGCCTCCCCAGAAGCTGAGCAGATGCCAGCATCATGCTTCCTGTACAGCCTGCAGAACTGTGAGCCAATTAAACCTCTTTTCTTTATGAATTACCCAGTCTCAGGTATTTCCTTTCTTTTCTTTTCTTTTTTTTTGAGATGGAGTTTCCCTCTTGTTGCCCAGGTTGGTGTGCAATGGCACGATCTCAGCTCACTGCAACCTCTGCCTCCTGGGTTCAAGCAACTCTCCTGCCTCAGCCTCCCAAGTAGCTGGGATTACAGGTGCCTGCCATCATGCCCAGCTAATTTTTGTATTTTTAGTAGAGACTGGGTTTCCCCATGTTGGCCAGGCTGGTCTCTAACGCTTGACCTCAGGCGATCCACCCACCTTGGCCTCCTGAAGTGCTAGAATTACAGGCATGAGCCACTGAGCCTGGCCTCCGGTATTTCCTTATAGCAGTGCGAGAACGGCCTAATACCCTGTCCTTCTGACAGGACACTTCTCCCAGCTACCCACAGGGCTCACCCTTCACTTCCTCAGGCATTGGCTCAAATGTCACCTCCTCAGAGACGCCCTCCCTGACCACCCCATCTGAAACAGCACCCCTCGCCTGACATCACTCTCTCCTCCTGAACCTGCTTTATTTTTCTTCTCAGCCTTCCTCCACTCAGCCTGATGTCATATCTTTAGATTTATGTATCTGCCTCTTCTGCTAGAAGGTAGGCTTGAAAAAGATGGGAGTGTTTTCCAATTGTTCATTTCAGTGGCCTCAAGCACTCAGAGGCATGCTTTGTGTATGGAAGACCCTCGAAAAATATTTGCTGAATGAATGAATGACGAGGAGGTGGAAAAAGTATACTGACCACAGGCTAGGAGGGTCCCATCCTCAGCACAGCCAACCTTCTCACTTGCAGATGAGGAGGTGAGGCCCTGAGAGGGGAAGGGACTTGCCCAGGGTCACCTGCAGGTTGGGATTGGAGTGCAGGCCCCACCTGCCAGACAGGGCTCTCAGCGGCTGTGCCCTCCCTGGGGCACGATGTTTAGGCCCACACCCACTCACCTTGGTCAGTGAGGACTCAGCTGCCTCGAATCCCAAGGCCTTCACCACTGACACTGGGACCCCAGATCTTAATTTGCCTGAAATAACAAACATGGTCAGAAACTGATGGGCCTGGGGTGAGACTGGGCAGCCAGGGGCAGGCTCAGGGTTCCTGAAGGGAAGCCCCGGCCTGGCAGGCCTGATCAGACAGCCCTCTATGCCTCTGTTCGCGTGTTCTCTGGCCCCAGCATCGACCCAGCCTCATCTACCCTCCCTTTGCCTCAGGCACTGGCTTCTGGCTCCTCACAAAATGTAATCCTCGCATTCTCTTACACTCTTGCTCAAGAACCATCAGGGGCTCCCATTATCGCCAGCAGAGGTTTCTATACTTTGAGATTTTCCAGTCTAATAAAATAAAGAAATTAAAAAGATGGAGCTGGTGTAGGTTACAAACTCTTCCCACCCCTCATTCAACCTGGGGCTGAATTAGAGTGTTGGGCACTGACTGTGCCAGACACCTCCTGATTTGTGCCTCTGAAGAAGGTACTTCTGTGTCCCCATTTTACAGATGGAGAAACTGAGGCTCAGAAGGATCGTGCAGCTTGACCAAGGCCAGGCACTAGCAAGACGGGGAACAGGGTCTGCTGAGGCACCTCCAGTTGTCTCTTTCACCTCTCTCGTTGCATTGTCTGCTTACACTTCTGTCTCCTTCCAGCCCTGCAAGGCTGGCCCACTGCTTGGTTCATCTTTACAAGCCCAGCCTCTGGCACTAGCAAAGGAATTGGGCTGAGAAGATTCTTGGGAGGAGGTGGCTTTTGAAGCAGGCTCTGAGGGATGGCTGGGAGATGAATGAAAAGGGCCCCATTCATGGAGATGAGGGCAGGGGAAGTAAAGCCAGGCCCTGGGGAGAGAGGGGGCACAGATGGCAGAGGTACGCACCATTCTGGTTTGGCAGCAGAACGGAGAGGATGATCTCAGTGATGATGTTTTTCAGAACGTCAGGCTGTGAGAGAGAGAATGGGGGATTGTCACCCTGGCTGAGAATCCGAAGTACCCCCCCTCATTCTGCGTGGGTATGGCTCCTCCCCACGGGCGAAGGCGGCTGGTGGAGATGTAGGAATTCCAAGTCCCCTGCTGATCAGAGCTGTGGGAGCTCCCAGGGACCAGATGGGCTGGGACGGGCACGAACTCAGCTGCCCCTGGGGCCTGGTAGATGAGGGGATTGGGGTGCATTGGAGGATGCGCCATCCTCTGGGCCCTACCACTCTGTTGCAGCCAAATTTGCCCTGAGGGAATTTTGCCCTGCATTGCCTGAGCTTCTGACTTCTGGAGGGAAGCCTGAAGTCCTGATTTGCATGTGGAACTCTCCCTATTTTAAAATACTAGTTGCCAGGCACGGTGGCTCACGTCTGTAATCCCAGCACTTTGGGAGGCCAAGGTGGGTGGATCATGAGGTCAGGAGATCGAGACCATCCTGACTAACACAGTGAAACCCCGTCTCTACTAAAAATACAAAAAATTAGCCGGGCGTGGTGGCGGGCGCCTGTAGTCGCAGCTGCTTGGGAGGCTGAGGCAGGAGAATTGCTTGAACCCAGGAGGTGGAGGTTGCAGTGAGCCAAGATCACACCACTGCACTCCAGCCTGGGCGATAGAGTGAGACTCCATCTCAAAAAAAAAAAAAAAAAAAAGTCAAAAACAGTGAAAAACAAGTCATAAAAACCAGAGAACACACGCTGGACTGAGGTCTCCGGTTTGGTCTAACTCCCAGCAGGCAGGGGCTGTCTAGGGCACTGAGGCGTGTCTATGTACGCAGAATGAGACTGTGGGTCAAGGGCACTTGTGTTCTAATTCAGGATCAAAACTTCACTGAAAGAAAGTGTGTATCTGTGAGTGTATTTGTGTGTGCATGTGTGTGTTCTCAGCTGTGTCTGACACACAATGGGTTCTCTGTAAACAGAGAACTGTAAAACAGAAAACTCGAGCCAGGAAGTTGGACTTTGGTGGAGACTGACCAGCACCCCCTGGTGCTTCTGTGGGGACCTTGTTTGAAGCAAGTCCTGGGCAATATCTCTTTTGAGAGTGGAGCGTTCCAGGCCATCCCCTGTGCCCTCAGGCACCACCTGTTAACACTTACTTGGAACCAGCCAATCCCAGAGTTCATCAGCTGGATCCGATCAGAACTGCAATGGAAGATGCCTGTGAGAGCGGCCCCTGGAGTCCCACTCATTCACCATCCACTCATTCAACGGCGATTTACTGAGCACCTGTTGTGTGCCAGGCACAGTGCGGGCTCTAGTGAACCACATAAAGTCCTTGCCTTGTGGAGCTTGCATTCTAACGGCAGGGGTGGGGTGGGGGCCATGGGGGAGGCACAGAAAACAAATAGCAGTCCAATAAGCAGAAAAATCAACCTGAGGGGCCGGGCGCGGTGGCTCAAGCCTGTAATCCCAGCACTCTGGGAGGCCGAGGCGGGCGGATCACGAGGTCAGGAGATGGAGACCATCCTGGCTAACATGGTGAAACCCCATCTCTACTAAAAATGCAAAAAATTAGCCGGGTGTGGCGGCGGGCGCCTGTAGTCCCAGCTACTTGGGAGGCTGAGGCAGGAGAATGGCGTGAACCTGGGAGGTGGAGGTTGCAGTGAGCAGAGATCACGCCACTGCACTCCAGCCTGGGCGACAGAGCGAGACTCCGTCTCAAAAAAAAAAAAAAAAAAAAAATCAACCTCAGGAGTCAAGGCTGTGGTGGACAAGGAAGCCCAAACCCCTTCAAAGGGCGCCCCAATTCCTGGCTCCACAGTTTGTTGCTATGTAGGATTGTGGGCAAAGGGCAGCCAGATAGTCTGATTTGATATGTTCACAACTCATTTATATTAAACAGTCCAGCCCTGTGTGGGCTGATCAAAACAGCCCTGGGCCTGACTTGTCCCCAGAGGCTCCAGCTGGCAGTCCCTGCACTCACTCTGGGGTCACAGGGAAGTGGTGAGGTGGGAGAACAGGCGGGGTGCAGGAGGCAGCTGGAGCCCTGCACTTCCGTGCCGGGTGACTGTCACTGCCACGGTCTGGGAGGTGTCCAGAGTGGGCTGCCTGTGGCCAGGGTTTGCCTGTGCTGTGGCTGCTGCAAAGCCTGCCTCATTTTCCTCCCCATTCCCTCACGTGCAGTCCTTGTCAGCAGGAGCATCCGGGAGGGACCTCCCTGCCCGCCCTGGAGCTGCCTTCACCTGACAGCCACACAGTCAGTGTTTAAAGAAACCCATGGTTACTGGGCGGGACTCATTTCCATCAGCAGAATCTTCATGAGGATTTTTGTGTTTACCTGATGTTATTCAAGTTGAGTATAAGCTCGTCACCTTTGGTGTAAAACTGAGCTTCCGAGCTGGCTTCCTGCAACAAGAGAAGATCAGGCCCCGTGGCTCTTAATAGGATCCGAGTGTGGAGTTAGGGGTTATGCCGGGAGGCTCTGGGATCTGAATCTCAGTTCCTGGCTCTGTGACCTTGGCAAAGGGTTTGACCTTTCTGGGCCTCACTTTCCTCATCTGTTAAATGAGATAGTACTTGTACCCACTCCCCATTTCACAGATGACAATCTAGGCTTGCTGTAGGGAATGATAATGATGATGATGATGATGATGATGATGATGACGACAGCAGCCACTATGCATGGAGCCTGCACTCCCTTACCCTAGTGTGTAGGTGGCCCAGCTCAGGAAGTTTTCGTATTCCATTTTTCTGGACACACTGATTGGCTCAAGAATGGGCAACTGACTCAGGCTTATTCGATGGGAGTCAGCCCTGAGATGCTGGAACTATTGGAAAGATAGATTCTTCCTGCTAGGACTGCCAAGCTGATAGGATAGGAGCCTAATGCAGCCTGGGCACTTCCGTGAGGGAATAGCTTGCCTGAGGAGGAAGGCAGCACGGAGGAAAACAGGGCTGCTAGGTGGAAGAGAGGGGAATGAAGAGGATATTGTTTGAGCACCTGGGTCCAGCTATTCCTGAAGCCAAGAGCATCGAGACTTTTTAGTTACAGGAGCTAATACAATTCCTTTTATGCATATGAGTTGAGTTTCTGCCCAGAGATCCCTGACTAGTAAAGTCACAGGGTTAGAATTGGGCCCACAAAGCTCCTGGCTCTTGGTTCAGAGCTCCCTTTCCCCTGTCCCTGCTGAGTGATGAGAGTGGTGGCAATGTTTAACAAAGCAGGAGGGTGAACAGGAAAAGTGGACAGAAGGATCCCCCTGGCTGCTGCCAACATGGCAGACAGCTGAACTCACGATGCCCAGGGTGAACAAAGGGCGGAGGGCTTCACTGGAGGCAAACACTTCCAGCACGATCAGCTGGGCCACCCTGGCGTGGCCTTGGTCCGTGAAAAACTCGGGAGTGTCCTGAGTTAGGATCTTCACGATCTGGGTAGATCCCAGCTTATCTGCAGCCTGGAAGGAGAGCAGAGCCACAGGTGGCCTCCCAAGTGCCCACCATGGCCCACAGGCCCTGTGTGGCCTGGCCCTGCCTGCCTTCGTGGGCTCCCTGCTCCCTCTCGTGCTCCAGCCACTCTGTCCTTCTTGCAGATCCTTGAATGTTGTGTTGTTCTCCCTACCTGGCAGCCTTTGGTCTCCTGTTCCCTCTGTCTGGAATACCCTTCCCTTCAGGGAGCCCTCCCTGGTGTCCCAGACTATGTCAGGGGCCCAGAGTGTTCTCATGGCCCCTAGAACCTGTCCTGTGTTACTGCACCTGTCATGGAAACACTATCTGTGTGATGATTTGCTTCAGGTCAAACTGGCCTGCTAGACTGAAATCTCTGTGCGGACAGGGATGCGGTTTGAGCGTCCCAGTGCTGGAATGAAATGCTAGTCCCACCAGATTCTCCTCCCCAGAGGCCTGTGTGGAGAATCCATCAGCAAACACCCATCAAGCTGTGGATGGCAAACGCACCAACCTTTTCATTGATCAGTCCGATGCTTGACTTCAGCCGACGGGCTATCTCAGGAAGCTGAGGGTGAGAGGAGCCAGAGAAGGTCAGCTGGAGGGCACAGGGAGGCACATCTCCTGCACCCCACTGCTGGGAGGAAGGTTTCCCAGGACCCCAGAAAAGCTGGGTGGGCCCAGTGACCCAAGCCATGTGTCTGTCATTGGTGGAAAAACAGCCCCTAGGTCAGCTTCTATGGGCCATGGGGTCCTGCTGGGCTGGACTTCTACTGTGGGCTGGTGATGGCTGTGGGGCTGCGGGCAGCTTGCTGATCTCAGAGGATATAGAGAGGTGATTTCATTATCACTACAACCATGAATGGGCTAGTTGGTGACACTCCCTATTTCCCGCCATCCCAGTCCCCCAAGAGCTGGGTTATCAGTTGTCTGTCAGCTGCTCTGAAGTCCTGCCATCCTCCCATAACATTGGACCAACCTTTCCCCCTCTGGACCTCAATTTCCCCATCAGTCACCCGGGGGGAGGTGGCACAACATAGTTGACTGGTGGTGGTTATCTGCTGTGCCCTGTTAATAAGGATTCCAAGGTTGTGTCAGCATCCAGACTCAGTAGGAAGGACAGCCCTGATCGATTAGTGATGTCTGTCATGAGTGCCATAGTGGTGAGCAGTGGCACAGTCGCCATCCCTGGACTACTCACTATCTGAGATGTATTTATCAGCCCTGGACTACTGCGTATCTCAGATGCCTTTTGATTCCACATGACTGTGGTTTGGTAGAGGAAACAGGTGCATCAGATTCCAGAGGGCAGAACCATGACAGGCTGGATGTTACAGGGAGGATTTTCGGTTTAGAGCTATGTCAGAGGCAGGGTCTGTTAGGGGAGGGAGTAAGCTCTCCATTACTGGAAGGATTTAAACTGAACCTGATGGGGGATTCCTGCTTAGGGGCACCCTGTGCAGGAAATTCCTATGATGCAGCCTGGGCGGCCCTATTCTCTGTCTTGTGCTGAGGCTTACCACAGAGTCCAACAGGACTATGAATTCTTCTGGAGGGAGCATAGCAGCCACTGCAGCTTTCACCACATCCTGACTCACAATGAAGCTGAATGGGGTGTTGTCCAGGGAGGGCACTGCCAGCGAAGCTGCAGAGTTATTGAACCACTTGGTCACCTTTCCCTGTGAGTCCAACAACTTGGCCTGAGGAGACAGAGCAGGGAGTGGCCTGAGAATTTTAATTCTGCAGCTTACCGAGTAACAACCTAGAAGGAAATGACACCGTTTAGCCTGTTTCCTTTTTTTGCATGTGTTGCCAGGAAGCTTAGCCTGGAACTCAGGTGCCTGGCAACATCTACTCCATCTTTGCCCCTCGGATAATCTCTGACTTTTATTTTTTATACTAGGCATCTTAGTTTTTTTCCCATGCTTCAACTTCTCAGATACCTCCAACCCTTTGGATGGAGGGAAAATTAAAAACTGCAACAAAATGGATGAAACTATTTGATGCTGCGGTTTTCCAAAGGATCCACAGAAACTAGTCCAGGGGCCAGGCGTGGTGGCTCATGCTTGTAATCTTAGCACTTTGGGAGGCCAAAGTGGGAGGATCATTTGAGCCCAGGAGTAGGAGACCAGCCTGGGCAACATGGTGGAACCCCATCTCTACAAAAAACACAAAAAATTAGCTGGGCATGGTGGCAAGTGCCTACAGTCCCAGCTACTCAGGAGGCTGAGGTGAGAGGATTGCTTGAGCCCAGGAGGTCAAGGCTGCAGTGAGCTGTGATGGCACCACTGCACTCCAGCCTGGGTGACAGAGTGAGACTCAGTCTCAAAAAAACAAAACAAAACAAACCTGGTCTGGGATTTATGCTACCAGGATGGTCTGGCCCTTCGGGGCATCCAGCCACAGCATGGCTGTGCAGCCCCACACGGGACAGGGAGCTGACTGTTACTGGGCGCTTCCCGTCTGCCAGGCATGGTGTGGTCTCATTTCATCCTCTCCTCAGTGGCCATTATTGCTGACATTTTGCAGACAAGGAAACTGAGGCTCAGGGAGGTGAAGGAACTTGCCCAAAGTCACACAGCCAGGGAGTCACAGAGCTGGGAGAGAAACTTAGGTCTGTGTTTCTTGGTCCTTGGCTTTTGTTTCAAGGTTGTCAGAGGTTTGAGGATTGGCAGGGACTTGCCTGAGAGAAAGGTTGAGGACCCAGTGTCCCCACTCGGGCCCCTGAGTGGGGAAACGGGGTGAGGGCAGATCTCCCGGGTGGAGGTTCTTTGGCTTTGGGGCTCTGCTGGGTGGCTTTTTTCCCTTAGCATGGCTTGCATGGGAGGTATTCAGCCGGCAGTGATTTTTCTAGATCAGCCCGCGTGTCCTAACGGTGACCAGGATTTTCTCTCCTAATACAGGCCCATGCTATCTGACTCCTGGTGGTCAGAGAAGGGCAGTGATGTCCCCGCTTCACCCTCAAGGTCGTGGGACACTCACCCCCAGATAGAGCTGAATGGTGTCGCCCTTGATGGCAGGAGACAGAAGGTCAAACTCCAGACGGTCAGTGCTGAGGGAAATGGGCACTGCTCGGGGACAAGAAGAAAGTTCTGTGAGGATGGAGGGCAGTACTGGAGGGGGAAATTGGGGGGCTGCTTCCAGGGGGGGCTGTACTGTTGCATGGGGGGCAGGTAGGGAGGAGCAGGTAATAATGATGTTGATAATATGATGCAAACAGTGATGACATTGACTGACATTTATCGAGCATCCACCAAGTGCCAGGCCTCTGCATGTCAGCTGGTTCATCTGCATGATAAGCTTAGGAAGTAGGTCTTATTATTACCCCCTTTTACAGATGCGGAAACCAAGGCTGAGGAAAGTGAAATGACCTGTTTAAAGCCATACTGCGGGAGCGTGTGAACCCAGTCGGTTTTATGCCAAAGTCCCGGATTGGAACGAAATTGAACTATTGTTTGTAACTCCACCGCCCCTACCAGACTAAAAGCCGCGTCCCCGCACGCAGGAGGTTCTGGGTCTGGACACCCTATGAGCACCTGGATCTCAAGGAAGCTTAGGCTGGAAGTCAGAGGCCTGGTAACATCCACTCCGAAATCCAACTGGCTCCTCTGCTCCCCCGAAGATCTCGTGTTCGCGTCAGAATTCCCCACTTGGCCGCCAGGTGGCGGTGGCGAGTCACCTGCCCCGGTGTATGGCCGAGGACGGCGAGTGCTGGAGGAGCCAGGGACCCGCCGCCTCCTGCTCCAGGGAGAGCTCCGGGCCCGTCCTCAGGACAGCGGAGGAGCCAGCTGGACTTCGGTTTGAGCCCCAGCGACCTTGGTTGGTCTCTTCTTGCCTCTGAAACTGTTTCCTCGTCTTAAAATGAGGGTATAGTGCCCGCCAGGGCAGCACATGTACTAAAATCGGAAGGACACAGAGAAGATGAGCATGACTCCTGTAAAAATTATTTTTAAAAAAGAAAAAAGGAAAGAAACGGCGGTAGAATAGTAATTCCTGCCTCATGTATAGAAGCGGCACCTAGTAACGGCTCAATCTGAATGACACCCGCTCGGAACTCGAGTCTTCCCCTATCACCAACTGCCTTGTGAGCTTGGACAGTGACTTAATTGCTGGGAGACTGTTTAATCACAGTGAAGGCGGGTCATGACTGCTACCTCGTGGAGTTGTCTGAGGAGTCAGTGAGACGCGCCTACAAAACACCCAGCGGGTGGGCGTGGCCCATGGCAGATGCCCTGTGGTGCTCAGTGCACGCTCCTCTCCCTTCTCCTCTCTGGTCGCCCTTGGAATGAGCCTCTTCTGATCCCAAACAGCAGTCGGTAGACTTTTATTCTTTCCTGCCAGTTTCCACTCTGGGGGCCTGAGCAAGACAGAGTTCTGATGTGGGGACAGGAGCCTGTATCCTCCCATATCTGCTACGCTGGGGGAGGGAGAAATGACTTCTTTCCATCTTCGCCCTTTGAATCATCTCTGATTTTTATTTTTTAAACCAGATATCTCAGTTTTTAACCCATGCTTTAACTTCTCAGATGCCTCAAACCCTTTGGATGGAGGGAAAATTTAAAACTGCAACGAGATGGATAGAAGTATTATTTGATGCTGCAGTTTTCCAAAGGATCTGTAAAAACTAGTCCGGGGTTGCGTGTGATGGCTCATGCTTGTAGTCTTAGCATCTTCTGTCTGTCCATCCATCCATCCATCCATCTGTCCATCCATCTATTTAGCATGCATTTGTAAGCGCTTCTCTGTGCCAGGAGGAACACCTGCTATGTGCCCGGAACTTTCTTTTGGACTTTCATTCCTCACTAACAATCCTATGATGTAGGGATGGTTAAGCCCCATTTTATGGATGAGAAAACAGAGGATGAAGAGGTAAAGTAGCTTTCCTAAAGTCATGGAGCCAGTCAGGGGCAGAGCTGGGAATTGAACTTGGGGCATCCGCTGGCCTGACAATCGCGCACATAGTAGGAGCTCATGAAGTCCTAGTCATGGCGAACTTCTGTCTGCGCATCTTGGGCAGGGATCAACTGGTGCTTGTCTCACCTGCTGCTGGGCCTGAGTGGCAGCTCAGGCCCGGCTTGAGGAGGCCTTCCCTTGGTGGAGTCAGGGTCTGGAGGCCAGCTCCATAGTAAAGGAAAAAGTGGGAGAGAGAGCAGAGCACCTACCTTTCACCAGCTGCAGGAGGTCTGCATACATGCCATTGAAGGAAGCCTCGATCACGGGACACAGCTGCAACAGCATAAGCGAGGGGTTCCATCAGGGAGGGGCCAGAATGTGGCCCCACAGGAACCTGTGCCCGGCCCACCTGGCCTGAGTCCTCCTGCTGTGCCCACGGCCAACCAGTTTCCATCCATGGGTTGAGGACTCATTCATACGTTCACCCCAGCCTACAGGGCCAGCTGGGACCTTTTACAGTGGTTCGTCCCTTGTCCTGTGCCCAGGGTGAGCTTGGCCTGCCAGAAGCCCTCCCTCTCTGACTCCTTGTCTTGCTCACAAGAGTCTGTGTTTTCCATGAGAGTGAAATGGAGGCTGGGTGCAATGGCTCATGCCTGTAATCCTAGCACTTTGGGAGGCCAAGGTGGGTGGATCGCTTGAGGCCAGGAGTTTGAGACCAGCCTGGCCAACATGGTGAAACCTCATCTCTACTAATGATACAAAAAGCCAGGCATGGTGATGCACTCCTGTAATCCCAGCTACTTGGTTGGCTGAAGCACGAGAATTGCTTGAACCTGGGAGGTGGAGGTTGCAGTGAGCTGGGATCGCGTCACTGTACTCCAGCCTGGGTGACAGAGCAAAACTCTGCTTTAAAAGAAAAAAAAAAAGAGTCAAATGGAGAATTTGTTTATTCGTACAGCAAGTTGCTACTGAGTTCTTTCCACATGTCAAACTCTAGAACAGAGGCCAGCAAGGCAGACCTGACCAGACTCCTGGGCAATCTCTTTGTGTCCTTTCCTTTGTGGCTTTCTAGTCCAACACATCCCTTTGCTCACCGGGCACTTCTTGTCCTAAAATTGCCAGCAGTCTTCAACAGGGGGCGATTTTGTCCCCAAGGAGACATTTGGAAATTTCTAGAGACATTTTTAGTTGTCACAACTTGGAAGGGATGAGGGTGTTACTGGCATCTAGTGGGTGGAGGCCAGGGATGCAGCTAAACATCCTACTGTGCACAGGACAGCCCTGACAAAGAATTCTCCAGCCCAAAATGTCAGTAGTGCCAAGGTTGAGAAACTCTGACCTCACCTAACCCTGACCTGAGCTGTTCTGCTTAGGGAGAAGGTCAAACATTTGACTCACTTTTCAGGGCAGTGCTCTAAGATTATTGAGGACATTTTTTGTCTTGTTGACCACCCCTTAATACTCTCGAGGAATGACAATGCATTTGAGAAATGTTAACTCCTATGAATAACCGTTCCCTGCTCCTGGCTGCATTGCCAATCTGGAGCCCAGAGACAATGGAAGACTCTCGGCTCAGAGACTCCCAGCAGGCACTGCCAGCGGAGCCCGTTTCTCACTGGAAAGGTTTCCTGGGGAACCTCTGCATTTTATCCCACAATTCCCCATCCTTCATTTCTATCAGCAGGTCTTAACCCTGGCTACACAGTAGAGTCCTCTGGGATACTAGGACCCACCCAGACCAGTTACTTCCGAATCTGGGGTAGGGGTAGGGCCTAGCCATTAGTATTTTTTAAAGGCTTCTGAGGTTGTGATGGCTCTGATGTACAACCAGGGCTGAGATCCATGGATTTCACTGAAAAAGATTTCAACATTTTCCCTCCCTCCCTCCCTTCCTTCCTTCCTTCCTTTGCTTCCTTCCTTCCCTTCTTTCTTTCCTTCCTTCCTTCCCTTCTTTCCTTCCTTCCTTTCCTTCCTTCCTTTCCTTCCTTCCCTTCTTTCTTTCCTTCCTTCCTTCCCTTCTTTCTTTCCTTCCTTCCCTCTTTCTCCTTCCTTCCTTCCCTTCTTTCTTTCCTTCCTTCCTTCCTTCCCTCTTTCTCCTTCCTTCTTTCCTTCCTTCCTTCCTTTCCTTCCTTTCTTCCCTTCTTTCTTTCCTTCCTTCCCTTCTTTCTTTCCTTCCTTCCCTCTTTCTGCTTCCTTCCTTCCCTTCTTTCCTTCCTTCCTTCCCTCCTTCCTTCCTTCCTTCCTTCCTTCCTTCCCTCCTTCCTTCCTTCCTTCCTTCCTTCCTTCCTTCCTTCCTTCCCTCCCTCCCTTCTTCCCTTCCTCCCTTCCTCCTTTCCTTCCTTCTTTCTTTCTTTCTTTCTTTCTTTCTTTCTTTCTTTCTTTCTTTCTTTCTTTCTTTCTTTCTTTCTTTCTTTCTTTCTTTCTTTGAGTCTCACTCCGTCACCCAGGCTGGAGTGCAGTGGCGCAATCTCGGCTCACTGCAACCTCCACCTCCTGGGTTCAAGCGATTCTCCTGCCTCATCCTCCCCAATTCTCCTGCCTCATCCTCCTGAGTAACTGAGATTACAGGTGCCCACTACCATGTCCAGCTAATTTTTGTATTTTTAGTAAAGATGGGGTTTCATCATGTTGGCCAGGCTGGTCTCGAGCTCCTGATCTCAGGTGATCCTCCTGCCTTGGCCTCCCAAAGTGCTGGGATTACAGGAGTGAGCCACCAGGACCAGCCTAGCCAGATTTTTTTCATGCATCTTATGGAATACTCACAATTATATAAAGCAAGTCATTACATCATCCCCATTTTATTTATTTATTTTTAATTACTATTATTATTTTTTGAGATAGAGTTTCTCTCTGTCGCCCAGGCTGGAGTGCAGTGGCGTTATCTCAGCTCACTGCAACCTCTGCCTCCTGGGTTCAAGTGATTCTTCTGCCTCAGCCTCCCAAGTAGTTGAATTACAGGCACACACCACCGTGCCCAGCTAATTTTTGTATTTTCAGTAGAAATGGGGTTTCGCCATGTTGCCCAGGCTGGTCTCAAATTCCTGACCTCAGTTGATCTACTGGCCTTGGCCTCCCAAAGTGCTGGGATTACAGATGTGAGCCACTGCGTCTGGTCTCAACATTTTCTAAATGAGACGCTCACCTCTCAAACGTACTATGCCTTTTCTCTTCATGCCAAATAAAATATTCCTAAGACCATCATATCAAATCCAGTGAGTGCAGTGGATTTGCTGATGATAAATGGGATGCCGGCTTTCTCACTCTGTTCTTCCTGCTGAGCTTTTCACCATTAAAGACAGATACTGTGCAAGGAGCATTGTATAATTCTAAGTTTTTGTCATCTTTTCTAGTGGGAAAAATATATATATATATTTTATATATATATTTTTTTGAGACGGAGTCTCGCTCTGTCGCCCAGGCTGGATCTCGGCTCACTGCAAGCTCCACCTCCCGGGTTTACGCCATTCTCCTGCCTCAGACTCCCGAGTAGCTGGGACTACAGGCACCTGCCACCTCGCCCGGCTAGTTTTTTGTATTTTTTAGTAGAGACGGGGTTTCACCATGTTAGCCACGATGGTCTCGATCTCCTGACCTCGTGATCCGCCCGTCTCGGCCTCCCAAAGTGCTGGGATAACAGGCTTGAGCCACCGCGCCCGGCCGGAAAATATATTTTTAACTATTAAAGTGTGATGCCAAATAAAATATGATTTTGCTGGAGGCTGGGAAGAAAATTTACAGCTGGGTCCTACTTTATGAAATTCCCACCTTAAAACAGATAAATAACATTATTCGAAGAAAAAAACAAAATTTTCTTTCTTACATAAGAAAATTCCAATTTTATGAAATTTTTCACTTTTGGATTCCCTTTAAAAAACTTCCTGGATATGTACCTTTGCTAACAGGTCGGAGTCTCAACATTCTAACTCTAACAAGCTATTGTCTTGCACTCTGATATCACACAATTCATTATATTCATTGTTCATTATATTCATTATATCACACAATTCATTAATTCATTATATTCACTTCCTCCCTTCTTATCTCTTCTCTCTCTGTCTCTCCCCATTCTCTTCCAAAAAAGTACTGGAGAAAGGTAGCTTGAATTGGGCTGAATCAACATTGCTTCTGAAATTAACCTTTTAAGATCTTATTTGAGCTTTATTTAGTTTTTGATTATTCACCTATTTTTCCCTGGCCTCTTTAATATGTAGATATTTCGACTATTAAAATAATGGATCTTCCTTTGACTATACATGCTACTCTTAAGCTTTGGTAGTGCAGAAGCAGAAGTTGAAAATCATAACTCCAGCTTAATAGAGAAACAAACATAATCGTATATTGTACAGTTGATGTATATTTCACAAAATGGAGATTAAATGATTTACTGTATTTTTCTTGAAGGTAAGGACATGGAAACCAATTTGGAGAAAAATAAAAATCTCCATTTTTTTAAAGTACTCTTAATAAAATCACATTGTTTGTATAAAGCATTGTGTTATTTGTTTAGTTTTTGAGACAGGGTCTTGCTGTGTTGCCCAGGCTGGAGTGCAGTGGCACAATTGTGACTCACTGCAGCCTCAACCTCCTAGGCTCAAGTGATCCCCCTGCCTCAGCCCCTCGAGTAGCTGGGACCACAGGGACACACCATCATGCCCAGCTATTCTAATGTTTTATTTTTTGTAGAGATGGGGTTTCTCTATGTTTTCCAGGCAAGTCTCAAACTCCTGGGCTCAAGTGATCCTCCTGCCTCGACCTCCCCAAGTGCTGAGATTATAGGCGTAAGCCTCTGGCCCTGGCCTAAAATACTGTTTTAAATATTGCTACTGTCATTTTAAAGAACTCTTAATAAAATCACATTATTTTAAAAAGGATTTCCTGGAATGTTTTTGTAAATTATTAAATACAATGTACCTATTTGATAATTACAAGTATTGTATAATGACTTCAAAACATAGATCTGATTTAAAGGCTGACACCAAGAACAGCCTCTTAAAAATACTAGTGTATGTGGATGGAGGTGGGAAGGCAATCTGCAAAAGATCAAAGTGCTCCTGGATGAAAGTAAAAGGATTATGGATATTTTTTCACCAATTTTTTTTTAGTTATTGCATCATCTTTTCAAAGAAAAAAGTCGCCAGGCACTGTGGCTCATGCCTATAATCCCAGCACTTTGGGAAGCTGAGGCAGGCTGATCACCTGAGGTCAGGAGTTTGAGACCAGCCTGGCCAACATGGCGAAAACGCTGTCTTTACTAAAAATATAAAAATTAGCCATGCCTGGTGGTGCTCGTCTGTAATCCCAGCCACTTGGGAGGCTGAGGCATGAGAATTGCTTGAACCCAGGAGGCGGAGTTTGCAGTGAGCTGAGATGGCGCCACTGGACTTCCACCTGGGCAACAGAGCAAGAGCCTGTCTCAGAACAAACAAACAAAAACAAAAATCAAACAAAAAAGTCTTATTACAAGAAATATTAGCTATTTGACAAGGTGTTTTGACCCTAGATGGGGTGGCCCATTGTTAGGATCACATCTTGGAATTTACAGTGGAAATCACTGGTCAATGTGGATGAATTCAATTTACAAAGTTTTAGTATACCTGTGACAAATAGGGGCAACTATCACCTGTGTTTACTGACTCAGAAAAAAAATCCAAAAGGACCTGGTGGGTGGTGCAGCCCTGAAGACCATAGCCAGATTGATGTGTGACTGTGCCATGCTAGAGCCAGCTCGTACTAGCTTTTGAGAACCAACTGTTAAATTTTCACAAATTTCTGAGCTGGGTGCTAAGCCCAGACATTGTTACAAATTAAATATATAAACACAATTAAATAAATTATGTTAAAACAAATTTAATAAAGCTTAAAATGCATTGCTTCCTAATTATTTTGCTGTATTTTACTACTATCTATTACTCCTGAGGTCATGTTTATGTATCTGTTTAGTGGAAATATACGGTCGTGTGCTATTGTACATCTTTTGCCAACTCTGTTCAGTGACATCACACTGGTCGCCTAAAATTGGCCCCGAAGGAAGTATTTCCACCAGGGAAATCCGCAAAAGCTACAAATCAGGGTTGCCTTCCCTCAACAACCCCTCCAGAGACAACTATTAAAAATTTATCAGCACGTCACTGTTCAAGGGCTCCTGGCTGATTTTTAGCAGTCCCATGACCTTGACCTCAACTGTCTGCCTGGGTCAATGGCCCACCCTACTCCATGACTCTGCTATCCTGCCCGGGGTAATTCTTTCAGCAAAGCCCATCCAAGGAGACTCCCGTCAATTAGCACCAGCTTGCAGTTCCACCCAAGCCCTACAGGGGCGCAATGTCCACAGGCCAGAGAGGCCCTGATTCCACTCACCTGGTTTTTCACTAGATTCGGCAGGGCTGGCACCAGGAGGTTCATGACCTCCTTAGCTAAGGCATTCACCAGGAAGGAGAACCTTTCAGGGAAGAGAGCATGAGAGACATTAGGAAGGTGAGAGATGATCACCCCCTCCCCTATTTTACAGAGGGAGAAGCTGAATCAAGGTGAGGAAGGAACCTGCCCAAGGTCACAGGACGTGTTAGAGATGGGGCTGGGCTGGGAGTAGCCCCTGAGCCAGGTGTAGGCAGCAGCAAAGAGTTATCAGAAAGCAGCGGCTGGGTGTTGTCATTGGAACTGTATGCTGGATACTGGGATAATGGGAGCTGGCATTGCTCCCTGTCCTCCTGCTAAGAAGGGAAGGGGGGGGTGCCATGTTTTTGGGCACCACCATGCCTGTGCACTGTTCTGAGTGCTTGATGGCTGTTGCCTGATCAGTTTTCTCACCACTGCCTGGAAGGTGTCATTACCTGCACTTTACAGGTGAGCAAAGTGAGACACAGGGCGGCCACTTGGCCACCATCACCCGGAGAGCAAATGAAGAGAATGCGTTGGCCAGACCCAACGACTTTGTTTTTGCCCCTGGCTCCACCTACACCTGCCCTGGGTGTTTGGAGTGGCTTCTAGGCCTCCACCTTCAAAGATTTGCCCCACCTTCTGGTGTCATGCCTGAAACCCACCATTGTTGCTTCCGACCTTGAGGTCTTGAACTTCCCTTGGCATCACAGATTCCTTGGAAGGAGCCCCAGATCAGGAATCAGGAGAGGATAAGCCCCTTTCTTTCTCTAGGCCTCAGTGTTCTCCATTTGTAAAATGGGGGAAGTCCACCGCCTGGCGTTCCTTCCAGGCAGAATGGGAGCCCGGGTGGCGGCCAGCGACACTCACTTATGCAGCAGTTGGACGCGCAGGCTCTCATCGCTGGTGGCACAGTCACTGAGGACCAGGCGGGTGGGGCCACTTGCACTGGTGTCCATGCGGACGATGGCTTGGGCCTCAGTCTCCATGTGGAATTCCACGATGGTCTTGACCAGGGGCCTGGCGGGTGGAGGCACCTGACCATGTGAGCACCAGGCAAGCTCGGGCTGGAGCACCCCTGCCATCCATCTCTGTCTTCCAGTCCTCACCTCCTTTCTCAGTCTCCTTTGCTGGTTTCTCCTCATCTCTACCCAGCTTCACCCCAGCATGTCCCAGGCTCAGTTTTCAGATTCCTCATTGGTTGAAACCTCTTTCATCTGCTGACAACTTCCAAACATACCCCCAGCCCCCTACTCCGATGTCTCATGGGCTTCTCAAGTTTAGCGCATGCAACACTGGACTGTCTCTTCACCAGACCTGCTCCTCTCATGGCCTTGCCTCTCTTGGTTACTGACCAGTCCATCCTGCCAGTGGTGTAGGCAGAACTCTTGGGGTCATCCTTGACTTCCCTCTCTCTCCCCCCGCATACACACACATACTCAGTTTCCCGGGATATCCTGGTGTCTCCACCTACCTCCAAAACATATCTAGAATCCAATCAACTTCTCAGCACCTCCCTGCCCCAAACCCTGGTCTAAGCCATCATTGTCTCTCCTGAATTGTTGCAGTAGCTTTGGGATAGCCTTCCTGTCTCCACTCTTGCCCCCAGAAAGTCTTTTTTCCCCACAGCAGCCAGGAGTCTTTAAAAATGTTAAAGCACAGCACATCCCTCCTCTGCTCAGAATCCTCCCTGCCTCCCGTCTTACTGAGCAAAAGCCAAGTCCTTATCTTCTCCCAAGAGGCCTTGCATGATCTGGCCTCGGCTGCCTGCTGGCCTCATCTCCCACCATGCCCCCTCTCTCTTTCCCCTGTCTTTGCCTTTATTTGAGCAAGGCAAGTACACTGCTGCCACAGGGCCTCTGCACTTGCTCTTCTCTCTGCTCGGAGCTCTCTTTTCCAGACATCTGCATGGTGGGGGAGGGGGAACGAGCAGATGAGCCTATCAATCCTACTGTACTTGATGGAGGGGTCACTCACGTGTTGAATCCGGCCACCATGTCCAGGGGGATCTTGACTAGCAGCTCCTTGTCATTGGCCGAGGGCTTCACCTGCAGCTGGAGGATGCTAGCTGTGGTGACCTTGAGCCTGGATGGGGTTTAGGAGAGATCAGAATCATGCCTCCCACTCATTGTTCCCAAACTCACTCCCTCTCTATCTTTCCTGTCTTCCTGGAGTGCCTAGACAGCAGCGAGACCCTAGTCCTGCCCACTGACTCCTCTCCAGATGGTCTTGCCTCCATCCCTCCCCTCCAGTCCTGCTCACAATGCTATCGTGGTGCCTTCTCTTCTAGGTGGTGACTCCCAGCTCCTTGAGCTGACTCATAAGACCCTCTGTGACCTGACCCTGCTGATCCCTTACTCCTAGCCTTGAGGTTTGAGCTCTAGCCATTCTGACTGACTGTCACTTCTCCATGCCTTTGCCCAGGCTGATTTCTCTACCTGGATGCCATTTGCTGCTTGCCTCCTGGTGAGTGTTGAGTCATCGGCTCAACTGTCACTTCCAGTGAGAAACATCACCTCATCCCTTCCCTGTGCCACCCCAGACAACCTTGCTCTGGTTTTTTTTTTTTTTTTTTTTTTTTTTGAGACAGAGTCTCGCTCTTGTCGCCCAGGCTGGAGTGCAATGGTGCCATCTTGACTCACTGCAACTTCCACTTCCCAGGGTCAAGCGATTGTTCTGCCTCAACCTCCTGAGTAGCCAGGATTACAGGCTTCTGCCACCATGTCTGGCTAATTTTTGTATTTTTAGTAGAGATGGGGTTTTGCCACATTGGCCAGGCTGGTCTCGAACTCCTAACCTCAGGTGATCTGCCCACCTTGGCCTCCCAAAGTGCTGGCATTATAGGCTTGAGCCACCGTCCCTGGCTTTGCTCTGGGGTTGTTGTATTAGGGGTTCCTGCATCACTGTCTTATGGTTCTTGTTAACTATTCTGGGAGCTGCTTGAAGGAGGGGCTTTGTTTGATCTATTCTTTGTGATCTGACACAGGTCGATGCTTGCAGACTGGTTGACTGAGCATGCAGAGTGTGTCCCAGGCAGAAAGGGGCTAGCTCCTGGTGTGGTCCCGCTCCACTCACCAGATGACGTACTTCAGGACGGTGTTCACCACGCTGCCCAGCACAGGGATGCCTCCGGCTGGCTGTTCCCGTATGGTACTGAGCAGCGGCAGCTGCTGCAGGATGCTGGTGGCGTTGTGGGCTTTCAGCTCCTGTGTCAGCTCTGGAGGCAGACCTCAGAGATTAGGGCTCAGGAGGAGGGGCAAGGAGGAAGGCTTGGTGGGGGCTCCAGGCTGGGGAGGGGTATCACTCGAGGCTGCCTGAGGTAAGGCGAGGGTGTAGCCATCTCTACTATGGTAGAGGTCAGGACCAGCCTGCCAGTCCCCACCGTGTAGATGTAGCCTTGAGGACAGTAGCCCAGATGGGTCATTTTCACATCAGGAGTGAGGCTGGGACCATTCACACCCCTGAGCATTGCCAGCCTCTGTGGGGATTGTTGGCCACTACACCCAGCACCTGGACCTGCACTCATCCCCTTAGCCAGTTGCAAGCACTTCTAGAGCCAAGAGGCAGAGAACCCTCAAAACCCTGTTTGGGGCTGTTTTGCTGCCAAAGCACACTTGTTAACAATTGTCTGGCATTCATATCCTATAGATATGTGGTCCAAAAAGCCTCAGGTGCTGAGCAGAGGAAGGAGGAGCCAGGACAGAGGCATAGGGGTTCAGGAGCCCTGGGTTCTTATCCCAGCCAACTTTTTGTGAGCAGCTGGAGCCCATCTGGCTCCTCTGCAGAGCAGGTCAGAAGTGCTGGAGAGCTGATGCCCCAGGAGGAGACTTCAGCCAGTGATTGGTGAGAGTTGGTGTATCAATACCTCAGCTCCCTCACCCCTTAGGCAGGATGGCTCAGATGTGTGTCCCTCATTGTGTATCAGAGCTCCTGTGTTATAGCCTCTCAGCTGCAAATCCACCCACTTTGCCTGCTCTGTGATAATGGAACTGGGCCCTGTGAATATTTGTTTTTTGCCATTTGGCACAGTGTTAAGCCCTTTCAGTGGAGACTCTGGAGGGGCATGGGGGAGGAAGGGGATTCCCTTCATGGCCCTGGTGTGCTCCTCTTGCCAGGTTCCTATGGTGTCATTGCCCAGTGGCTTTTGCTGAGTGACTTCTGCAGGCACCCTGGCTAGCTTCTAGGCGGTTCCCCAGAGATAGCTTCCCTGTGAGTTAACAGCAGCCCCCTTCCTCCAGGCGCAGCTTCCCAGAGACTTTTATCAGCTCCCTGGCAGATAGTTTTCCACCCACTAGCCTCAGTTTGCCAACTGTGGACCAGCTCTGGGACAAGGCAGCAAACTTCACCACCGCACAGTGGACTTTAACCACACCCTCTACAATGAGGGCTGGGGAGGACTCTCTACCTCTGAGCTTGCTCTGTCCTTGGCTAGCCCCTCCATCCCTAGGTTATCCTTTAGAGCTCTCTTTTCCCTCTTAGCCAATTCCCCATTCCTCCAATCCTCTGATAATACTTGTTTACATTAAACTTACCTGTTGGGATTACTGTGTGGTTTCTCTCTTGTGATTGGCCCTAACAGATGCAGTTGCTAGGCAGGACTGAGCTCCATTCACCACAGTGGTAACTGGCTTGGACATGCACCCCTCATGGGATGCCTTCCCTTCCCTGCCTTGCCTCCCCACACTCCTGTAGGTGTTTCTGGGATCACCTTCAAAACCAACCACTTGTACACAACTCCTTTTAGGAGCGCCTAAAGCACGGTTGTTCCTCTCTAAGTTCCTTCTGGCTGAAATTCCACACGCTTGAGCTTCACGGTGTGGATCCGGGCCACCTCTGCTTCCCTCCAACCTCTCAGAGCTCTCTGCTTCCTGTCCTTACTTGGGAATCCATCCTCTGGCTACGGAGCCTGTTGGTCCCACAGGACCTGCCCCTGCCCCTCTGGCCATGACCCAGGTCCCTAGTCCCCCAAATGCGGGGGTCTGGTCCTCTAAGTGCTCAGGTGGCCTCCAGAGCTGACAGGTGACAGATGAGACTTTAGAGCAGTGGTTCTGCACTGGGATGATTTTGTCCCCTAAGAGACATTTGTCAATGTCTGGAGACCTTTTTGGTTGTCACAGTTGGGTGAGGGATGCTGTTAAACATCCTAAAGTGACCAGGACACCCCCCATAATAAATAGTTGTTTGGCCCACAGCGTCAGAAGTGCTGAGGTTGAGAAGCATGGCCATAGCATTCATAAAGCTCTAGTCAATTCCAGTGACCCAGTGAGGAAAGCCCTCTTATTTGTGTCCCGTGGAGGAAGCTGAGACTCAGGGACTGGCCCAGTGCTCCAGAGCTGGAGAGTGATACACTGTGCCTGGGACCCAGGCTGCCACACTTGCAGTCAAGGGTCTCTGCTCTGGGGAGGAGGAGCACACTGGGTCTAACTAAGAGGGGGTGCTCTGACGATGAGATTTTAGGTGAGGAAAGTGGGAGAGGCAGCTGCATCACTGCACACAGTGGTCGCACGCCCCTTCTGCAGGCTGTGGAAACTCAGGGTTTTTGGAATTGTGGAATTTAAGAAGGGGTTCTTGGAATCGTGGACTCTTGAGATCACAGACTCTCCAGACCTTTACAACTCACCACTCATGTTCACCCACGTCCTGGGATCTCAGCCATGCCTTGCACACCCCCCGTGATGAGGAACTCTCTCCCTCCTTTGGGAAGCGGCCCCACCTACCCTCTTGTGTTTTGGCAGCCAGGTCCAGAGGGACAAAACTTACTTTCTTTGATGACTTTTGGTCCGAGGATGAGAACTGCAGTGGGGCTGAGGGTGGCTTGGATCAAGGTGGTTGCCAGCAAACCACAGAGAAGGGTGAAGGTCCACGGGCCGGCCATCTTCCCGGGTGTCAGAGAGCAGCAAGTGCTGGATGCCAGACCTGGGGTGAGCACAGAGGACTGTGAGGCAGAGAGGCCAAGGGCAGGCCCATGATGCCCAGTGACCGGGGGCACGGTGTCCAGGAGAGGCTGTTTAGTGTGCAGTGTTTAACTGCCTGGGCTAGTTGTGCAGACTTAGGCAATCAACATAACCTCTTTGTGCCTCAGTTTTCTTATCGGAAAAATGGGGATAATGACCCCAACTTCACAGAGTTGAGGGATTAAATGAGTTAATATCTGGAAATCATTTAGCACAGTGTCTTTCACATGGTAAGCACTTGGAATGTATTAGCCATTTTCTTACAGAAAATCCAGCAACAATACTGAGAACAAAGAAATTCTGCTTCCTATGTCCACCACACCTCAGTCTGACACTTAAAACCCTCTATGGTTCACCCTCCGCTGACCTCACCTCCTGCTTTCTCTCCCGTTGTTCTAGCAAGTTCCAAGCAGTTGGAAGGTCTCAGAACATACTCTGCTCTCTCCTGCATCTGTGCCTTTGCTCTTGCTGTTCCTTGCTTCCTGGAATGCTTTTCTCCTCCCATATCTCCCTGATGAACTCCTATTCATCCTTTGAAACCCTGCCAAGATTTTTCACTTTCCCTATAAAGCTTCCCCTGTCCTGCAGACAGGGACCCTGGACTACACTTGGAGAAATGAAATGTTGTCCTGGGGTCCAGGACATGAAGGTTGGAGGCAGGAAGGCAATGAGGAGCCAGGTAGGACTCAAAGTTGTGAAAAAGCTGTTTGCTTAATCTGCAATACTAAGGGGGTTGGAGAGGGACTGGATGGCTTCTTGGAGCCAGGGAAAGAAAGTCAGAGAGAGAGAGACAGACAGAGAGAGAGAGAGAGAGAGAGAGAGAGAGAGAGAGAAAGGGCCCTGTAGCTCATGCCAGGGAGAGGAGCTTGGGGGTATTCTGGCCCCTTGGCTGCTCTGTCCCCTCCCTCCACAGGGGTGGGGCATCAACACCTGTAACCCAGTCCCAAGTTCTCCAGCTTGCACCCTGGCTCTGCCTGCCAGCCCCCCATGGAAGCGCCTGCCCCTGTGGACTGTCTGCTTGGAGGGAGGGGAGACACTGCAGAGATATGAAGCCCTCGCTTGGTTTAGCATGTGGGTTTCTCGTTGCCAAAGACAAATGTGGCATCCGGATGACATGTGTCTCCTGTGCCCTGGAGCAGTGTGAGCTCTTCTGAGACCCTTGCAATAACGATTCAGCTTCTGCCTCCCTGACCAAGCTGTGAGCTCTGGGAGGGAGGCCTGGGTCTGCCTGCTCCTTGCTGTGCCTCTGGCATCCAGTATAGCGTTCGTCATAGAGCAGGTGCTTAATAAATGGCTGCTGAATAAATACATAGCCTCTGGGAGTCCCGAAAGAATTGGAAATCTGAGCCTGCTAAGCTGAAAAGGTTAGTGTTAGGAGGCCTGAGGGTGGAGAGGAAAATATTATTGGCTTGGCAGCCAGACGAACTCTAGTTGGAGGCCGGCCTCTACCACTTGCTCTGTGATCTTCGACAAGTGACTTACCCTTTCTGAGCTTCCGTTTTCCCATCTGTAAAATGGGGAATAATTACAGTACTTATGTCACATGCTTTTTGGGAAGATTAAATGAGACAATCTATTTGTGGCCTGGCATGGCCAAGTGTTCAGTAAATAGTAGCTTCCACGATGATTATGACAGGTATTATTACTAATGTTGGAGTCAGAAGGAGACATCTTACAGCCAAAGCCAGAAGACAGAGCTGAACCCCCGCATCCAGGCGCCCCTGTGGCCCCACTCCATATTTTTCTCGCAAATACCTTGACTCTGTCTGTCCTGCATTATCTGTACACACTGCTCAGTCCTCTTTGGATCAGAGGAACCCAGGGACCCACGAGGATGGTAGCATCCCCGTTTCCCTCCTGTGGAAAAGCCTCTCCTCCCCCAGATCCAGGCACCACACACGCCCCTGTCATATGGCACCTGCTCTCCCGGCCTTTGCTTCTGTTGTTCCCCTTCGTGGACTATCTCACTCTCTTCCTTTGCCCAATCACCTTCTACTCGGCTTTGCAACCAACACATCACCTCTTCCAGGAACCCTTCTTTGACTGTCCTCCACTCCCATGTCGCTGGGTCTTCCTCGGGCACCACATTGTCCTACACTGAGAGTTCTTTGAGGGACAGAGTCTGCGTCTCATGCTTCTTTTGTCCCAGCACCACCACAGCACAGCTGGGCACAGAGCAACAGGTATGTGCAGAGTGGGTTTATGTCACTAGGACGAGATCAGGAAAAGACTCAGCCAGCCCCATCCCTTTGTCACTGCCCTTTGGTCCTCTGGGCGAGGGAGCTGGGCATCTCTCTACACCCGGCCCTGACCCTCAGCAGATCCTGACTCACCGAGGGCCCTTCACTGAGGGCGAGCCTCCCCTGTGCTCCTGACCTGACCCCAACAGGTATCTCTAGCTCAGAACCTTCCTGGCAACTTCGGCTTTCAACCCCTTCCCTACTGTTACCTGGGCACGCTGGAGTCCTCGGCCCGCTCCTCTCCTCTCCCAGGAGTTGGGTCTGGAAGTCCAGCCTTATATCCTGCACACCCCAGCACAGGCTTTGTCTTTGGGCAGAGGCCTCAGACCGGGCCAAGGTCTCCAAGGTAAATATTTGTGGCTTCTGGTGAACCACAGCCCCGCCCGGAGGCAGCCTTGGGACTCCAGCTTCCTGAGGTTTGGAGAAAGGAAGGTCCAGGCTGAGAGAAGCACAGTGCATAGAGCAGAATAAGCACTCCGTAAATGTGAGTGGCCATTGCTGTTAATATTATTACTGCTTATAATAGGATGAGCCTTTGTAGAGGGATTACAACAATTGTTTAGTCCAGATAATCAAATTGGGAAAAGGAAGGAGTAACCTTACCCACCCCTTACTCCTAAATGCATCAAGGATACACATTTCCATCAATTAATTCACCCAGGAGAATAGATTTGAATCCTGTTTTTGCCACTGCTTTGCTGTGTGCCCTTGGGCAAGGTACTTCACTTCTCTGGGCCCCAGTGACCTCATCTGTAGCATGGGGATAATAGTAGCTCCTCCTTATAGGTTGCTAAGAGCATGAGCTGAAGTGAATGCCTACACAGCACTTAGCATGGGCTTTCATTTCATTCATTCATTCATTCATTCATTTATTCCACAGCAATTGGAATTGTTCTACCTTGTCTGCATCTTTAGGAACCTCCGTGAGCACTTGTGGACCAAAAGAATAAGGAGGGATGACCATGAACCCAAAGGACAAATGTCGGAGCCCAGCAGGACCCTGTCATCCACCACCTGGGCCCAGACCTTGGCGCATGCAGCCTGCACAGTCACCCAGAGGTGGACGTCAGCAGCCTTAATGTTACAGAGGGCACCTGAGGCTCAGAGAGGCGACTGACTTGCTCCAGGTCACGTGACCGGGGATTCCGGCTTTGGGACCTGAGCCCGATCATCTAGTCCAGACCGGACCCTCTTCATGGCCACACTGTCCTTCCCCAGAGACTTCAACTTAGCACTAGAGGTGGTGGTGACACCAACATCGTTCTTGATGTCATCTGGGGAATTATCCTTGCTACCTGGTTTTGGTCTAGAAGCATGGAATTGTGGTTTAGAGCTGGGATGGCCATTGTTGAATCCTGTCTCCATCTGCAGTGGACAAGACAGGGAAAGCAAGTGTCCTGAGGTCACAGAGTATGTGGCCAGGCCCTGGCTGGTCTCCTCTTCCTGCTTTTTGACAAGAAGAACAAGGTGAAGAGCGTTTGCTGTCTGGCTGTGTTTGCAAACACACCAAAAGCTCTGAATACCTACAGGTGAAGTGTTTCGAGAGTGCTCCCGGGAGGACCCTGCCAATCCCTTGGGCACATCTCCAGAGAGGCAAATGCCCCTGCTTGGCTTCCCAGCTGGCCATGCCCACTGCCCATGGACAATGCCCCTCTGTGGGGTGCTGGGGCCCAGTGCCAGGGCCTGGGACTGCATCAGCTCCTGCTTCCTGCCATGTGCTGGGACAGCAAGGCTGGCTGCATCTCTGCAGGCCCATGGGCCCCAGACCCCACACCTGCCCTCAGTACCGCGTGGCCCCTCCTCAGGCTGCTGGGGTCTCTTGGCCTTGGCTCCACCTCTCTTCAGCTCCCAGGCCTTTGCTTGTGCCGTGTCCTCTTTCTGGAGTACCGTCTTCACCCCCCGAAAACCTAATCGTGCCCTGTCTGGGAAGAAGCGCAGGAGGGCAGGAGGAAGCCTGTGGAGGCTGACAGACACGGCTCAGATTCCTGCTCCTGTACTGACAGCCATCAGCCTTGGGAAAATTGCTTCTTCTCTATGAGACTGTCTCCTCCATTGTAAAATGGGACTATTTTGAGGGTCTCATAAGGTGATGAGAAATGCTTGGAACATCAGAGAATTCAGCAAGTGGTAAATTCACGCCTGTAATCCCGGCACTTTGGGAGGCCGATACCGGTGGATCACCTGAGGTCAGGAGTTTGAGATAAGCCTGGTCAACATGGTGAAACCCTGTCTTTACTAAAAATATTTAAAAAAGAAAAATTAGATGGGCATGGTGGCATGTGCCTGTAGACCCAGCTACTCGGAAGGCTGAGGCAGGAGAATCACTGAACCCAGGAGGGCGAGGTTGCAGTGAGCCGAGATCGCGCCGCTGCACTCCCGCCCGAGTGACAGAGCAAGACTCTGTCTCACATACACAAAAAAGAAGGCAACATCTGCATAAAGCTGCCTGACTGCTGCTCCACCTGGCCCGGATGTCCTCCTCCCAGCATGTTTGGCTGCTGGCCACCTTTCAGTCCTCATCTCTCTCCACTTCATCCCTCCCTCCTCTTACTCCCACCCCAGGGCCCGTGCACGCACTGGCCTTCTCCCAGGAGTGCTCTCCTTCCAGCTCTTGTTCTGGCTTCTTCTTATTCACCAAGTCTCAGCTTCAGTGTTGCCTCCTTGGGGGGACAAGGGGGCCACCCTGTCTAAGGCAGGGCTCTTTTTGCTGCACACTGAGGGTGTCCTTACTAGCATTTACTGGAACTGGGTCTGAAAACTGGAGTGTTGTTCTAGGCACCATGATTTCCCAGATGCTGTATACCAAGGAGAGGGCCTGGGCCACAGCTCAAGCAGTGGCTGAAAACCAGCTGCAGAGCTCCTGGGTCTCCCGTGCAGGGGGCCCTGACCCACGTTAAGGAAACAAAAGGGCCAAGAAGGGAGAGGAAGATCGCAGAGGTATTTCTTGGAAGACAGCCGTGGTCCCTCCTTCTCTCCCAGGGAGAAGGGCAGGAGGTGTTTGGGCCTCATTGCAGGCCTAGCAGGAGGGACCTTTTCGGAGACCACTTGGGGGCTTGAGGGTTGTGTCCCCTGGAGTTGGGGCTTGCAATGGACTGGGCTGTGTCTTCTGATGAGCTGAAGTCATGTTGGGCAAAGTGACTTCTGTAAGTGAAAAATTACTGCTATCTGTTTCCTCTGGGCAGGGTCAAAGCGCACGTGTGTGTGTGTGTGTGTGTGTGTGTGTGTGTGTGTGTGTGTTTTCTCAGGGCCAGGTGTGGATCCTGCAAGACGGAGTTCAGTCTAGTGCTGCTTGAAGTCCTTCCTAGTATCACCATCTGGAGAGGATGCTAGGCAACCAGGGGCTGGGAGTGACTGGGGTGGCCTGCTGGACAGTTACATTGAAGGGGCTCTGCCCTGGTGTGGGGGGTGCAGCTCAAGAAGCCCCACAGGGAGGTAAGAATACCTCCTTGAAGGTGCTGACAAGACTTGGCTGTCAATATTTTTTGGGCTCCCCAAAGAGTTGGGAGCTACTTGGCAACAATGTCTGTCAAAGGAAAATTCTCCTGCCCCTTTTCTTCCTTCTGGATGGCGGTGGAGGGGGGAGAGAGAGAGAGAGAGAGAGAGAGCGCGCGAGTGAGCGCAGGAAGGAGAGGGAAGTGCAAGGAGAGAACACACATCTCCTCTCCCATTTCCCACTAAGCCGATCCACAGAAGCCTCGGTTAGGGGTGGGGAGATAATTTGATGTTAAATCAAAGCTGGGTGCTCAGACGCAGCAAGATGGCAGAGTGGAAAAGATCATCTCCATTCTACAGATCACCAAACTGAGGCCAAGAGAGGAGAGAACAGGGGTTTTATCCTCCCATTTTCCAGATGAAGTAGGTCTTGGAGAAGGGAATTGACTTGCCTAAGGTCCCACAACCATAACGCAGAGGGCCAGGACTGGGACCCATTTCCGTCTGAAGTGAGAGCCCATGCTCTGCTCACACACCCAGCCTGCCCTACCATCTCACCGGAATGAGGGCCAAGCTCTCTTGGGAAGACTGCAGTCATGCAGAAAACCAGAGAGGGTTTCTGATGACGCGGACAGATGGAAATCAGAGGCCTTGCCAACTGTCACTGGCTCGAAAGAAACAAGGAAAGAATTCAAGAAACAATTCAAGCCACTCCTGAAGAAGCTCAGGTCCTCAATTGTTGGCACCAAAGATGCTCCACCAGCATGGCAGAAGAATTTTCTCTTGTGCCAATTTCAGCTGCCTGGTGATGGCTCTTGAAGCTCTCAAGGGTCTGGGCTCAGCAGAAGACAGTTTGGTGATTGATTAACAATGTTGGCCATGAGCAGACACACATGCTTCATCCTTGCTACATCCCCCCAGCATCCTTGTTAGAGATTATGGATTTTCTTGCAAAATATTAAAGATAATGGAGTGGGGAGAAAATCCCTAGATGACATGGAGTTTGTCACTACCTTTGGGATGATTTTGGGTAAGTCAGTTCTCTCTGGGCCTCAGTCTCCCCAGCTGTAGAATAAAGATGTTGGGCTCCATGATGCTGTGGCCAGGCTGGTTGTGATGACCTTTGCTTATAGCGGAGGGGGCTCAGTTCTTATGCAGTGAGGACTGGGCTGTTTCTGAGGTCAAGTATGTTGTTAGGAAGGTCATCCCCATTGACCCAGGGTCAGTGGAGGTTCTGCCAAGGGAACTGGCTAGTGGTTTGAGCACAGAGAACTGTGAGGATGCTCACTGTGGCATTACCTGGCATTGGGACCCGCCTTAACGTCCAGTGATGGGAGTTATTAAATAAACAGTGGGCCACCAGGCAGCCGCCACAAAACAATGTAGACAAACCAATGGAAGTAAGGGAAAAGGGAAACCGTTTCTTCTATTTTTTAACAAAAATTGTTTTTTTTTTTAAATCTAGAAAAAAGTACTGGAAGGAAATGCATCAACAGCACATGTTTCTTGGTGGTGTGATCACAGGTGACCTTCACCATCTTCTTGGTATTTTTCAGAATTAAAAAAAATGTTTACAGTAAATACATGTATTGGATATGTAAACAACCCCACTAAATGGCTTGAGAATGAGTCAATAAAGGTTGGGCATAGGACAAGGGAGTGGAGGAAACCTCATTCCTTTCCCAATGCTCGACCCGCAGCCCCCACCAGCCTGGGACTCTGAGGAATTATTGCGATGCCATTACTGATAGCAGCAACAAAAGCCCAGTCATGCCAGTCCCGGAACCACCAGGAAAGAAAGAAAGAAAGAAATCATTACTGGAACCTCACAACATAATCCCTCTTTTGTGGGACAGGAATAGATTAAATCCAGTGCAAACGAACCCTGGCTAAGTGAGAAGCTGTCCTAGCTCCCGGGGTGGCGAGGGGGCAGGAGACAAAGACCAGATCTCTGCCCTTGTGGGGCTCACGGTCCAGTTGATGAAGGTGTGCTGGGTGACCCAGCAGAGGCGGATGCAGGCAGCATGCTGAGTGCTGGGATTTTCATCCATGTGGGCAGAAAGTGTGTAGGCTCAGAGCTCTAGGAATGGGAACCCAGGTAGGGTGATGTGCTGCTTTCACAGCCATGAGCCTTGGCCAAGTGTGCAAAGCACCAGGATAGAGGTGACACAGGGATTGTTATTAGGGCCAGACAAGCAATACAAATGCCAGGGTGCAGACCGGCTGGGCTTAATAAGGTCAGCACAGGTCAAGTATGTCAAACAGTAGAACAGTGGCAAACACACAGGTGGCGTGGTCAGCACCGAGAGAGAGGGAGGCTGGCACCCGCCTCGTGTGTGACAGTCGCTGGCAGCTTGGTGGGGCTCAGAAGGGGATACCCTGCCTTACTGGGGAGGGGAAAAATGATTTCTTTCTTTCTTTCCTGGTGGTTCTGGGACTGGCGTGACTGGGCTTTTGTTGCTGCTATCAGCAATGGCATCGCAATGTTTCCCTGGGGAACAATTCAGAGAAGGCTTCCTGGAAGAGGTGACATTTGATCTGGGCTTAAGGGATAGGAATGTGTTAGGAGGGGAGGGTATTCCACAGTGGGGGCCTTGCAGGGGCAAAGGAAGGAGGGTGGGTTTTGGAAAGGTGTCTGGGAGCTTGTCTGAGTCACGGTGAAGGGGAAGGGAGTAGGGTGAGTGGCAGGGAAGGTGGGCAGGGGATGTTCTCATCAGGAACCAGAACTGGCGGCTAGAGGTGAGATGGGATTGGGAATGGGAATGGAGCACAAGCAGGGCTGGGGTCCTGAGGCCCTCAGCGCCTCCCAGAATGCTGCGGGCTGCATGGAGCCTCCCCCCAAGGCAGGGGCAGTGTGCTCAGATCCTCAGCCTCGGGTAACCTGCTGTCTTCACTGTCTGGCTTTCCCAGAGGTCTCTGTCTTGCTCTTGCCATCCCCTTCTCTTTCTGTCTCTCCTTCCCTTGTCCCCGGCCTGTCCCTGTCCTGTCTCTCTCTTATCCCCTCTCTCTCTCCTCTCTCTGCCCATCTCTTGGGTGCTTTCCGAAGCTCAGGAGGGAGCTGTGGGTCCTGTGGAGAGCGCACCGGGACACACTAGGAGGTGACCCACCCCTACTGTGTGGCCTCAGGCAAATGTCCTCACCTCTCTGTGCCTGTAGTCTGGGCCTGGCAAAAGGGGCTCTGGGCCCCAGCTGTCAGCCCATGCTGTGCCTGGCCTTGACATGGAAACCACCCAATCAGATGAGCAGGTCCTCTTTCCAGGCCCTGCTCTGAGCATGGTGTTATCTCACTTCGCCTTCACAACAGCGGTGCTGCAGGGAACAGGAGCCGGGACTCACAGCGCGCTCACTTAAAGCGGAGCTGGGAACCCCAGAAGCAGCTCTTGACATTGGGATTTCTATGACTGGTATTACAGTTGCTCTGATTGATATTGTGTCGTATTGCCTAGCTGTAACTAGATAAAGGAAGACAGGAAGGTGTGGCTTACAAAGTTCAGCTGTTGTGAGAACTCTCCCATAGCAGTGGCTACCTGTCCTTGAAAACAGTGTGGCTATGTGAGTAGGGGGCTTGGGAAATGGGCAGGTCCCTGGGATATAGGGGTCCCTGGGAGATGGGGAATCACTGGACTAGGCCCCTGGGGGCAGCTGAGTCCCTCAAGTTGGGAGCCTCAGTTTGGGGTGCTCGGAGGTTTAGCCTCATCTCCCCTCAGATGGCCATCCTTGGAGATGGATTCTTGGGGCAGCCCCCACCCCCACCCCATCTCCAGTCTCTCCAGGTCAGGAGGGCGGGAGAGGTTCCACTAGCAGCCCAGGGCAGGGCCAGGGAGGCTGGAGCTCAGGCTAGAGCCTGAGACCTTGCTATGTTGCGGGGCTTGTATGATTTCAGGGGTCAGTCCCCCAGTATTTCTCTCCCAACCCTCTCATTTTCTTTAGTAATTCAAGACTGGTGTATCAGAGAGATGCAGTCAGCTAGCAGGTCAGTCAGTCAGTCAGTCAACAAATGCACATTACATACCCTCTGCGTGGACACAGAGTTGGGTGCCTTGGATATAGCAGGGAGTACATAGACCAGCCCCTGCCCTCCTGGGGCTCACAGTCTTCTGGGGAGACAGAGACAGAGGGAGAGCAAGAAACAGACAAATAAATATACAGTCACAGTGTGCAATTATCTCAGTCATGAGGATGCTGAACAACAATAAGAACACGTGTAGGATCCTGAAACGACACCATCAGAGGCTCATGAGAGGTTCAGCCTCCTGGGAACACCCTGGATGCCCTCCCCCAACCAACACCCAACACCCCTGCCCCCCACCTCCCACACAAACCATGTGACCCTCCCTCTGTTCATCTTCCACACATTTGACTTTGAAACACAGTTTTTGGGGCCAACAATGTATGAAAGGAAGGGAGCTTTATGAAATATAGAACATAAATAGCCCTACTATTTCTTTTTTCTTTTCCTTTTCTTTTCTTTTTTTTTTTTTTTTTGAGACAGAGTTTTGCTCTGTTGCCCAGGTTGGAGTGCAGTGGCGTGATCTCAGCTCACTGCAACCTCTGCTTCCCAGGTTCAAGTGATTCTCCTGCCTCAGCCTCCTGAGTAGCTGAGATTACAGGCATGTGCCATGATGCCCAGCTAATTTTTATACTTTTACTAGAAACGAGGTTTCACCATGTTGGGAAGTCTGGTCTCAAATTCCTGGTCTCAAGTGATCCACCCGCCTCAGCATCCCAAAGAGCTGGGATTACAGGCATGAGCCACCGTGCCCGGCCAATGGTCCTCCCATTTCTGAGTTCTCACTACCGGCCTAGCTGAGGCTCAGGCCTGCAGGTTCACTGTTATCCCTTATGGCACAGAGAAGGAAATGGAGGTGCAGTAAGGCCTGGTAACTTGCTCAAGGTCACAGAGCTACTGTGACAAAAAGCCAGGATGTAAACTCGGGTGTATCTGACTGCAAAGCCTATGCTCTTCACCTTCGGCCAGCGTCTCCCAAGCACCTGTCATTTATATACTGTCCTCACCTACTCCTGACAACCACCTTTAGCTTCTCCATATCTGCCAATGCCTGCGTTGTTATGGACTCAGCACGCATCTTGGTAAACGAAATCACTTTTGCAAACTCAAATAAATTTGATCTATTTCTTTTTTCTTTCTTTTTCTTTCTCTCTCTCTCTCTCTCTTTTTTTTTGATATGGAGTTTCACTCTTGTTGCCCAGGCTAGAGTGCAGTGGTGTGATCTTGGCTCACCATAAACTCTGCCTCCCAGGTTCAAGTGATTCTCCTGCCTCAGCCTCCCGAGTAGCTGGGATTACAGGCATGTGCCAACACACCTGGCTAATTTAGTATTTTTAGTAGAGACGGGGTTTCTCCTTGTTGATCAGGCTGGTCTCCAACTCCTGACCTCAGCTGATCTGCCTTCCTTGGCCTCCCAAAGTGCTGGGATTACAGGTGTGAGCCACTGTGCCCAGCCAATTTGATCTATTTCTAACAGAAAACTGTATGCTACCCAAAGTGAAAAAAACAACATCACTTGCCATAAATAGCCAGTGATGACAGGACTATAGTGACCATAATAAGGGTGGCGATTAAGCTTAATGATTACTTACCACGTGCCAGGTTCTCTTTTACTCCCAAGAGCATAAGTACTCACTAAACTTGTCGCCCTTATTATCGTCACTGTAGTCCCATCATCACTGACTGTTTATGGCAAGTGATGTTGTTCACAGAGGTGAAATGCCCTTTCCAAAGTCACAACGAAAACAAGTGGAAACATGTTGTTGAACTCTGGCTAGCAAATGTTTCTAAAGGGGAGGGTAGCGAGTGGTTGGAGAGGCGTTGAAGACATGTCAGCACTGTGCCGAGCCTTTCTCTGTGATATCTTCAGAACAACTGAGAGAGAGTAGGAAGGTAAATCATTTTCTCACCACCACCAATGGTGTGGTAGGCAGCCCATACTTCTAGGCAACCCTCAACCAAGCTCTCTAGGATGCATCGAGAAATGCCTTTGCTCTCTTTTTGAGAGTGTGTGAGTCAGATTAAGATCTCTTACCGTGTCCACCAGCAGAGGCTCCCAAACCAAATGAAGTAAGTTCTCCAAACTCTTTGTACCTTTTCCGAATTGTGCCACCTCCCTGGACTGTGAATGTCATGTTCTTTGCTTGTCCTGATTCCTGCTGGCCAGGAGGGAAGCATGGGGCAACCACAGGGCACCTCCCTTAAAGTCACGCACAGAGGTTGGGTTCCTGTGCTAACATTTACTCACTTAATCAGCAAGTCTCCCAGGAGGGGAGAAAAAGACACTTAGGAGCCCAGCCCTGTGGAGTGGGTGAGTGAGGACGCCCACTGAAAGGTGGGAGCATCACAGATGCTCTTCCACTGTTTTCCTTAGCGTTGGAAAGTGGCATTTGGGACCGCTGCCTTCCCCAGCCCCCCTCACCTTTCTGTACTTTCGGTATCTGCTGCTCCTGAGAGAGGCTACTCCTGGGTTTCCTTGTTGGCTGGGCCTGACTTCCGATCCTAAGGGATAACGCCCATGGCAGCCAGCCTGCAAGTTGGCCTCCAATTCTCCACCTCCTGGTGTCCACACCCTTGTGCTGTCCCCTCTCACCCTGTACCAGGGTGGTCTGTGTGACCAATGGCATGTGGCAGAAGTTGTGCTATGTCATTTCTGAGATTAGGTTATAAGTTGAGCTCTTGGATCACATACTCTAGGGAAAGCCAGTCACCATACTATTAGGATAATGCCACCTGTGGAGAGGCTCACGTGGTGAGGAAAGAGGCCTCTGGTCAATGGCCGGTGAGGAACTGAGGACGACCAACAACCACTAAAGTAAACTTGAAAGCAGGTTCAGTCAGTCGAGCCTTCAGATGAAACTGCAGCACCAGTCAACAACTCAACTGCAACCTCATAACAGAGTCAGAGCCAGAATGCCCAGCCCAGCAGCTCCCAAATTCCTGACTCAAAAAAACTGTTAAATAACAAATGTTTATGATCTTAGAGTCCTGACTTTGGGATAATTTTCTACACAGCAGTAGACAGTACCATACTGCATCCTTGCAGTGTATCATCTACACGATGGCACCTCTTCAAGAGCCTTCTTGTCATTCTACCAGGCTGGCAGCTTCCAGATGGTTGATACATAGTCAAACCAGTGGATCTCACGACCACGTGCCCACTCCACAGTGCCTTTCCTGAAATGGGTCCATTGGTCCAAGGTGATGATATGGGGGACCTGGTGTCAGTGAATCAGACATTCTGCCAGTGCTTGTTTAGTAATGGTTGTTTAGGCTTAGCAGGTAGGAAAGGCAAACCCATTCTGAAAACATACGCCAGTCCTAGTCAGGGTGAATCAATGCCCTTTCCAGGACTGAAGGAGTCTATTGTAATCAACTTGCCACACACTGGCTGCTAGTTGAGCTCTTGAATGGATGGTACCATAGCAGGAGGTCAGTGTTTGTCTGTGGTTGACAGGTCACACACTCACTGGCAGTTACTAGATCAGCCTTGGTGTCCCCAGTCTTCCAATCTTGTTTCTTCCAGGTCCCTGACTAAACAATTAAATCATTTTCCCCCAGCTCACGTGTCTATACATTTTTTTTTTTTTTAAGACAGCATCTCTCTGTCACCCAGGCTGAAGTGCAGTGGCATAATCATGACTCACTACAGCTTCAGATTCCCAGGCTCAAGTGATTCTCCCACCTCAGCCTCCCCAGTAGTTGGGTGTACAAGCATATACCACCACGCCTGGCTCATTTTTTATATTTTGTAGACAGAGGGTTTTGTCATGTTGCCCAGGTTGGTCTCAAACCCCTGGGCTCAAGTGATCTCCCGCCTTGGCCTCCCAAAGTGCTGGGATTATAGGTGTGAGCCACCGCACCTGGCCTATAAATCTTACCTTCAGTGGTTTCTTTTGTCAAAGTGGATAAGCAAGTGCACAGCCTGAAGCTTTACTCCTGGGGGGATTTCCTCAGGTTGCTGCCTTTCAGGGTCACTCCTGAGGGTGTGAAACATCATCCATTTTTGGCTTCTTCCAACGTACTGAGCTGACATACTCATGAATCAAGCTTAGAATTTTTCCTTCTCTATCAGCTGATCCTGGGGAACATCTATGGCACCATGGGTGTGCACCCAGGGATCAGCCCCCACTAGATCAGACACCACTTCTGCCTGATGAAGGATTGCTGTTGGTCCTGCTGACCTGATGACTTGGTGGATGACAGTGACCAGTTCCTGATGGGCAGTTCTGGCCTCATGGTTACTGATGCCCTGTGATCAGGTGCCCCTTCCCGACCAGGGCCCCGTAGCATGTCAGAAGCTGTTTTTCTCATGGTGCACAGTTCTCTGCTGAAGACAGCATGGCTTTGCTCCAGAAACCTAGCAGTCTGTGACTCCCTTATTGGGGCTTGCCAGAAAGTCCACATGGCATCTTCATAGATCCCAGAGAGTTTCAGTACCATGGGGGGGGTCTGCCTGACTACCACATAGCTGAAGCATCAGGGCTGTTTGAACTGCAGCCTGGAGCTGCTGCAGAGCCTTTTATTTCTCTGGGTCCCACTCAAAACTAGCAGATAGTAGATTCTCTATAAATATTCCCCTCTGTGGGGGAATAAGGGACAGAGCAGGAGTTTCAAATGCAAAGATGTTTTTAGAGTAAGTGTGAGTTCTCACGTTGCTATGAAGAAATACCCAAGACTGGGTAATTTATAAAGAAAGAAGTTTAATTGGCTCACGGTTCCACACAGCTGGGGAGGCCTCAGGAAACTTACAACCACGGCAGACGGCACCTCTTCACAAGGCAGCAGGAGAGAGAATGAGTGCCCAGTGAAGGGGGAAGCCCCTTATAAAACCATCAGATCTCATGAGAACTGACTTGTTATCACAAGAGCAGGATGGGGAAACTGCCCCCATGATTCAGTTATCCCACCTGCTGCCTCCCATGACCTGTGGGGATTATGGGAACTACAGAGATGAGATTTGGGTAGGGACACAGCCAAAACATATCAGTAAGGTTGCCAGGTAAAATATAGAAAGCCCAGTTATATTTAAATTTCAGATAAATGATGAAATTTTTTTTAGTGTAAGTATGTCCCATGGAATATTTGGGACATACTTACACTAGAAATTATTTGTCATTGATTTGAAATGTAAATTTCACTGGGTGTCCTGTATTTTTACTGGTAAATCTGAAAATCTGCTTTAGGAGGCAAACAGTTAATAATGGAAGACAACTTGGTGTGCTAGCTGGGCGATATGATGAGGGCATTTATATTTGGCATCCAACTGGAGAACAATCAAGTGTTCAAAGCAAAATCTAAAAAAATAGCAATGCATTGGATTTGGCTGGAGCTCATGAGTTTTCAACCTATGACAAAAAGCTTGGGCTCCAGAGTCTGGCTGCTGGGATTTGGATGCTGGATCTGCTGCTCACAAGCTCTGTGACTTTGGGCCTTAGAGACCCATCTCTGGGAAGATTAGATGAGATCCTTAATGGAGTTACTGCTACGTAGATAGTGTTCATCCCCATGGTGGTAGCTGGGAAGTATGTATTTGTGCAACAGCTCCCTCTAGTGGCCACAGGACATACAGTGTGAGCGCTGGTGCAAGTTAGGGGCCTGGAAATCCCACTAGGGCTTCAGGAAATCCAGTAGCCAGGCTGGTCAGGCATTGGGGGGATGGTCCCTAAGCTCCCCGAATTTCAGTCATTCACATATCACCTCCATGACTTGTGCCATTTACAGGCCACCATTACCTTTATTTACTTAATGTTTTCCTTTTGGGTGTCTTCCTATTTTTAAAGACATCTATTATAACAGGGAACTTTACATATTTTAAGTTTCACTATCAACTTCCTGAAATACAGTGTAACTGCTTAAGTAGATGCAAATGGAAGAGAAAAAGGTTATTAAGTTTTCCTGGACAATGTGGTGAGAAGAAGAACTGGAGTCCAGCTCTCTCAGTCTGTCTCTCTCTTTCTCTCTCTCTCTCCCCCCTCTTTCTCTCTTTCATAAGAAACAGATTGCGGCTGCATCACGCAAAGCATTCAAGACAGGCTAGCTCCCAATGACACTCTTTCCTTGTTGCAATCAGAAGAAGGAAAGAAGAATTATAAAAGGAAGAGGAACATTTCCCCTTAGTGACTTAAGGTTGTTTCATGCTGTATCTGGGAACCATCTAAAGTCATCTCGCGCCTGCCAACACTGGAGGAGACGCGACAGATGGCAGAGATGTTGAAACTGTGCCCCTCAACCCCACTTCCGCTAGAGTATTTCTGCTTTTATCTGGTCTGAAAAAAGTGGGAAGGAAAAATTACCATTAAATGAATAATCAAAACAAGAATACAAAACAAAAACACGGGACTATAGCCATTTGCACTTTCAAGGGAGATTGAAGAATTTACCTAAGGAGGAAAGACTCATTTATTTAAGAAAGCCTGCTCCTGGGACTTTGGCCACTAAAGGCAATGCCCAGGGTAACATCTAGAATGGAGGGGAGTATAGTTGTTTGTAATATATCCACAATTCTTTGATGCTCCCCCTTAAGAGGGAGAGCCTCGTTCTCCTCTCCTTGCATGTGGGGTGGATTTACTCACTTCTAGTGAATAGGTTATGGCACAAAGTGATGGTGTGTGACTTCTGAGGTGAGGTCAAAAAGAGGTACTGCAGCTTCCTTCTTTCTCTCTCTTGGATCACGTGTTTTGAGGAAGCCAGCTGCCATGTTGTGAGGACATTCAAGCAGCCCAATGCAGAGATTCTGGTGTCCAGGAAGTGAGAAGTCTCCAGTCAAGCCTTTGGATGATCGTGGCAAACATCCTGACTCCAGCCTCGCAAGAGCCAGAGCCACCCAGCTAAGCAGTTTCTATGTTCCTGACTCACAGAAACTGGGAGATAATGTTATTTTAAGTCACGAAGTTCTGGGATACTTTGTTACGTATTAGTGATAGATAACTAATACAAGGGAGAAACTAAGGGAGCTAAGTTTAGCTTTAGCATACGTCAACTGGTGATCTTCTTGGGCACAGAGTTTCATCTGAAGCAAAGACTCAACAGCTAAAAGCTTCCCATTTCTTACCTTGGAAGACTGAGCCCCAAAGGGGAGGATGTCGTGCAGTGAGTTCCGCTGTTGCGCTGCTGTTCATGCTCAAGAGGGCTGTGGGATTGTGACTGGTCTTGGCTACTTTGCATTCAGGGTCACACACAGTGGGGGCAGTGTCTGGACTAGCTCCCGGTCTCTGGCTCCTATTCCATGGTCTTACCAAATGCCCAGGCTCTCAAATGTGTTCACTAAAGGAGCAGGAAATCTTCCTTGCGCCCCTGCATCTGTGGACTTGGAGGTGCAGAGACCCTAAAGCAGGTTTCAGTTTTTCTTTGTTCTTCCTCACTTCACATCCATCTCCCCTTCCTGTCTACCTGCCCTGCTGGCTTCAGGCTCCAGCACCAGATGCAAAAACAACAGCCTAACAAGGACCATTTAACCCACTCCCACAGCT
This sequence comes from Theropithecus gelada, assembly GCF_003255815.1. Lineage (NCBI taxonomy): Eukaryota > Metazoa > Chordata > Mammalia > Primates > Cercopithecidae > Theropithecus > Theropithecus gelada. The sequence goes on from NC_037678.1 coordinate 69,452,454, forward strand.
TTGTAAGGTCAAATCTCTACAATCAATCTCTTAGTCTGTGAAGTTCTCCAAAAAGTTTATGGAAAATGCATATTATGAAGAAACTATGCCTGCATTTACAAATATTTTGCACTGAAATAAACTTGAACTAATTTGTTAGAACATGTTGAACAGGATCTGGTTTGAGGCACTAAGAAGAATAAGACATCATTTTGGAAAAAAAAAAAAAACCCTATCAAAGCAACATGAATCCTGCTAAAATTGAAGCAAGAATACACATCAAATTTATGGTGAAACTTGGATGTGTGACTGGTGAAATCATTGATGGCTTATGAAAAGTTTATGGAGATAATGCCCTAAAGAAATCAGCAATTTACAAATGGATGGCTTTTTTTTTTTGTTTTTGTTTTTGTTTTGTTTTGTTTTTGAGACGGGTCTCACTCTGTCACCTAGGCTGGAATGCAGTGGTGCGATCTCAGCTCACCACACACTCCACCTTCTGGGTTCAAACAATTCTTGTTACTCAGCTTTCTGAGTAGCTGGGACCACGCCCAGCTAATTTTTGTACTTTTAGTAGAAACGAGGTTTCATCATGTTGTCCAGGCTGGTCTCAAACTCCTGGGCTCAAAGCGATCAACCCATCTCAGCCTCCCAAAGTGCTGGGATTACAGGTGTAAGCCACTGTGTCCAGCCATGGATAACTTGTTTTAAGAACAAGAGAGAGCAAGGGCAAGACCGAGTGTGTACCGTTATTTATCCGAAGTGAGTACAATTCGCTTCTGAGCTTGTTACCTTGAGTATTGAAAAGAACACATTTTCTAGATTATATAGCTCCACAGTAAGTAACTAAGGCTGCATTCGGCTGTTCCCAGTAAAGATACTACAACACTCAGGGCACTGTGTTAAGTATCTGGAGGTCCACCCTCATCTGCCGTAATCCAGCTGGTTTTACAAATGGGAGAGTGGAAATGGATGGAGTAAGCCTTTCCACCCTTTATTAAGTTTTCCTGGATAATGTGGTGAGAAGAACTGGAGTCCAGCTCTCTCAGTCTCTCTCTCTGTCCCCCTCTCCCTCTTTTTCTCTCTCTTTCTTAAAAAAGAGATTGCGGCAGCATCACCCAAAGCATTCAAGACAGGCTAGCTCCCAACCGACACTCTTTCCTTGTTGCAATTAGAATAACCCTGACATAGTGAAAGAGGAAGCTCTCTGAGGCTTCTGAAAATAATAGTGGCAGGGAAATTGGGAAGGGAGTCATCATTTAAAGTATGAATGATGTGTAAGTGAGTGGGGTTTTTATTCCTCTTATATTTTTCAGAATTTATCTACATCACAAACTTGAGCTTTAAACAAATAAGAGTTCATATCTTTTTCCTGCTTTATAATGGCATGTCTTGACCTTTGATACCTATCAAATTATCCCTCAGGCAGGCAGTTAGCATTCGGATCCTCTTCCTAACTTTATTCAAGTTGTTGTGTAAACCAATATCTATTCCTCTTCATTGCCAAGTAGTATTCTGTGGTATAGATGCACTAAAGTTTGTTTATTCACCCGATGAAAGGCATTTGGGTTGTTTCCAGTTTTGGGATATTATGAACAAAGTTGCTATAAACAGCAAGGAATAGGGTCAGGTGTGGTGGCTCACGCTTGTAATCCCAGCACTTTAGGAGGCCGAGGTGGGTAGATCACTTGAGGTCAGGAACTCAAGACCAGCCTGGTCAACATAGTGAAACTCTGTCTCTACTAAAAATACAAAAAAAAAAAAAGTCGTCTGTGGTTACCTGGGCCTGTAATCCCAGCTACTCGGGAGGCTGAGACATGAGAATCACTTGAACCTGGGAAGCGGAGGTTGCAGTGAGCCAAGATCATGCCACTGCACTCCAGCCTGGGCAACAGAGTGAGACTCTGACACACACACACACACACACACACACACACACACGGACACACAAAACCAAAACCAAAACCAAAAAACCCATAACGTGGCCGGGTGCGGTGGCTCACGCCTGTAATCCCAGCACTTTGGGAGGCTGAGACGGGCGGATCATGAGGTCAGGAGATCGAGACCACCCTGGCTAACATGGTGAAACCCCGTCTCTACTAAAAATACAAAAATTAGCCGGGCGCAGTGGCGGGCGCCTGTAGTCCCAGCTACATGGGAGGCTGAGGCAGGAGAATGGCGTGAACCTGGGAGGCGGAGCTTGCAGTGAGTGGAGATCGCACCACTGCACTCCAGCCTGGGCGATAGAGCGAGCCTCCGTCTCAAAAAAAAAAAAAAAAAAAACGAAACCCCAAAACGTGAAGGAACAGGTTTTGGTGTGAGCGTGTTTCATTCCTCTAGGCTAAATATCTAGAAGTAGGGTTGCTGGGTCATATGTTAAGTGCATGTGTAACATTTTTTTTTGAAGAATACATTGTGATTAATTTTTATGAAGTTGAAGAAATAGCTAAAATAATGTATGTTAATAGAAATCAAAACTGGGGCTGCATAGATAGAGTGGGTGGGTATTGGTTAAAAAGTTACAATGATATTTTGTTTGTTTGTTTTTTGGAGACAGAGTCTCACTGTGTCACCCAGGCTGGAGTGCAATGACATAATCTCAGCTCACTGCAACCTCCGCCTCCCAGGTTCAAGTGATTCTCGTGCCTCAGCCTCCTGAATAGCTGGGACTATAGGTGTTTGCCACCATGTTTGGTTAATTTTTGTGTTTTTAGTAGAGATGGGGTTTTGCCATGTAGGCCAGGCTGGTCTTGAACTCCCGACCTCATGTGATCTACCCACCTCAGCCTCCCAAAGTTCTGGGATTACAAGCATGAGCCACAGCACCCAGCCACAAGGAAATATTTTATGTGTTAATAAACTTGATCTATATATTGATAAGGCTGTGGTATACTATAAAGAACATAAAGTTTAAAACTCTATAAAGCAATGCATTTAACATGTGCACATTTTACTACATTTTAATTTTATATAGTTACAAAAACAATGAGAAAGGAAAAGAAGAATGATCATTAGCAGTAGTGGACAAAACATACTTTATTTCTAAATTTTCTCTTCTCTTTTCTCTCCTCTCCTCTCCTCTCCTCTCCTCTTTTTTGAGACAGAGTTTCACTCTTGTCACCCAGGCTGGAATGCAATGGCACAATCTCAGCTCATTGCAACCTCCGCCTCCCAGGTTAAGGCAATTCTCTTGCCTCAGCCTCCCGAGTAGCTGGGATTACAGGCGCCCGCCACCGCGCTCGGCTAATTTTTGTATTTTTAGTAGAGATGGGGTTTCATCATGTTGGCCAGGCTGGTCTTGAACTCCTGACCTTGGTGATCCATCCACCTCAGCCTCCCAAAGTGCTGGGATCGCAGGCATGAGTCACTGCACCTGGCCTAAATTTTCCTTTCTAACTGACCATAAAACAGACCAATCCAGGCTTCTAGTTGAGATCTGGGTTCCAGGTGGAATGTTGGGGTGTTCTTTGGTTTTTGCTGTGGCTGTGGGATCCATGGTTACTGGGCAGAGGCCTGTGGTGGCTGCAGTGCCATGCAGGGGCTGTGATCTGTGGAGCTGGGTCCTGGGTTGACCCTTGGGAACCTGAGTGAGGTGATAGTGGAGCTGCTGCCCCATGACCTGAGTCCATGACTCACTTTCCACAGCCTCCAAGGGGAGACACTGGTATGTCCATCTCTCATCTGCTTAACATTTTAAGAAACTAGAATACTGTCTTTCAGGGGGGCCATACTGTTTTTCATTCCCACCAGCAACGTATGAGTTTCATTTGCCCTGAATTTTCACCATCATTCAGTACTGTCAGGTTTGTTTGTTTGTTTGCTTGTTTGTTTGTTTGGTCATCCTACTAGGCATGTAGTAGTGTCCCAAATTTAACGAGTTTTAAAGTATTTCAGTTTTTAAGTGGTTCCTGAAACCATCACTGGTTGTTTTTGTTCTATGTCTCTTCCAATCACAAGTTAAGCTAGATTCATTTCTCAATTGCTTGCTTTCTAAAAATGGACAGAGCTATAGGATCATTTTTGATCCCTTAAACCCTTAGCTTGATAGCTTATTCCTGTTTATTACTTTCGTAAGCAATATGAAAACACTATCGATCTGAATCCTTTACTCTCAGCCTTCTCCCCATCTCCATTGAGAACTCTGTTGTCTTCTAATATGCTGTAGGAAAAAAACATGGGGCCAACCTTGTTTTGCTTCTTTGGCAGGTAACCCCTGCCTTGGTCTCACAAAGTGCTGGTATTATAGGCATGAGCCACTGCACCTGATCAAGAATTTCATTTCGTGCTTAGCAACCCAGCTAGGATGCTTTCTATTACAGAAGTCTGAAACGGATAGTCACATATTGTATCCAGCCCATCTTTAAATCTGGCTCAGCCAACAGTGTTTTTAATCTCCACATATTTGTAAATTTACCAAATTTCCTTTTGCTATTAATTTTTAATTTCTTTCTTTTTCTTTTTTTTTTTTTTTGAGATGGAGTCTCGCTCTGTCGCCCAGGCTGGAGTGCAGTGGCCGGATCTCAGCTCACTGCAAGCTCCGCCTCCCGGGTTTACGCCGTTCTCCTGCCTCAGCCTCCTGAGCAGCTGGGACTACAGGCGCCCGCTACCTCGCCCGGCTAGTTTTTTGTATTTTTTTAGTAGAGACAGGGTTTCACCGTGTTAGCCAGGATGGTCTCGATCTCCTGACCTCGTGATCCGCCCGTCTCGGCCTCCCAAAGTGCTGGGATTACAGGCTTGAGCCACCACGCCCGGCCTAATTTTTAATTTCATTCCATTGTGATCAGATAACATACTTTGTATGATTCCCATCTTTTTAGAGGTATTGAAACTTGTTTTATGGTCTAACATATGTTCTATTCTGATAGGAGAATGTTCCATGTGTACTTGGCAAGAATGTACATTCTGCTATTGTTGGAAAAAGTGTTCTATAGATGTCTGTTAGCTCTAGGTGGTTTGTAGTGCTGTTCAAATCTTCCACTTCCTGCTGATTTTCTGTCTAGTCATTCTATCTATTATTGAAAATTGTGTGTTTAAGTTTCTTGCTATTTTTGTTGAATTTTTAATTTGTTCCTTCAATTTTGACAATTTTGATTTCATGTATTTTGGGGCTGTCTTGTTAGTTGCATACATGTTTATACTTGTTATGTCTTCTTGAGGGATTGACTCCTTTATCATTATAAATGTTATTTGTATCATGTAACAGTGTTCATCTTAAAGTCTATTTTATCTGATGTTAGTATAGCCACTCCAGCTTTCTTTTGGTTACTGTTTGCATGGCATACATTTTTTTCATTCTTTTACTTTCAATTTGTTTTTATCTTTGACACTAAAATGTGTCTCTTGTAGAAAGAAAATAACTGAATTATGTTTTTAAAATCCATTCTGCCAATCTCTGGTTTGAACTGGCATGTTTAATCCATTTACATTTAATTAAATTACTGATAGAAAAGAATAGGATTTACTCATGGCATTTTGCTATTTGTTTTTTATATGTTTTATGTCTTATATGTACCTCTATGCCTCAATTATTACTTCTTGTTATCTAAATAGATATTTTCTAGTGCACCATTTTAATTCTCTTGTCATTTCTTTCACCATATATTTTTAGTTATTTTCTCAGTAGTTGCCCTAGGAATTATCATTAACATAGAACAGTCTATTTCAATTAACGTGAATTTAATTTTAATAGTATATAGGAATTGTGTTCCTATATAGCTCTGTTACCCCTTTTCTTTATGCTGGTATTGCCGTGCAAATTACATATTTATACATTTCTGTGCTCATCAACACATCTAAGTATTGCTTTATACAGTTGTCTTTTAGTCAGATGAACAAAAAGAGTTACAAACAAAAATACATTTATACTGTCATTTATGTTTAAGTATCTAGTTACTGGTACTGATGTTCTTTACTTCTTCCTTAGGATTTAAATCGTTGGCTAGTACTCTTTTGTTTCAGCCTGAAGGGCTTCCTTTAAGCCATGTTTACTAGTGTCAGATTCTCTCAGCTTTTGTTGATGTAGGAATCCCTTAATTTTTCCTTCATTTTTGAATATTAGTTTTTCTGGATACATAATTCTTTGTTGACAGTCTTTTTTTCTTTTGGAACTTTGAATGTTATTTAACTGCCTTCTTACCACCATTGTTTCCAAAAAGAAATCAACTGTCAATCTTATTGAGGCTTTAATGTACTTGACAAGTCACTTCTCTCTTGCTGCTTTTAAGATTCTTTCTGTCCTTGTCTCTTGACAGTTTGATTATTATGTGTCTAAATGTAGATCTCTTTGAGTTTATCCTACTTGGATTTTGTTGAACTTCTTGGATGTGTAGATTAATGTCTTTCATAAAATTTGGGGAAATTTCAGCCACTCTTTCTTTATTTCTTTCTTTTTGTTTGGAGACAGAGTCTTGCTGTGTCACTCAGGCTGGAATACAGTGGTGTGATCTTGGCTCACTGCAACTGCTCCCTCCCGGGTTCAAGTTATTCTTATGCCTCACCCTCCCTAGTAGCTGGGACTATGGGTGTGCACCACCATGCCTGGCTATTTTTTTAGTAGAGGCAAGGTTTCACCATGTTGGCCAGGCTGGTCTTGAACTCCTGACCTCACGTGATCCACCCACTTAGCCTCCCAAAGTGCTGGGATTACAGGTATGAGTCACCATATCTGGCCCAGTATTTTTTTTTTTTTTCGAATGTTCTCTCTTCATCCCCATCTCTATCTCCTCTTCTTCTGAAATTCCTATGATGTGTATGTTAGCATGCTTATGGTGGCCACAGTCTTTTGACACTCTGTTTTTATTGTCTTCGTTATAATTTTTAATTTCTATTCCTCAGACTGTATAACCCTAATTGACTAATCTTCAAGTTTTCTGATTCTCAGGATATTGGAGAGACATCTGCACTCTCAAATTTGTTACAGCACTGTTCATAATAACCAAAATTTAGAAGCAACCTAAGTGTCCATCAACAGATGAATGGATATTATTCACAATGGTACTTATTCACAATGGAGTACTATTCATCCATAAAAAAGATGAGATCCTGTCATTTGCAACAACATGGATGAAACTAAAGGTCATTATGCTAAGTGAAGTAAGCCAGGCACAGAAAGACAAACATTGTGTATTCTCACTGATTTGTGGGGTCTAAAAATCAAAACAATTAAACTCATGGACATAGAAAGCAGCAGGATGGTTACCAGAGACTGGGAAGGGTAGTGCAAGGATGGGGGCAGATGGGGATGGTTAATGAGGACCAAAAAATAGTTAGAAAGAATGAATAAGACCCAGCATTTGATAGCATATATATAAACTATAGGTTGACTATAGTCAATAATAATTTAATTGTACATTTAAAAATAACTAAAAGAGTATAATTAGATTGTTTGTAACACAAAGGATAAATCCTTGAGGGGATGGATACTCCATTTTACATGATGTGGTTACTAAGCATTGCATGCCTGTATTAAAACATTCCATGGCTGGGCTTGGTAGCTCATGCCTGTAATCCCAGTACTTTGGGAGGCTGAGGTGCGTGGATCACCTGAGGTCAGCTGTTTGAGACCAACCTGGCCAACATGGTGAAACTTTGTTTCTACTAAAAATGCAAAAAATTAGTCAGGTGTGGTGGCACATACCTGTAGTCCCAGCTACTAAGGAGGCTGAAGCAGGAGACTTGCTTGAACCTGGGACTTGGAGGTGAACTGAGATTGCACCACTGCACTCCAACCTGGGTGACAGAGAGAGACTCCATATAAAAAAAAAAAAAGAAAAACCATTTCACGTACCATATATATACACATAAATATATATATGTGTGAGTATATAGTATATATATGTATATACTATATATACTATATGTAGATATATAGTGCCTACTATGTACCCACAAAAATTAAAATAAAAAATTAAAACAAGTTTTCTGACTGTTTATTCAGCCTGCTAAAATCTGCTGGTTAGCCCCTCTATTGAATTTTTTATTTGTCATTATGCTTCTAAACTTCAGTTTTTTTATTTGGTTCTTTAAAACAATTTCTGTAATTTTACTGATATTCTCTATTTGTGAGACATCATTCTGATATTTTCCTTTAGTTCTGAGGCATGGTTTCTTAAACATATGTTCTTTGAACATATTTTAAATTGCTGATTTAAAGTCTTTTTCTAGTAAGTTCAACATCTGAGATTCTTCAGAGATATCTTTGGGTGTCATACTTCTTGGGAAGTCATACTTCCTTGTTTCTTTTCATATCTCATTTTTTTGTTGTTGTTGTTGAACACTGGTGTTTAAAATAATATAACATGGCAGTTTCAGAAATTGGATTCTCCCTCCTCTCCAGAGTTTTTGGCTGTTACTTGTTCTTGTAGTAGTTTGTTTCTTGATTTTTCTGAACTAATTCTGTAAAGTCTGTATTCTTTGTCATGTGTGGCTACTGCAGTGTCTGCTTAGTTAGCTTAGTGGTCAGCTAATGATTGTGTTGGGAAAGCCAGTCTCAGGCATGCAGCCTTTCGACCCCCACTCAGCCATGTAAGAATGGGTCTTGGCACAGGCACACGTATGTTTATTGCAGCACTATTCACAGTAGCAAAGACTTGAAACCAACCCAAATGTCCATCAATGACAGACTGGATTAAGAAAATGTGGCACATATACACCATGGAATACTACACAGCCATAAAAAAGGATGAGTTCATGTCCTTAGTAGGGACATGGATGCAGCTGGAAACCATCATTCTCAGCAAACTATTGCAAGAACAGAAAACCAAACACCGCATGTTCTCACTCATAGGTGGGAACTGAACAATGAGATCACTTGGACACAGGGTGGGGAACATCACACACCGGGGCCTGTTGTGGGGTGGGTGGGGGAGGGATAGCATTAGGAGATATACCTAATGTAAATGATGAGTTAATGGGTGCAGCACACCAACATGGCACATGTATACATATGTAACAAACCTGCACGTTGTGCACATGTACCCTAGAACATAAAGTATAATAAAAAAAAATCACAAAGAAAAAAAAAAGAATATGTCTTGGGCTTGGAACACTTCCTTACCAAGAGATAAAGGGCTTGTGCGGCCTGTTCCAGGCCCTGCATGGGAATCTATTTCCCTGTTTTAGGCTCAGTGTGTGCCTGTTTGTTCTGCTTAAGTGTATATGTCAATGGCCCTCAGATATGCCCCCAGCTTTTGGCATTTCCAGCTCCGCAGGAGAGAGTCAGAGTCCATCCGTGGCATGGGAGGGGTGTCCATAGCCAAATGCCTTGCATTGGCTGTTGAGGGGATCTGCTGGCCTGGAGGACACATGCATACGATTGAAGCTGATTTTGCTTTGTTCCTTCTCTACATAAGTGAAGTGTTGTGTTTTCCTTGGTGACTCCCAGAACAAGATGAAATGGGCAGAAGTGCTTGGAGCCCTCTCCTGGGGTTGGTAAGCGTGCACGGCGTTCCTCTCCCCTGGGACTGGCCACTGGTACAGGATGTTCAGCTTCACAGTTTGACAGTGTGCAGGGTTGCCAAAGAAATAGACCATGATGGAAAGGCAGGGCTTGTCAGACCCATTGCCCAGGGGTGGTACCAGCTCCTCAGAGGGGTTATAAACTGACTGAGGTGCTGGCTGCACAGGGATAAATGGAACATAGTGTCAACTCTCATGGTGTCCCAGACAACAGATGATGTCTGGGGGGAATGGGGGGCCCTGTGCAGGGAATCCTGCCTGGTCCAGGTTGCTTGCAGGCCTGAAGTAAGGCCTGTTTCCAAAAAGTGCTGAACGACAGAAGGCATTGCTGAAAACTAGACTATTGAAAGGAGGTCATTCTCTGAAGGGGACATCAGACAATAAAAGAGAAAATGTGGACAAAAGCCAGAAAGTCTCATACAGCCTGGATGGTGCGTTTGTTTGATAAAGGAATATTGCAGACTCAAATGTTTCAGGCTGAATGGCACAGTTAGGAATGGGGCCAAGGCCCCTGGCTTCCCACTGGAGACCAGTGATCTTATACCCCTGTCAAGATAAATGGGAAAAGAAAGAGATTCAGACTTTTCTGGGGCTCCTGGATACTGGTGCCCATGTGACAATATTTCTGGATTTCCTTAGGGGAAAAATTAAACTGATGTCATTGGATGGTTTGAAGGTTAACATGGTGATCCATGGTGCCTATCTGCTTGTGGTACTTATGTGCTTGCGAGTGAGGCTCTTTGAGCCATTTTGAGTGCTGGTGACCACGGTTCCTTGTGCTGAGTGCATTACAGGCATTGATATTTTGACGGCTTGTAGCACAGAACATCACCGCTGTCTGAGAGGGTGTTCCCCCTCACAGCTGAGAATTTGAACCATAGCAGTGAGGTGTGTCCACTCCTACCTGCCACCTAAATTACCCAAGCCTCAGTAGGTTATTCCACAAACACAGTACTGCATACCAAGTGGAGAACAGGATACTACTCTGAATTTGGGATGTGCTCCTGTAGGAATGTTACAAACTACCTTGTCAATGTAACAGCTCAGTCTGGCTGATCGAAAAGCCTCCAGGGTATGGTGGCTGATGGTAGGCAGAATGCAGGCTGAATGTTGGGGTTTGCCCTGGGCCCATGAGGTGTCAGATGTCATCACTGTCACTGAGAGAGTGGGAACCCTTACTGGAGATTAGCATGCTGTTATTAACTGGGTTAGTGCTTTTACTCAATCGCCTTGTGATCAATTTGCCTTCTGCATATACCTTCACTATTCTGCATAATACCTTCACTATTCTTCCTCAGGGATACCTCAGTTCCCCTGCGATATGCCATCAGTGGGTGGTGCTTGACGCTCAACAAGCCCAAGACCTCATAGAAGATTTAGTCACCCATTGCATAAATGGCATCCTGATAGTAGGGCCTACTGAAAAACAGACCATTGATACAATAGTTGGTGTTGGCTGGACTATAAATCCAGATACAGTCCAGGACTCAGCACAATAGATGTATTTCCCAGGGATCGCTTGTATAGGAAGTCAAAAAAGTATCCCCAGTACAATTGTTGGCCCTGGTGACACCCACTAATAAGTAGGAGGCCCAATAGCTGATAGGCCTATTTGTGTACAGGAGACAGCATATGCCCTATCTGGGTGTTCTTTTGGCCTTCTTAGTCAAGGTGACCCACAAAACCACCAATTTTGAATGGGGCCCCTTGTGGCAGCAGGACTTGGAAGCAGTGCAACAAGCCATGGCTCAGGTACTGCCTTTGGGACCTTTGGAGCCTGCTAGCTCAGTGAGACTGCACGTGTCCATGACCGCCAAGCATGCTGATTGGAATCTGTGGCAACGGGAAACTGCCACTGGGGTGCACCAGCCTCTCGGCTATTGGATACATGACTTGCCTGTGGTGGCCATCAGATACACCCCTTTTGAAGGGCAACTCCTTGCTTGCTATTGGGCACTCACTAGAGGAGACTGAGCATTTTATGGCAGGAGTGCCACCTGTGATGCTGTGACCTGTACTTGGGTGCTTACAAATCCCACGAATAAAACCGGACAAGCTCAACAGAGTTCAATCATTAACTGGGAATGGTACATCCAAGTCAACTAGGACCAGTAGACTCCATGAACAAATAGCCAGCTTCCCAGAAGCACCAAGCAACCCACAGGGGGATGCTCTGAACCTTCCTGTGGCTAACTGGGACCCAGGATTCAAAGATGTGCCTACTGACAGTATGACCTGGTTTACTGATGGCTCTGCAAAACTGAAGGCAAACGGGATCCACCGGACTGCAGCTGCCCCCCAGCCAGCAGATGGCCATTTTTTGGCTGGGATTGGAACTGGACATTCTGCCTAATGAGCTGAGTTATGTGCAGTGATGACAGCTGTGGAGGCCATGCCTACCACCATATCTTGTTACATTTTCACTGACTCAAGGGCCGTTGCCAACAGCCTAGCCATCTTGTCAGGAGAATGGTAACTGAGTGAATGAACCATCACAGGATCCCCTGTGTGGGAACAAAAACAGTGACAGCAGCTTGCTGCCTGGAAGGGACAAATGTTTGTCACTCCAGTGGATGCTCATAGCAAAGGACCTTTGGAAATGGAATATGGATGGAAGTCTTGTGCCAATTAAGCTTGTGCCCAACAGCCAGCAACAATTGACCACTGAAAGTCTATGCTATGGTTTGGATATCGTTTGTTTGATCACCAGAGTGATGGTGTTGGGAGGTGGGGCCCAGTGGGAGGTGTTTGGGTCATGGGGGTGGATCTCTCACTAATGACTTAGTGTCATTCTCCTGGTAGTGATGGAGTTCTTGCTCTCACAAGACTGGATTGGTTCTGGGAGGATGTATTAGCACCCACAGGAGAGGGTTGTTACAAAGTCAGGACACCCCTCGGGTTTGGCCCTTCTCAGTACGTGCCTGTTTCCCCTTTGCCTTCTCTGCCAAGTTGTGGCACCACACAAAAGACCTCTCCAGAAGCTGAGCAGATCCTGGCACCGTGCTTCTTGTACAGCCTGCAGAACTGTGAGCCGGATAAACCTCTTTCCTTTAGAAACTACCCAGCCTCAGGTATTTCCTCATAGCAACACAAAATGGACTCAGACATCCTCCTCAGATGCAAGAACGAGCATCCTGGAAGATGCCAAGACTAGGGACACAGTATAATCTTGTGATTCTTGCCAAGGGGCACAAATGGTTCTAAGAGAGGAATTGGGATACATTAACTGAGGGCTAGAAACTGCCCTGGTGTGGCAGATTGGCCACAACAGGCCTCTGGCCTCCTGTCATGGGCACTCATATCCTCATTGCCATTGACATCTACTCAGGCTGTGGTATTACCATTCTAGACCAACATGTGAACTCTGAAACTACCATGGATGCTCTTGAAAAGAACTATGTCATGTTTTTGGATGCCCTGTGGGACTTTGCTCTGACCAAAGAATATATTTTACTGCCCAAGCAACACAACAATGGGCTCGAACTCATGACATATGATGAACTTTATGTGCACCCTATCTCCTGCAGGCCAATGGAGCCAATGAATGATGGAGTGGCTGACTCAAGTAGCAACTGACGAAAGGACATTAAGGTGGTCTGCTAATGGGCTGGTACTCCTGCCTGATTAGGGCAGTGTGCACAGTAAATACTGCAGCACATGCTGGGAAACACTGAGCTTCTTGGGGCTTGAGGTGGACATGGACTGGGCAATGCTTGATTAGGCTGTGCCTGTGAAATTCCAATCTCAGTGTTCTCAACCATTCCTTTTTTCCTTTTCCCTATGGAGTGCATGTCTCTGGGGTAGTTTGTGGTTCAGGGTGTCATAATACTCAGATGGGGCCCCCTAACTCTAATCTGGTGGTGATGCACCTCTCTTTTATGGGATGCCACAGGGATAGTGGATGAGACCAAGGAGTACCAGGATGTTAGGGTCCCATTAGTGGCTCCAGGGACATCTGATCCTTCCACTCAGGTGGGCAACATCATCAGACCTGTTAAATTTCTGCAGTACATGATCTCCCTTCCTGGACTGGACAATTGAGGCTGAAAGTTCTGGGTCAAGCAGGAAGAGCAATGGGTGTCCACAGAGGTAGTCTCAGGATGCGGACACACAGCCTGGGGTGCAATACCTGGACAGCCAGCACTGCAGGTAATAGAAACACCTCCAGCCACAAAGTATGAGAAGAGGGTAGAGGATGGGGAAGCAAATCTTTCCCCTTTTTGTTTCATTAGAGTGCCCAGTAGTGCCTAGATTGACAACACACTGGTGAAGATTAGCAGTGGCAGCAGTAGGTGCGGATTTGAAGCACTGTGGACCTGCCACCTGTGTATTTGGAGTTTTCCCTCCAGGCATGAATAGTCCACATGTGACATGTTGCCAATCTGATGGGGGCCCCAGTAAGAGTGTGACCCTCCGTGTGGGTTCAGATCCACAGGTACTGAATACCCTGTTCACAAAGCTTACCTTAAACATAGGAATATGTTCTAATGGGCTTTTCTGATAGATTAGCAAACTGGGCAGCATCCCATCTAAAGATTTGGAAAGGCTCCTGTGAGCTCCTGTGAGCTGAGCAGAGATGGGCTTTATAGGTATAAAAGAAGCGGAAGCAGGGAACAAAAAGCAGATTGATCATATCAAAGTTACTTTCCTTGTAGCGTTAAGGAAGAGGGAACTTTCTTACCCTCTGGCTCAGGTAGACTGGGCCCCTTCTGCTTGGTTGGAAAACTGGCCTGTTTTTAAAATTTAGTTTGATGACGTGATCTCATGCCTGAGTGGCTCCATTCTGGTTTGGTCTGGTCTATTGGACCTAGTGCAGGAGCTCAGTGCAAAACAGTGGCCTTTTCTAATTTTTATTTAACACAATTCTGCCTTAATCTTTACTCCTTACATAAACACAGCTCCCTGTAAGCACATGGCCTCCTAGAGTCCTAGGAGTATGTTGGAGATTTTCAAAGCTCATATAGATATCTTATTCCCCAGCTTTTTGGTTAGTTTTTTGTTTGCTCCAAATATTAAATCCCCCCAGGCAGCTGTGATGTTGTGGCCTCTGATTATTTTTTGACAAATGTATTTGGGGAAAAGGCTGTTCAGACCAGGGGAAAACTCTGTGTCAGGTCAAGTAATGACAACCATGAGAATGAGTCTTCCTGGGAAACCAATGGGCCGGTCAAACAATGACAATTCTCTGTGAATGAGTTGCTCTAACTCCCTCCTCACCTCTCCAGTGGCTACTGGGCTGCTGGTTTTCACTGTGGGCTTTTCGTTTTCAAGTTGGCTATGGAGCTGGAGCAAGGGGAGATGGGAGAAATTAAAATGCCACAAAGCTCTCTGTTCTTGCTGAGATTCCATAATTTGTATTGAATAAACTCTCCCCAGATTGCTACAAGCTTTGGTTAATTTCCAGAGCTCTGAAAATGTTAGTTAAGACCTTTTCTGTCAGTTTTCTCATTGCTTTTATGTAGAAAAAAATTTTCAGAGACCTTTCCTTTGCCACTTTCACTGACATAATCCCAGAGAGTTTTTAAAATGTGAAAGTGTTTTCACTCTTTAAAGGGCATAACTGTGTTTTGACCTGGCAGGAGGTCTTGTATCCTGGGGAATTCTAGATTAGCTAGTTAGAGATTGAACTTGTCAGAGAGGAGAGGACCCTTCTGTGGACTATAGGAAGAAGTCCAGGGGAGCAGGGGGAAAATCATATCCAGAGATGGCCAGGGGAAGGGTGTGAGGCAGGAACATGGTTCAGCACAACGGTCAGAGGGCAGAAGGCCCAGCGCTGATGGTTCTAGATGTGTGTCCCCATGCTCCATCCACCCTGGTTCTTGGGACCTCAGACACAGGGGACTCTCAGTGCTGACCCAGTGCCTGCCCAGATAGGACCTGAAGGTAGCTGATTCCTGGAGCCTCTCTAGCACAATCGGGAAGCCGCAGTTGCTGGCTTCCTATCTGAAAGGTCCTTCTGCACTTCCGGTCAGTGCCTAGGTGGACATTCCCAGTGCTCATTCAGCTGCTTGCTGGGATTTAATTACTCACCTGAGCTCAGAGAACTTTTGTGGTGTGGAATATGCTTCCTGTCTTAAATTCTCCCTGAAGACACATGATAGTGTCGCACAACAAATCTCGAAGTCTGAGCTATGGGACTGTCCTTCTAGGATGCCATGTTGATTGGAGGCAACAGTAAGTGGAGATAGTGGCAGGTCTGGACTTGATGATTGATGTTTGACAGGGGTTGGGGAATGGGTAGGTCCCTCGTTTATTACTCTTAGAATCAGAAAGATTTGAAAAACATGAACTTGAATCTTCTCATTCTCACAAGGTCAACAAGGTCTCCAAAGAGCAAGTGACATGGTTTTCTGTAAAGTCTGGGATGTTTCCAGTCTTTGATTGGCCTTTCTGTCTCCCTGTGGCTTTGGGCAAGTCATTCACACAACCCCAAGGCCTCAGTATCTCATCTGTGTAATGAAAGAGTTGGACTAGTCCCTAAAGACCTCAACATTGAGAGTGTATGTACTTTTTATTTGAGGGGGTCAGTGTTCTTCAGTCTGGGTAGCCCCATTCTTTTTCCTTCTCACAGCCAGTATTTCATAAATCTTTTCTTTTCTTTCTTTTTCTTTTTTTTCAGGCAGGGTCTTGCTTTGTCACCCAGGCTGGAGTGCAGTGGCGTGAACATGGCTCACTGCACCCTTGACCTCCAGGTCTCAAGCGATCCTCCTGCCACAGTCCCTCAAGTAGCCGGGACTACAGTCACATGTCACCATGCCTGGCTAATTTTTCTTTTTTTCTTTCTCTCTCTTTCTGTCTTTTTTTTTTTCTTTTTGTAGAGATGGAATCTCCCTATGTTGCCCAGGCTGATCTCAAACTCCTGAACTCAAACGATTCACCCGCTTCGGCTTCCCAAAGTGCTGGGATTACAGGCATGAACCACTGTGCCTGGCCTCATAAATCTTATCTGCATACACAGACTCAACTTTCTTACCTCTCCTCCTCTTCTCAGTTCCTTAAATTCAGGCTTCTTCCTCCAACAATATGACTCCCACCCAGGATATCAAGAAGCTGCTGCTTACTTACAATTCCAGTGACCCTTTCTCTATGTTTGTCCTTCTCAAACCCTCAGCAGTGAACACTTTGCACCAGTTTGTCCTTTTCATTTCGTCCTCCTCTTACTTACAGAATTGACAAGAGGTCAGTATGACTGCATGCAAGGAAGCAAAAAATGGGTGGTAGGTGACTTGTGTACCGTCGGCTTCCTGGATGGATCCTCAGGGTGTCCCAGGCATTTCCACACAGAGTAGCCGCAGCCAAGGGCATACTTTATCTGCTGGAATCAGTTCATCCTCCCAGATCCCCAGGTACCCACAGCTCCTCAGCCTGACACCTGGACACACACCTCACCCATGTCCTCTCTCACATCCTTCCAGATCCACCTTCTGAACATCTTTCAAATTTGCCATTTTCTTTTCTTTCCAACTTTTATTTTACATTCAAGGGGTACATGTTTTACCCGGGTAAACTGTGTGTTGTGGGGGTTTGTTGTATAGATAATTGTGTATCCAGGTAATCACCATAGTACCCATAGGTAGTTTTTCAATCCTCACTCTCCTCCCGCCTTCTACCCTCAGATAGGTCTGGTGTGTATTATTTCCTTCTTTGTGTCCATGTGTACTCAATGTTTAGCTCCCACTTGTAAGTGAGAACACGAGATGCTTGGTTTTCTGTTCCTGCATTGATTCTCTTAGGATAATGGCCTCCACCTGCATTCATTTTGTTGCAAAGGCTATGATCTCTCTTTTTTCTGGAGATGAAGTCTCACTCTGTCGTCCAGGCTGGAGGGCAGTAGCGTGATCTTGGCTCACTGCAATCTCCACCTCCCGGGTTTAAGCTATTCTCCTGCCTCAGCCTCCTGAGTAGCTGGGATTACAGGTGCGCACCACCATGCCCAGCTTATTTTTGTAGTTTTAGTAGAGATCGGGTTTCACCATGTATGATCTCATTTTTTAATAACTGTGTAGTATTCCATGGTATATATGTACCATATTTTCTTTATCCAGTCCACCATTGATGGACATCTAGGTTAATTCTATATCTTTGCTATTGTGAATAGTGCTGTAATGAATGTGTGTGTATCTTTTTGGTAGAAGGATTTATATTCCTTTGGGTATATGTCCAGTAATGGGATTGCCAGGTCGAATGGTAGGTCCATTTTAAGTTCTTTAAAAAATCTCCTGACTGCTTTCCACAGTGGCTGAGTTAGTTTACATTCTTACCTGCAGTATAAGCATTCCTTTTCTTTGCAACCTCGCTGGCATCTGCTATTTTTTGACCTTTTAATAATAGCTGTTCTGACTGGTGTGAGATGGCATCTTATTGTGTGTTTTTAAAAATTAAATTTAATTTTTTTTGACGGGGTCTCACTTTGTCACCCAGGCTAGAGTGCAGTGGCACTATCTTGGCTCACTGCAACCTCCACCTTCTGGGCTCAAGCAGTTCTCCCACCTCAGCCTCTCGAGTAGCTGGGACCACAGGCACACGCCTTGACCCCTGGCTAATTTTTGTATTTTTAGTAGAGATAGGGTTTTGCCATATCTGTCAGGCTGGTCTTGAACGTCTGCCCTTAAGTGATCCGCCTGTCTTGGCCTCCCAAAATGTTGGGATTACAGATGTGAGTCACCACACCTGGCCTTCATTGTCGTTTTAATTTGCATTTCCCTAATACAAATCTGCCATTTTCATTCCTGGTGTGGCAAGCTTGTGTGTCATTAACCGTACCTGGAGTATTATATCTACCCTGAACGCCTTATCCCCCCTCTCTAAGGATGCCTGGGAAAGCCTTCTGAAATCCACACACACTTGAACACCTCCTTGACCTGCTCAAGACTATTCAGATCTACAAAGTAGGTGCCAAACTCTGTGCCATGGCCCCAATCACCCAGGTCAGGGCTGTTTCCAACCCAGGAGCCCTCAAGTGATGGTGAAGGATGACAAGGTCCCTGATGCAGAAGAAGCCATTTTATTAGGTGAGGCACGTGGGATGTTACACACGCCTGGTGGGAAAGGAGAGGGAGCAGGTTCCTCGGAGAGAAGGCGACTGTGTCATCTTCCAGCACATGGGTCAGTCATCTGTGAGCACTGGGAAGCTGGGCCAGAGGGAATGGATTGAGCAGCAAGAAATAGTTCTGTTGGGGGAAGACCCGAATCAGGATGGAGACTCAAGGTCAGTGAGTGTTACTGGTATTGACTCATCATCAAACTCATGCCTCAAAGGGACAGGAGGAGGCCAAGACCCTGGGGAAGGCATCAGGCTTGGGGTCAGGGCTCCGTGTGCGTGTGTTTGAGTGAGTGTGTGTCTGTGTATCCACGTGTACTTGTGTGTGGTGAGTCCACCGATGTGGGCGTGTGTGAGTATGCTGGTGTGAGAGTGTGTGCGTCTGTATCAGTGGCCATGTGTCTGGGCATTTGTGTGTGTGTTTCTCCTGGTAGCTGTGCTGCCTGCATCCTTCCACCTCTGTCAGCTTTTCTGTGGATTTCTCTGTGCATCCCTGTGTGTACCTCTGTAGATGTTTGTCTCTTTCTTTGGATGTCATTGTCCCAAGCTGCCGGCTGCCTTCTACCAGGAGAAGAACAGCCAGCCCCCAAAATCCTGGGGTGTGTGGAGGGGCACTTACCAGCTCAGCAGAGGACAGGCCCCTTCCTGGAAGGCTTAGACCTTGATGACAAACTGTAGTCTGTGGATCAACATGTCTAGAAAAACAAACAAATACACAAACAAACAAACAATAAAAAAAAACAGACCACAGTCATGATCTCAACGTGAAGGAGTCCACATTCCTAAAGGTGGGGGGCCAGGGAATGGAGGCCTCTGGAGATCCGACTGTGTTCAGCATGCTTGGAGGAAGCCAGGCCTCCTTCTACCAACCAGCCCAGCTGTCCTCAGTGTCAGGGCTGAGGCAGGAGACACAGTGTCTATCTCAAAATCATCTGGATTATTCCGGGGAAAAAGAAGCCCAAAATGGTGAGAGTTGAGGCCAGAGGGACCTAGTATCCTAGGGTGTGCAGGAAAAAAACTCCTTGGGGGAAGTTGCTGCTCCTGCAGAGGGGGACAGAGGGCTGGAAAGCAGGTACTTACTGGCAATGTCATGCGCCAGGGTGACGTCCAAGCCACTGAGAACCTCATTGACCAGAGGGCACACCTGGCCAGGGGCAGAGGGGTGAGTTAGGCAGAGTGGCACCCTGGAGCAGCAGAATCCCCAGCGGGGGTTCTCTGGGGAAATTTCCTGTCATTTTTCAGTGTGAAAGTGATTCTAAGCAATCCCACAGATCAATGACCACACATGCACGAGGACAAACTGGAGGCATGAGGGATGTTGTGAAGGACCCCAAATCACACAAGCCCAGTGTTCACTCTGTGACATCACATCTGATTCTAAGTAGAGTGGAGTGCTCTGGTTATAGGAGACACCCAGGCATAGGTTGGAAGACTGTCTGTGGCCATAGAAAGCTGGGCAGGGAACTTCTCCAACTTCTCAGAACAGGGGCCAATCCTTTTCAGCTTCAGTGTGGACAGGCAGGGCCTGGCCTAGAGCAGAGACTTATCAATGCATTTGGAAAGATGTAAAGAAGAAACACGGACAGATGGATCAATGGACAAATAGATTGATGAATGGAAGTTACTTATCAAATTGAAGGACTTGGACCCACTCAGCCCAGGGCTTTGTTTCAGTGCAAGAAGTTCTAAAACTTGGTTTAGATCAGGGGATCCCCACCTTGCCCACTTACTTTGCCCTGAACCAACTCAGGCAGGACTTTATTCAAGATCCCTGTGAGGCTGTCCAGAAGACCTTGAATGGGGAGGGGGCCAAGTCTGAAAGAGAAAAGCCATGGGTGATGCAGTGACCTGGAGTTGGTGTGGAGAAGGCTCCAGAGGGGGACACTGTGAACCCCACAGTGAACCCCACTGTGAACCCCACAGTCTCAACACTCAGTCACTAAAGCAGAGTGTTGTCTGTCTACACCCGTGTGCAGGCCAACAGCAAGGGTCCTATTGAAAGGGAGTTACATTTGTGTACAGCAGTGCACACACAGGTATGTGTAGGATAAACACATGGTTCTCAGAAAAAGCAGGTGTCAATAAGGCTTTGCAGAGTCCATAAATGAATGGATACTACTTAGTATGTAGTTGTCATGAGGATCCAATGAGATGACACATGTGAAGCCCAATGTATGTGCTCATTAAAAGTTAACCACATGGGCAACTTTTGCATAATAGGTATGACACAGTCTCCCCATGTGACAGGTAACTGAAATAAGTAACCTAGTTAGGATCCATGTCTATTTTACCCCTTACTGGGACAAAGCACTTTCACACCTATTATCTTGGTAGATTCTATCAATAACTCCAATGCAGTTCCATACTGCAGATAAGTAAACTTAGAACTAAATTGGAGAAGCACTACCCAAGTTCACATAGGAAGCCCTCTATCCCCATTCCTATGTAATATGCAGGGCTTAAACTCCAATTTCTTGTTGCTAGATCCAGCATAAAATTGGTTATCTTGGTCTAAGAAGGGATAAGCGACTACTTATCTATCTATCTATGTATGTATCTATCTATCTATCTAACCATCCATCCATCTATCTGTTCATCCTTCTCTCCATCCACCCAACCAACTAACCATCTGTCAGTCCATCCATCCATCCATCCATCCATCCATCCATCCATCCATCCATCCATCCATCCATCCATCTTTCCACCCTCCCTCCTTCCCATCCATTTTCCCACCCTTTCAGCCTCTCACTCATCTATTCTGTCATTGTCCCAGCTTTCCAACCATCCATCCAGCATCACACCATGTCATCTCTGGGCAGGAGAAGCTGCTCCTCTGGCCTCACCCATCAAGCAGAGAGATATGCAGGCTTCCAGGAGAATGGGTGCAGTCACCAAGGACCAGGTGGATCCTCCCCTGCTTATCTCTCACGGCTAAGATTTCTGCAGTGATGTTCAGCTTCACAGCCAGCCTCAACAGATTTGCACCAACCAGGGGCCTGCAAAGGAGACAGCCCCACTGGTATCTGGCTCCACCATATTCCAAGGAAGAGGGTTATTTTCTCCTTGCCAAGAATGCTAGCCTCACCTCCCTCCATCTTGCCCACAGTTGTACTTATCTCATTTTCTAGCAGAAGAAACAAAGGCTTAAGAGGTCAAGTGAGCTTCCCAAGTGACCCAAGGCTGCTCAGCATAGCAACAAATGAGCTGAAGTTGGAGGCTTAGGTCTGTTAGACTCCAATACCCCTGTTATGGTTACCCATGGTTACCCATGGTCACCAGGGTCTCCCTTGGTGAGCCATCCTCTCACCCCCTCTTGGGACCCACTCACGTATTCACTTGGAGATTTATGCCGAGAGGGATGGTGACATAGAGACGGTGGCCATCAGGGCTCTGCACAAGGCCAAGTTCCAGCAGCTGGGGGTCAGTGACCTTTATACTGTCCAGGGAGTAATATTGGAGGGGGAAATATTAGCTCTTCTAACTCCAAATCCAGAAACCATCTTTAACCTAACAGTACTCATCCCAGAGGTAGAACTTCCCACCCAGGATAGGGAGACGGGAGGGGAGTCTTGCAGCCTAAGCCACATGAGTCTGAGTCACACATCAGGTCTTTTCCAGCCTCTGCCCTGGAACAGATCTGACACACACACAGTGCCCTTTCCTCATCTCCAGTCTATGATGTATTCAGGAGAGCAACTGTGTCTGGATTATATTTGCATCCTGTATGCCAGCTAAGAGCCTTACAAAGAAAGTGGCTACTTCATATTAGTTGACTGTGGATTGATGAGAAGGTGGATAGTGGATACGTGGGTGGATGGATGGAAGAGTAAGTGATTAGGTAGAAGGATGAATAACTGGATGATGGATTGGTCAGTGGATGAATGAATGATGCAGGTGCAACTGGAAGTAAACCTGCACAAACACTTATGGGTAAGAATCACCCACTCTGTCAGGTGGCTGATCACCAAAGTTTATCATGGGGATTGAGGAGCAGGAAGTCAGGGAGAGTGCAGAGAGGGTGGAAGGAAGCCTTTCTCCCATTGTCCTATCTTTCCAACCATCCATCCATCATCATACCCTGTTGTCTCCAGGAGAAGCCAGCCGTCTGACCTCACCCACCAAGCAGGGAGGCCATTTGATGGGTGAAGCCATTCACTGAGCCAGCCTCTGTGCCAGGTGATTTACACCTTTTCCAGTCCTCCCAATAGACTTCCTCTGTGGGTTCTATAATCTACATTTTACAGATGGAGAAACCAAGCACAGAGAGACAGGGTGTCCTGTCCCAGGTCATCCAACAGGTACATTTGAAAATCGAAGTCAAGAAGTCTGTCTGTCTCCAAGTCAGGGAGCGAGACCCTGGGTGGGTAGGATTTTGGAAATGGCTTTGATCCAGTCCTATCCAGGACCCAGGCTTTCCCAGCTCACTGGCATCAATCTTCCATTCTTGCTTTGTGCTTTGCGAGCTCTTGGCTGTCTCATGGGAAACACCACATTAGACCTTTCCATGGACATCACACTGTTCTTCATCACATTGATATCATCAAGGTGATATCTTGGTGATATCACTCTCGCTTACATCAAAGGCCATCTGTGTTCTAAGGGATTTCACAGGTAGAGAGAACAAAATGACCACAGTGTAGTGGGAAGAGCCTTGGCTTTGGACTTAGGAAAGTAGAGTGAGAGCCTTACTCACTTGGCATCACTCTAACAGCGGGAACACAAGCACCTCTGTGCCTTGGTTTTCCCATTTGCAAACTGAAGATTATTAAATCGACCTCAGAGGGTAGTTGTGAGGATTACAGATGATGCTGGGGCCTCAGGACATGCTTAGAACTGAGGGCATTGCTGGTTTGCCAGACTGGAGATGGGTCTCAGAACTGAGTCCTGGCTCCCCCTTCAGGCTGCCACCTCACTGCTTCAGTGTCACTGCCTGGGGCTGGCAGATCTTCACCTGGGGTTCCCCGGCGGAGATCAAAGCTCTATTTTAGGGCAACTCACTCAATGATGTTCAGGCCGGGGATCACTGATGTCACTTTCCCAAGCAGTCCCCCAAGGAGGCCACCAGAAGTACCTCCTCCAGGCTTCAGGATGTCCAGGAGCGGAAGGTTTTCCAGAATGCCCAACAGGCCCCCAGAGAGCAGGCCATTGCCGAGGGCTGGAAATGGGCATAAGGGTCTCTGGGGGTCAGATCTGACAATTCCAGATCCTCAGGCCCCCTCCCCCATCCAGCCCTGTCCCTCCCCGCTTCGCAGGGTTGGACACACTCTCTCTCTGTCACACACACACACACCCACACCCCTGAAAGAAGTTGTCACAGACTCACCATTTGTCAAGCTTCCTGCAAGACCTGTGGGACTCAAGGGCAGGGCTGGATTCACAGTCAAGGGCAGGGCTGGATTCACAGTCAAGGGCAGGGCCTGGTCCAGGGGCACAGGCAGGCCTCCAAACTGGGCCATGATCTGGGCTAACAGCCCGTAGAAGACAATGAGGACCCCAGTTTGAAACATCTTTGTTCTTAGTATCTGTGGACAGAATGACAAGTCCAACAGGGCATCGATATCAGAGAGGAATTTATGCACCACCTGCCCCTGCCGCCTAGGGGGTGAGGTTGTCATTCGTTTGCTCCCCAGAACACCAGGGGGTCACTAGTAATAGCTAACACTGCTGAACAATTTCTCCTTGCCAGGCAGCAGGCTGACTGCTTTACACAATTTCATCTTCATCACAACCCTAAGACATGGGCACCTGTTACCTGCAGTGCACAGGTGAGGGCCACTGATCAGGGGCCTGAAAAGGAGACAGCCCCACTGGTATCTGGCTCCAGCACATTCCAAGGAAGAGGGTTTTTTTCCTCCTTGCCAAGAATCCCAGCCTCACCTCACTCCATCTTGCCCACAGTTGTGTTATCTGATTTTCCAGTAGGAGAAACCAAGGCTCACAGAGGTCAAGTGAGTTTCCAGTTGGGAGTTTCAAATGTACTGCCATCACCTCTTGAAACCCACTCATGTACCCAAGTACCACTCATGTACCCAAGTACTCATGGCCTGAGTGTGGGTAACTTTCCCCAAGGTCACAAGTACACAGTGGAGAGAGGATTGGAAGCTAGAGCCAGGTGAACCCTCTGTTAAATTAAGTAACCGTCAGATTTATCCTCCAGTCAGGCTTGCTTCAATGGCTTGAATCATTGCTGCTCTTCAGACAAAGCAAGTGAGAAGGGTTAAACATGCAAGTGCTGAAGAACTGAGCTGTTTTGCATCATCCCCGTTCAGTCCTTTGGCCTGACGGTTGGTGGATGCCCTTGAAAGTCACACAATATAGGGATCGCATGGCCACAGCCACCATCTCATGCAGACATGTGTTGGGGAATTCCTGGGGCCATCAGAGTCTTCATTGCATGCAAAGAACCAGGGGACCAAAGAGAGGTAGTGACTTTCCCAAGGTCATAGAATAAATTGATGGTAGAGCTGTGGTTGAAGGCAGGTCTCCCAACCCTCCCCTCACTCAAGACACAAACATGCGTTCTATCGTTTTGACACCTTTCTCTTCTTCTTCAAGCTGCCCTGGAGGAATTCTGGGCACCCCCTGAGGTTTGGCTCGCAGACCTCCCACAGGTCTATTTGGCAGCCAGTAAAGTTGTCCAGAGCCAGCACTAGTACCCACACTTTGGAGACAACTGGCGGCTTTGTGCAAAATTCCATCTATTGGCTGACTCAGCTAAAGCTCCATTCTTGTGGTGGAAGGCTGGAAATGAAAGGTCTTTTGGTCCAAAGAGCCAGTTGTGCCCTTCTTAGGGAGGTAACTTTGACCACAGCCTCTGAATCTCCTTTGGGCAACAGACCCTTTATGAATCCAGTGGAAGCTAAAGATCCTAGTCTCAGAAAAATGCATCAAAATGTTTAAAATTGGGAGAAGAATTTTAGGAGCTTTCTGGATCATCTGTATCCACATTGGTAACCTCAAGTTAAAACTTTTGCCTTAGGGGTTTTGATTTAGGGCATTAATAGTGCTCATTTTATATCAATATTACTGGTCTCTTAGGACAGCAGAGCAAATGGCCATTCCCACATCCCTGACATTGGCCAGGTCTGTTTCTCTTGCATGGCCCCCAGTGAGTGATCTTGAGTATGGTCTGCCTGCCCCACAGTGAGGAGCCTGAGATCCCTGCCGTCAAGGGTAGCAGAGGGGCTGCAGAATGGACAGCTCTTACCTGGACTTCTTAGAGGTCTCAGCAGCTGTCCTGGTCTCCTCTGTCTCCCCCACTCACTTCTGCCGAGGATGCAGCCTCTTTTATAGTATGGGGACCAGGAAGCGTGTGTTGGGTGATGGGTTTCTAGATAATTGAGAATTCTGCAATCTGGCGGCGTCTTTCAGGGCTTTCCAAAGCAAATAATTGCCAATCATATTAGCAGGTGGGACGGTTAAACTATTTGGTCGACAAGATAAACAGAAAAACCTGAGATGGGATGTTACTCAAGACTTTATGGTTTCCTGAGCGGGGCCAAGGTTGCGGACCCACGCTCTCTAGGTAGCTTCGAGCATTGAAAGGAGCAACCAGCCAGTCTGAGCCCAGGAAGGGACTTCAGTCTCATCTGTTGGACTCTTTCCTCTCCTGCTCTAATTGTTTTGCTCCAATTGTTGGAGGATTCTTTCTCCTAAAGTGTCAAAAGAGACACTGCATCCGACATCTGGGGTGTGTCTCCATTCCAGGGATTCTCCTGCCTCAGCCTCCTGAGTAGCTGAGACTACAGGCAAGTGCCACCACACCCCACAAAGATTTTGTATTTTTAGTAGAGACGGGGTTTCACCATGTTGGTGAAACACAGTGGGTCTTCTGTTTTCAGAGCCCCTGTTGCACATCAGGAGCTCTCTGTCCTCACAAGAACCCTGAGAGAGAGAGGTTACTGCTCCTTTTTTATAGAGGAGGAAACTGAGCTCCAGTGGGGACAAGTGCCCAAAGACCCAGAAAGGATGCAGCACAGTTAGAATGCAACTGACTGGAGAATGAAAACAACAAAAACAGTGCCAACAGCAGACACTGGCCGAGCTCCTGCTATATGCCCAGCCTGCCACCGTGTTCACATGCAGCATCTCACAAAATCCTCACAGCCCCGTACTCCTATTCTACAAGGGGGAAACTGAGGCTGAGTGTGAGGCGAGCTGTCCAGAGATGCACTGCTGGCCTGGGGTGAGAGATCCACACTCTGGTCCTTTCCCCGTATCACTGTGCTAAAAGACGAAGGTGCCTCCCCACACTTGCTGGCCGTTTTGATTTCCCCACCTGTGAACTTTATGCTTTCATGCTTCCCTTTTTATTTTTTAAATTTTCACTTAATTTTTATTCTGTTTTATTTTATTTTGAGACAGAGTCTTGCTCTGTCAACCAGGCTTGAGTGCAGTGGTGCGATCTTGGCTCACGACAAGCTCCACCTCCCGGGTTCAAGCGATTCTCCTGCCTCAGCCTCCTGAGTAGCTGGGACTACAGGCAAGTGCCACCACACCCCACAAAGTTTTTGTATTTTTAGTAGAGATGGGGTTTCACCATGTTGGTCAGGCTGGCCTCGAACTCCTGACCTCAGGTGACCCACCTCGGCCTCCCAAAGTGCTGGGCCACTTCTCTTTTATATCCTGGAAAAGACTTTCTGGGTTCCCAGGCCTCATGGTCTCTATCCTACCCTTTCTTCTACCTTTCCCTAAGTGGAGTAATCAGGCATTTATCCCCACCACTTGGGCCCTTGGAGTCTGTTTAGCAGATGAAAAGATGAAGACACAGGAAGGCCAAGGTCCTGGACCAGTGAGCGCAGCAAAACCTAACATCTTATAAGCAAAAGTGGAGAGAGAAGGAAGAAATATGCATTTATTAAGCGCTGACTGCATGCCAGGTGCTCTCCATATTTGAACTTCATCTTCTTCAGGAGTGGTTGGTATTGTTGTCTCTCATACATTGGATGAGGAGGCTGAGGGTCAGAAAGGGTGACTGCCTCCTGGGGACACACAGCGAGTGAGTGTTGGAGTCAGTTGACCCCGCCACCCTCCATGTCTTTCTGAGTCCCTGGTAATCAGTGGGCCACACTGCTCCCTCACACTGGGCTTTACCGGCCTGCTCCACTGCTCTCCAGATTCTGGGTGGGGCCTCCAAGGCTTTGGGGCCGTGGCTTTGACCTTCATTATCCATTCAAGGTACTTGCTGGACTCTGCCCACATCTTGTACATGGCAGTCATCCTCACAGTGGTCCCATCGTATGACTCTTGTGGGTCGGGTCAGGTTGCTACTATCCTTGTGGGAAAACTGAGGCAGATAAGGCAAGGAATTAGTAGAGTTTGTGCAGCCAGTTAATGAAAGCTTTACACCCTCTGGTTTGAGGTCGGGAGGCTGTGTCTGTGCTGCATCCGAAAGTGGGTGAATTTGGGCTCAAACGGCTCTGGTTCAAATCCTATGACCCTGGGCAAGTCAGTCCAGTCCCCTGAACTTCATTTAGTTTCCTCGCCTGTAAAATTTGGGGAGAATAAAATCCGCCTCACAGGGCTATGGGGAGATGATGTCTGGGGAGCTGGTATGAATCACAGTTCATAAACTTGGGCGTCCACACATCTTTCTGATTTATCTATACTTTACCATTTCAAATACCATTTTGCTCAGGAACAGAAATGTCCCCATTCCCCCCTGGGGTTTCATGTCTGTGCTAGGGGCTTCATTTGTGCCAAGGGGGCTGCCTGTCCCTGTTTTTGGCTGGCAATATGGAGACAGCCATGTGCCGTCTGCTCCTAGACTGCGGAGACACTGTACTTCCCTCCTGGTGAAAGGTCCCTTCGGATTTAGCATTTACTTTCAACTGCTTCGTAAGACACAGAATTGTTCTGCTGTTCGCCAGTCCCTTGGGCCTGATACAGGGCTGTGAGGGTCTGCCCAAGCCCACCTGCCTGGATCCACCTAGACCTTCCCGTTATCCTTCTCTCCCCGGGGTCTCATCCTCTCTTCTGGCTCAGGCTCTGGGAGGGAGCGTGGACACAGACACCCTCTGTCCCTGGATCCCACACATGTGCCTGGGACTCTGTTCCCTTCCTCCCACACCCAGGTCTGCCTGGGAGCAGCAAGGGACTGAGTCACCATCAGAACCCACCAGAACTATGCTCCTTCCGGTTCTCCTGGACCCTCACACTTCACCAACCCAACATAGGGCATTTTCTAGTCTTGTGGGCAGGAAGTTTTGCTTCACCTTCTTTATGTGCGTGCTGTTCTCAGACTCCCCTATGCCCTGATTTTAACAAGTCAAAAGCCAAGACTATAAAAACAAAAAAACTTACAGTAAAATTGACTTCTTTTAGTGGTATGGTCCTTTGAGTCTTACTATGTGTACTCACCATCATAATCAGAGTACAGAACAGTTTCATCCTCCCAAAAAGCGCTCTCATGGGTCCCTTTACAGTCACCCCCTGCCCCCATCTGCTGGCAACCACCTGTTTGTTCTCTGTCACTACCACCACCACTTTATCAAAAACTCAGGCTCCTGAAAGTCAAGAGCCTTGTTTCTGCTTCTGTTGAAACTGCCCTCCCTTGTGGCCACAGGGATTGCATGCTCCATGCCCTGAACAGGGGAAAGGTCTCAAGGCACCAGGAAACAAATGGAAGGACACACCATGAACGTTTTAAGAGGTTTACCCCACACTGGTGACATCAGTACCCTCCCCATGTGTTTCTCAGAAACTGTAGGTGATGCCTTTCCTTCCTACTTCTCAGATTGCAATTGTGTTTGGGAGCCTTTGCTGAGGGTGTTTTGTCAATCAAGAGATCCATGTCTGGCCAGGTGTGGTGGCTCACATCCGTAATCTCAGCACCTTGGGAGGCCGAGGCGGGTGCATCATTTGAGGTCAGGAGTTTAAGACCAGCCTGGCCAACATGGCGAAACCCCATCTCTACTAAAAATACAAAAATTAGCTAGGCATTAGTGGTGCGCACCTGTAAACCCAGCTACTCGGGAGGCTGAGGCAGGAGAACTGCTTGAGCCTGGGAGGTGGAGGTTGCAGTGAGCCGAGATTGTGTCACTGCATTCCAGTCTGGGTGACAGAGTAAGACTCCGTCACAAACAAACAAACAAACAAAAGATCCATTTCTAAAGGGCAGAATTGGTTTGATTTTTCAAAGGGCTGTGACCTATGCTAGTATGAAAGGTCTCTTCTCCAGAATGTGAGAATGGGATGTGGGATCTGCTCCCCAGGAGAAAGCTCAGGATGGGGACTGAGTTAGAGAGGGTCTTCAGATGGACTTGGAAGCTCCAGAGCATTCCCAGAGAGCCAGGAACCCCAACTTAGATGAAACAAATATATATTATCAAGTAGGGTTTGCTTCAGGCAAGCTTCCCTTGCTTTTGAGATTAATCTTGCTTTTAAAGTGCAAAAAAAATAAAAAATAAAAATAAAAATACTACTACTAATGATAAACAACCTTTCGTGAGACACTAGTGCTTTATGCCACCTATAACAAGCCTGTGGGGAAACTGAGGCTCAGGGAGGACAGTGACTTGCCCAGGGTCATCTCAGCTGGGAAGAGGTGAAGTCGGACTGTCATCTTTGGCTTCAGTGCCCTTACTTTAAGTGCAAGTTTGCATCACAGTTTTCAGTTCAGAAAGCACCTGCCCATCTTCCCTGGAGCCCTCCCGTTGATGGAGCGCTTCCCCTGCCAAACCCCCCATTTTTCTTTTGAGACAGTTTCACTCTGTCGCCCAGGCTGAACCGTAGTGGTGCCATTACAGTTCACTGCCACCTCACCTCCCGAGCTCAGGTGATCCTCTCGCTTCAGCCTTCTAGGTAACTGGGACTTTAGGTGTGCACCACCACGCCTGGCTAATTTTCATGTTTTTTGTAGAGACATGGTTTTGCCAAGTGATCTGGCTCAAGTGATCTGCCTGTCTTGGCCTCTCAAGTGCTGGGATTACAGGTGTAAGCCACCGTGCACAGCCTTAAGAAATTTTATTGTAGTAAGAGCACTTAACATGACAGCCACTGAGTTTTGTTTTTTTTTTAAACAGAGTCTTTCTCTTTCTTTTCTTTCTTTCTCTCTTTCCTTCTTTCTTTCTCTCTTCTTCCTTTCTCTCTCTCTCTCTTTCTCTCTCCTTCCTTCCTTCCTTCCTTCTCTCTCTCTCTCTCTCTCTCGTCTTGCTCTGTCTCCTAGGCAGGAGTGCCGTGGCATAATCTCGGCTCACTGTAACTTCTGCCTCCCAGGTTCAAGTGATTCCTTGTGCCTCAGCCTTCCGAGTAGCTGGGATTATAGGTGTGTGCCACCATGCCCAGCTAATTTTTGTATTAATATTTTTAGTAGAGACAGGGTTTCACCATGTTGATCAGACTGGTCTCAAACAACTGACCTCAGGTGATTCGCCCCCCTCAGCCTCCCAAAGTGTTGGGATTACAGGCGTGAGCCACTGTGCCTGGCCTTAACAAAGTTTTAAGTGTACAACACAACCTTGTTAACTGTAGGCACAATGTTGTATGACAGATCTCTAGAACTGATTTTTTGCACCCCCTCCAATTTGGGGAAACACATGTAGCTCCCAGCCCAATACCTGGCACAGAGTCAGTGCCCAGTAGTGGGAGGGCATGGAAGTTATAAGGCACAGAAGGGCAGAGCCAGGACTGAGGTTCTGAACATTTGGGGCTGAATTGGAGCCTTAAACCATCCCCCATTGTGAACCCCAGTATCCTAATAGAGGTCCATTGTCCAACAAGCCCTTCCAGGAGGAAATGTAATGAGTCTGTGCTCCATGAACCTTAAAATGAAAACAGAATGCCAGAAACCCAAGGAGGTCCCTACAGGGAGCCCTGCGCCAGCCCAGAAACGGTCAGGAGGAAGGCAGACAAAAGCTGCCTTCACCAGTGAACCAGGTAGCCTTGTTGGGGACCAGGCCTGGCCCTCCTGTGTTTGCTCTTTGAATCATGAGCAGGAAGAACCCCACAAGCTCACGGCTGGCAAGGGGAACATTAGCGTTTAGGGTTGCAAATCCCCGGTGAAGCATTTCGGATTAGGGAGCTTGAATTCAAAGACAGAGATGTGAGATTCTCCTGCCCTATTCTCATCTCTGAGCTGTTGACATTTCCTTATTTGAGCTTGTCAGTCCCACTGAACACATATTTCATCAGTCCCCACCGTGTGTGTGTGTGTGTGTGAGTGTGTGTGTGGTTGGGTGGGGGGTGTTGGAAGGAAGGGAAGACTGGGAGGGAGGACTGACGGTGGTTGAGAGCGTGGGCTCTAGAGCTGGCTGCCTGAGTGCAGTCAATGTGGCCATTTCCTTAAGTGTGACCTTAGACAAGTGACTTTATTCTCCGAGCGTCAGGCTTCTCATGTATAAAGTGAGCTGAAATTTTGTATCTGGTGGGGTTGCTGGGAGGCAGTGATAAGATGCTGGATGTAAGCTCTGAGCACCAAAAAGCTCTGGATATAACAAGTGCTTAATGTGTGTGCTACTGTGATTAATATGTGTGTTTTATTTTCCCTTGATTTCTCAGGTTGCTTTTTCAACTCTTGGTTGGAGGAGAGTGGGAATCCATATTTAATAATTGAATAATCAACAGTCAAATCATTAACAATGGATTAAATGACTTTTTTTTTTTTTTTTTTTTTTTTTTTTTTTTTTTTTGGTGAGATGGAGCCTCACTCTGTTGCCCAGACTGGAGTGCAGTGGAATGAACTTGGCTCACTGAACCTCTGCCTCCTGGGTTCAAGCAATTCTTCTGCCTCAGCTTCCTGAGTAACTGGAATTACAGGCAACAAAATCGCCATGCCTGGCTAATTTTTGTATTTTTAGTAGAGACGGAGTTTCACCATGTTGGCCAGGCTGGTCTCAAACTCCTGAGCTCAAATGATCCACCCACCTTGGCCTCGCAAAGAGCTGGGATTACAGGTATGAGCCACTGTGCCTGGCTGGATTAAGTGACATTTAATAAGCATTTTCCATGAACCCATCACATATGAAATATACTGCAAATGGTTTTTCATGGCTTTACTCCTTACAAGCATCCTGCGTTATAAATACATATATGGACTTTTTAGAGAGACAAAGTCTTGCTCTATCACCAGGCTGGAGTGCAGTTTTGCAATCATAGCTCACTGTAACCTTGAACTCCTAGGCTCAAGCAATCCCCCTGCCTCAGCCTCCCAAGTAGTGGTGACTACAGGTGCGTGCTGCTACCTCCAGCTAAGTTTTCAAGCTTTTTGTAGACATAGGGTCTTGCTGCATTGCCTAGGCTGGTCTCGAACTCCTGGCCTCAAGCAATCCTCCAGCCTCAGCCTCCCAAAGTGTTGGGATTACAGGTGTGAGCCATCACAACCGGCCAATATTTTTATTGCAAAATTGTTAAAGTGGCTGGGCGCGGTGGCTCAAGCCTGTAATCCCAGCACTTTGGGAGGCCGAGACGGGCGGATCACGAGGTCAGGAGATCGAGACCATCCTGGCTAACACAGTGAAACCCCGTCTCTACTAAAAAATACAAAAAACTAGCCGGGCGAGTTGGCGGGCGCCTGTAGTCCCAGCTACTCGGGAGGCTGAGGCAGGAGAATGGCGTGAACCCGGGAGGCGGAGCTTGCAGTAAGCTGAGATCGCGCCACTGCACTCTAGCCTGGGCGACAGAGCGAGACTCCGTCTCAAAAAAAAAAAAAACAAAAACAAAAACAAAAACAAAAACAAAAACAAAAAACTAGCCGGGCGAGGTGGCGGGCGCCTGTAGTCCCAGCTACTCGGGAGGCTGAGGCAGGAGAATGGCGTAAACCCGGGAGGCGGAGCTTGCAGTGAGCTGAGATCCGGCCACTGCACTCCAGCCTGGGCGACAGAGCAAGACTCCGTCTCAAAAAAAAAAAAAAAAAATTGTTAAAGTGCATTACACGTAAGAAAAATGCATATATGTAAATAGCTCAATGAGTTTTCAGAAACCAAACATCCCTTCCCATACCCAGCACCTAGATCAGGAAACAGAATGTTATAAGCTCTCCCAAAGCCCCCTTCAATGCCCTCTTAGCATCTAACCCTTGCCCCAAGGTAACCACTATCTTATCTCTGGTGGCACGGATTAGTTTTGCTGTTTTGGGACTCACATAAATGGGAGACGCAACACGTGCCCTTTTGCCTATGGCTTCTTTCATGTAACATTCTGTTTATGAGATTCGTCCATGTGGCTGTGGGCAATTTTTGGTCATTTCCATCACTATAGAGATTCCAGTGGGTGCCCATCCCACAAGATATCTGCCCATTCTATTTATTCATTCTTTTGATGGGCATGAGGGGATGCTGAGTTTGGGGTTATGATGAACGTTGCTGCTACGAGCTTCCTTGCCTTTTGCTCCACACCTGCATGTATTTTTGCTGAGAATACACTAAGTAGTGGAATTGCTGAGTTGTAAAGCAAGCCTATGTTTAACTTTAAGAGATGCCTTATAAAGTGGTGGTAGAACTGATCTCGCACCAGCAGCGTTGGATGGCTTCTGTTGTTCCACATCTTGCAAGATTTCTATTCCCATTTTGCAAATGATGAAGACAGAAAGGTAACAAGCTTTGTCCCAAATGCAGCTAGTGGAGCCTAAGACTAGAATCCAACCACTCATTGAGCCACAAATATTTACTGAGCACGCACTCTGTGCCAGCTGTATGCTGGGGCATGGGTCACCATGCTGCATGGCACCTACACCCTCATGGAACTGCCAGTTGGGCCGAATTGAAGGTGAGCTCAGGTGTGTTTGGTGCCCATGGTTTCACTTTTCCACTCTCTCACCCTTTCTCTACACCCCCTTGGAGCCCAGCAGTATTCTTGACACATATTAGGTGCCCAGTAAATATAGAATGAAAGAATGAGAGAATGAGAAATCTCAACAGGCCCCTCCCTGCATTTTTTTTTTTTTTTTTGTCGGCATTTCTGGGCTGATGAGCAACCGTAGGGATATTTGTTCTTAGGAGGATACTTCATCAGGTCTGACTTCTAGACCTAAACCCCAGGGCCCAGGCGGGAGGGACCTGTGCATCCTTCAGAGCTAGAGTTTATTGTGGGAGAGGATGGGATGTCCACAGGGTCTGGGGCAAAGTTTTTAGGGTAGCAGAAGCCCCACTCTAAGGGAGACTTAAGGTCCCAAGATGTGGACTTTCCTTCTGATCAGCAGTAGTCAGCTGGGGGGCGCCCCAGCCTGGCATGCAGAGGGTTGGCTGGATTCCTGGTGGGTTGGTTCATAAGCAGCCTCCTGTTCTGTAAAGAGAAAAGGTAGCATCTGTCACCAGCGTGCCCACCTCCCAACTCCCACACTGAAGGGAAACCATCATCTATCCATGGTGACCAAAGGCGGGTGTCGGGAGTGTTCACATGAAAACCCTCCCCAAATGATGCTGAATTATTTGCTTCTTGGTGTCTTCACTTTACTAGTCTATGAGCTCTATATGAGCAGGGACTGTAACTGTTTATCTGTAACTGGAGTAGAGATGGTCTCAGGTTTGGGGTGGGACCAGTGCTCCCTACTGGATTGGGTGGAGATCTTGGGAGAAGCTAGAATCCCTGGTAACCTGATGACTTCAGTGACTTGGCAGGGCACAGCCTGCTTGGTAGGGGTACGTTCTGCTGTCCCAGCTCTCTTGGGGGACAGTGTGGTCATCATAATATGGTCACCTCTAAAGTGTTCTCACAGCACATGCAGATGCCCCTTAGCAGGCCTCCCTGGGGGCTCCAGGGACAGGGGTACCTCTTTCAGCCCCTTGCCAGTCCTAAGGAGTCCTCACTGGATGGACCAGACACTCACCTATGAGGCTTTTCAACAGTTTCACATCCAGCTGCCCGAGGATTTCACCGATCAGAGGACATACCTGGACCATCAGCACAGAGAGAAGGATCAGGCCAGGGGCTGGAAAAGGAAAACTGAAGTGCCTGTGGCAGGAAACTTTAAGTCCATGGGATTTTTCTAGTAGGAATCATGGCCAGAGTGGCTCCCTGGTAGTGAGCGCCAACTACCTGCTCAGTGTCATGCACAACACTTCCACGCTTTGTCTCCACAAATCCTCATCATATAAGACAGGGACTGTGGTGGTTCCCATACTACAGGTGGGAACACTGAGGCTCAGGGAGGCAAAGTCTCTTGCTCTAGGATAGCCTGACAAAACTCATGGCCAACCTGAAGTTTCAAATTGAGATATTTCAAGCTCCAAAACCCAATGTTTGAAATCCTTTGCTAAATTGCCAGTGGATATGCCTTGACCCTCGGACTCAAGATTGCTCAAGATGCAAAGTTTTTTCTAAACTTACTTGACTTTCTACCAGTTGTGGGAGAACTTCTTGCAGGTTATCTTTGAGGTTGTGGAGGAACTGTTTCATCTTTGGTGGGATAGCCCTAGAAAGAAAGGTAGAGGTACAGAACAGAACAGAGCAATCTAGGCAACATTAAAGCCAGGAGGTATGTGTTGAGTACGCCTTCCACAGTCTTTTAATCCTCACTCAGCCCCATGCCAGAAGTATCATTGTCAGTGATCGTCAAAGGGGTAGCTTGGACCTTGCCCAAGGTCACACAGCTAATAAGTGCTGGTTATATAAGAAACATGGCAATAGAGCACCAGATTCCAGAGTCTTTCCCTTACACTGTCCTCCCATGAATGTCTGGTACAATCTAGGTACTCAATGAATATCTGATGAACAAATGATCAGACATCCACTGAGGTCTTCATTGCTTTCAGCATTCCAGAATTACAGAGATAAATCAGGCACAAATCTTGCCTTCAAGGGACTTACAGTCAGTTGAAATTGAAAGACTTGGTCAGCCAATCTATGGAGCTTTATTAAAGCTGTATTTTGTGTCTTGTTCACCACTGTATCCCTAGCATCAGATGTGGTGCTGGCATACAGTAGATTTTTGGGAAACATATGAATGAATGAGGGATAAGGAGGAGCTTCAGGGAAGATGGGAAGGGCATTCCAGGCAACAGGATCAGCATGTGCAAAGGCACAGTGGTGTAAAAATGCGTGGTGTGTGGTGGAGGACAAAGGGCTGAAAAGTTGGCAGGGGAGAGGACAAGCAGGGCCTTGAGTGAAATTTGGGAGTTGCTCTTTATCCAGAGGGCACTGGGAACCACTGGAGGCTTTGGAGCAGGGGCTTGGGCATGGCCAAATTTCTGTGTTAGAAAGTTATTTCTGCTGCAGGATGGGAAATGGAGAGTAGGAGGGGACATCCGGGAAAGCCAGGAGGAGGCTCTTGTAGTGCTCCGGGTAGTGGAGTAGGAGATGGAGATGAAAGAGAGAACCTGAGGGCTACTAGGAAGTCACTAATGGGAACTGGTGATGATGGGCCTGAGGAGTAGGGAGGGAGAAGAGTCTAGGGAGAAGAGTCTACCACCTTCTGGGAGGGTGGTAGGGTCATCACGGTTGGGAACACGGGAGGAAGAGCAGATCCTGGGGGAAGGATGAGATCTGCTTTGGACTAATTTAGGAGATGGTCAGGAAGTGACGCTGCAGCTGGGGCTTGTCAGGAAGGAGGCCCAGCTCTGGGGAGGGGCAGCTGGGGTCTTACTCGGTGAGGACGGCCACGTGGACACTGCTGGGCTCTGCATCGCATTTGCCTATCACCAGATCCCTCCGGCCAAACTCGTCTTTCTCCAGCCAGAACTCCACAACGATGCTCATGTGTGCACACATCTTTATGATGTTGTTATCGAAGGGCCTGCAGATGAGAAAGGAGGAGGAGGAAGGGCAAGGGGAGGAGGTAGAGAAAGAGTAGAAATCTCCGTGTTGGCAAAGATGGGCACTGTCCACTGTCAGGGCTTCCCCTGGCACTCTGAGTCCTTTCAACAAACTAGGCCCAGTTAAATCCCGAAGTCAGTGATTAAAGAGAAAACAGCTGTAGCCAGAGTAACTTTGAAAATCCCTTAAATAGGCCTTTGGAAATTCAAACGTTGAGAGCTAATCTCTGTTTCAAAAATCTTTCCCATTTAGCTGCATCCTCCCTTTCTTGGGGGCAGTGGATGTCAAAGGATAGTTTGAACAGGAGGATGGTGAGCAGGGGCGATGAGATGATTACAGCAGTTCTCCCTTTCTCTCTTTTATCAAGCCCAGTTGTTGTGAACTCTCATAGGTTTGAATGAGCAAATGACTTCCTTCCACTGACTAATGATTGTAATCCATATTTCAGGTGAAGAAACCAAGGCTCAGAGAGGCGAAGTGACTTGCCCAAGGTCACACAGCAAGTGGCTTTGCAAGCCAGGATTTGAATTTAGGTTGGGATCAGAAAGATCTGGATTTCCCAGGTTCCCTGCAAGGAGGGCTAGCACCTCTCAGATGCTGCTTCTGTATGACTCACGGTCTCAATTCAAGGTCAAATTCAAGCGAGATGTTTGCCGAGAACCACTCCTTATGGAATGACATCTGGATCCCACCATAGTCCAGCTGCATGTTGGTGATGTTGATGCTGCACAAGGAAAGAGCAGAGGCCCCGCAAGGGTGAGGGACCTCAGAACAGGTAAGGCTTCCTGCTGAGAAACAAGACTGTCCCGTCTATAAAGAGGGCCTGGCAATGGGATTTGGAGTGTGATTCTTTTATAGATGCTCTGAGGGCAAGAGTCAGGTGCGGGAGCCCTGGACTGCAAGCTGCCCCAGAGTGGCCCTAACAGTGCCACACAGTTTTGATTTGTGCAGCTGGGCCCCCACTCTTCCTCGTGTGGGCCTTCCACCTTCTCTTCTTTCAATCTTCCTACCTTCCCTCTTTACAGGCCTTGAACCTCTCCAGCCCCCCATCAGCTCCACCCTTCTATCTAGAGCTCTATAAAGAGTTCCAGGGCCAGGGATGGAACTCAGGGTCTCACCTGCTCTCTTGCTGCTGCTGGTGTTTCCTGCCGCTGATTAGCCAGCCCACCATCCCTGGGGCCACTTGTGCCAAGGCATTCAGTCTGTCCCCAAAGTGGATGTTCTGGATTCGGCTTTCTGCGTTGTGCTTTATGAGGCCCTGAGCAATAACTGGAAATGCACAAGGACCACTGACTTTGCACAGTGTCATGGAAAAGGTGGGGGGCTTGGGATTCAGAGACCTGGGTTGCAGGCTGGTGCAAGCTCTGATTGCTTAGTGAGTGGTGCATGTCACCGCCTCCCCATGGAGATCTACCTTCTTCATCTATGAAATGAAATTATGCTTTGCAAGACTGATGTGAGAAATAAAGAAAAAAACCTGCAGAGGGTCTGGCAGAAACAGCTGCTCAAAGGAGGGTATCCTGGTTGAAAGTTCACCCAACACTGTATTTCAGTCTGGAGCACGGAGCTAATATACGGGATGTAGATCAGAGTCAATGTTGGTTGAAGAGAAAATTTAGATGGGTAAGTGTGGAGAGAATAGATGTAAATTGCTCCACACCATATCTAGAATAAATTGCAGGACCCAGTGGAGCTTCCACCAGAAAAGAATAAATCTCCCAAAGGAAGGAATTTTTAAAGCTATTGGAGATGCTTAAGTCCTGCCTATTTTGTCTCTAGACCCTCCTGCCTGGGATGAGGATCCAGCTCTGATGAACATCAGAGTGTACCACAGGGCACATTATTTCACTGGTTTTACCTGCCCTGAGATCAGGTCCCACACTGAGAACTCTGGGTTACTGCAGAGTAGCAGAAACCTTTGTCACACCCCATCCCCCTCCTCCAAGACAGCATCTTGGAGCTGTTTGTTTCAGCAATGTTTGTTTCTGTCGCTTACAAACAAGAATGTGTCTGGAGTAGCAGATCATGATTCAAATCCTGGCTCTATCATCTCCCTGGGTCTTGGCTTCTTCATCTGTATAACAGGGGCAGTACCTCACAGGGTCCTTGTGAGGAATATTAAGACCATTCATTCATTCATCCAACAAATATTTATTGAGCATCTACTGGGTGTCAGGCCCCAAACTGGGCACTGAGGATTCAAACCAGTTTTGTGTCTACTAGGGGAGATAAATATTAAACAAATAGTTTCAAGGATAGAGTGAACCTATAGGTATGGCCAGAGCTCTTGGTAGTTCTTGGTTCGTGATTATAGTGGTGCTTGGGAATTTGTGAGCAGCAGATACCAGTGGTTGCCAGTCTAATATTTGTCCATCCATCCATCCATCCACTCATCCATCCATTCATCCATCCATCCATCCATCCATCCATCCATCCATCCATCCATCTTTCCATTCATCCATCCACTTATCCATTTATTCATTCTATCTTCCTCATCTGAACCCTGATTTGATTCAAGTACTCCTTTAAATTCCTAGTCTAGATGAGGCTGTTGATTATCTGAACCATCAGGTGTGCCTCACCCTCACTGACTGTTTTGGGTTCAAAGTTGGCACATGACCCAGTTGGCTCTATCAGACCAAACAGGAGAGCTCATGTTTCACGTTTGAGGGGAAAATTCTTTTCTCTTTCTCCTGTCAGAAAGAAGCAAGACAGCCTATAGTGCCAATGGCCATGGGTTGCCATTTTCTTACCACACTGGGAACCAGCATGAGGATAAAACCATGATGATAGCAGAGCTGAAAAATAGACAAAATCTAGTCTGGAGGTAAGCTTTGAACTCATGACTGAACCAAACCTGGAGCTTGTCCTACCTCTGACTTTCAGTTATGTAAAATGACAACTTTTTTTATTGTGTAAGCCAGGTTGAGTTGGGTTTTCTGTTGCCTGCTGCTAAGTACTCTAACTGATAATATAATTTCACTTCTTGACCCTACCTGAGATCAGGCCCTTCGCTGAGAACTCTGGGTTACTGCAGAGAAGCTGCTACTGGTCATAGCAATAAACATATGCACAGTCAAAGCACTTTTCACATACTTTTCATCATTTAAGTTTGAAAAGCAGCTTCATGAACTAACATTCTAACTGCACTCATTGTATAAATGAGGTTACCTGGATTCAGAATTATACACCAATATATTCAATAACCTAAATGAAAAGGATACATTTATGATAAACCACAACATCCCAAGTTCTGATGAGGAAAAATAGAAAACATTCATAACCAAAGAAATTAAGAAATTTCTTAACAAATAAAAATAGTGATTGAAGATCTCATTCTCCAAGAGCTTCTGACCTAGAAGATTTTACAGAGAGTTTTATCAAACTTTTATAAAGAGAAAACTGTGAAAGAAAATGGAAAAACAGAAAGATGTTAAATTCATTCTCTGAGGTTAGTATAACTTTCCTAGCCTCAAGGACAATACCAAGAAAAGAAAGTTACATATTAGTTTTATGTATGAAAAGTTTGCTAAGATCCTAAACAAATTATTAGTTAATGAAATCTTGGCCAGGTGCAGTGGCTCACGCCTGTAATCCCAATGTTTTGGGAGGCCGAGGCAGGCGGATCACCTGAGGTCCGGAGTTTGAAACCAGCCTGGCCAACATGGTGAAACCCTGTCTCTACTAAAAATACATAAATCCATAGGGTGTGATGGTGGGGGCACCTGCAATCCCAGCTACTCGGGAGGCTGAGGCAGGAGAATCATTTGAACCTGGACTGGGAGGTGGAGGTTGCAATGAGCTGAGATCCCGCCACCATGCTCCAGCCTGGGTGACAGAGCAAGACTCCATTGCAAAAACAACAACAACAACAACAACAAAACAACAACAACAAACACACACACAAAAAACTACTAGTACATCATAAAAACGTTCATTTTAGAAATGTTGGCAAGGTTCAACCGCAGAAAAATCTATTAATACAATTTATCATTTAGTAGGTTGGAGGAAAAAAGTGATTAACTTTTAGATGCAGAGAAACTTTTGTTAAAGGTCAATACTGACTTATGATTAAGAAAAATTCATAAAACTAGGGGCATAAGGAACAAGCTTAATGTGATAAACACTATATTCCAAAAACCTACAGAAAATATGCTTGGAGGGGAATTCTGGATTCATTTCCATTTCTGTAGAAGGCTCTGGCTACAATGCAAGATAAGAAAAAGGCACAGGGAGTGTAAGGCTTAGAAGAGGAAAGATAAAGCTATTACTACTTACAGATAATATAATACTCTAGATAGAAAAACTCACAGAATAAATAAAACAATAAAACT
Source organism: Theropithecus gelada (assembly GCF_003255815.1). Taxonomy (NCBI): domain Eukaryota; kingdom Metazoa; phylum Chordata; class Mammalia; order Primates; family Cercopithecidae; genus Theropithecus; species Theropithecus gelada. Next base: position 69,493,950 of record NC_037678.1, read on the forward strand.
AAAAGAGGTCAGCAAGGCTTTTGAATATCAGAAGAAGTCAACAGCTTTCCTTCCATCTGTACCTGCAATTCCAACTAGAAAATATAATAGATTAGGTAGCATTTACATGGCAATGAAAACTATAAATTCTCTAGGAATCACGTTAACAAATCATGCTTGAGACATTGATAGGACTTTAAAATTATATTATGGGATATATAGTAAAATCTGAATAAATGAAAAGATACACTACGTTTATGATTGGGAAGTAAAAAATATCAACTCCCTTTAAATTAACAAATTCATTTTAACTCCAATCAAATTTCCAGATGATTTTTTTTTTTTTTTTTGAGACAGACTCTCACTCTCTTGCCCAGGCTGGAGTGCAGTAACGTGATCTCCATTCACTGCAAGCTCCACCTCTTGGGTTCAAGCCATTCTCCTGCCTCAGCCTCCTGAGTAGCTGGGACTACAGGCCCTCGCCACCATGCCTGGCTAAGTTTTTGTACTTTTAGTAGAGATGGGATTTCACTGTATTAGCCAGGATGGTCTCGATCTCCTGACCTCGTGATTTGCCCTCCTTGGCCTCCCAAAGTGCTGGGATTACAGGCGTGAGTGACCGTGCCTGGCCTGATTTTTTTTTTTTTTTTAAGAGACAGGGTCTTTGTTGCTCAGGCTGGAGTGCAGTGGCACAATTATAACTCATTGCAGTCTCAAACTCCTGGGCACAAGTGATCCTCCCACCTCAACCTCCCAAGTAGCTGGGACTACAGGCATGTGCCACCATGCCTGGTTAATTTTCTAATTTTATTTTTGTAGAGGCAGGATCTTGATATGTTGCTCAGGCTGGTGTTGAATTCCTAGGCTCAAGTGATCTCCCACCTCAGCCTCTTAAAGTGCTAGGGAGCCACCATGCCCCACCAGATGAATTTTTTAAAGGAACTCAACACACTCTAAAACTCATTTGGAAGAATATAGGTCTGTTAGATAAAACAGCAGTTTACAAAGATGTTGTATTTACAATACTATGTTATTGGCGTAAAACAAATGTACAGATACAGCACAGGGAGCTTAGCAGTGAATCCTCATTTTTGGGAATTTGATCATTTAGTAGATGAGTTAGGGAAACTGAGTCACATGCAGAGAAGAGAAGCTGAATCTCTGCCTTACATACACAGGCATACATAAAGATAGCCTCCAGAGATGGGTTAAAATCTTAAATGTGAAAGGTAAAACTATAAAGCTATGAGAAAAAAACAAAGTAGAATATGTCTGAGGTAGGAGCCAGGTCTTAAGACTCTCCAAACACAAACTATAAAACAAAATATTGATGAATTTGAAAATATTCCTGTTCAGGGAAGGACCTGCAAAGTTAACAGATGACAGTTTGGGAGAAATATTCACAATGCATAAATCTGACAAAGGGCTAATATCAAGAATTAAGTAATGTTTCTTCAAATCAAAGAGGATTAAAAAAACCCAGAAAAGCAAATTTAAAAACAGACAAAAGGTAAGAACAGGGAATTCAAAGAAGTCAAAATGGGGCTGGGCATGGTGGCTTACGCCTGTAATGCCAGCACTTTGGAAGGCCGAGGTGGGTAGATAACTTGAGGTGAGGGGTTCAAGACCACCTGGCCAACAAGATGAAACCCCCTCCCCACTAAATATACAAAAATTAGCCGGGCATGGTGGCATGCACCTGTAATCTCAGCTACTCAGGAGGCTGAGGCAGGAGAATCGCTTGAACCTGGGAGGCAGACATTGCAGTGAGCCAAGGTCATGCCACTGCACTCCAGCCTGGGCGACAGAGCGAGAATCTCTGTCTCCAAGAAAAAAAGTCAAAATGGTTAACAAAAGTAGAAGATGCTCAAACTTCCCACTCACCAGATAAAGTCAAGCTAAAACAAGTAGTTATCACTCAACTTCATATCAAACTGGCAAAAAAAAAAAAGTCTAAAAGTAATGTCAGTTCAAATTGTGTCCTCTCCTCCCCCAGTGCGACTGTCTTTGGAGACAGGGCCTCTAAAGGGCTAACTGAGGTTAAACGAGGTCATTAGGATGTGGCCCTAAACTGACAGGATTGGTGTCCTTATAAGAAGAAACAGAAGCGATCTCTTTCTCTGCATGCACAGAGAAAAGGCTATATGGAGACATGGAGAACGTGTCTGTCTGCAAGCCAGCAAGACAGGCATCACCAGAAACCAACCCTATTTGCATCTTGATCTTGGACTTCGAGCCTCCAGAACTGTGAGAAAAGGAATATGTGTTGTTTAATTCCCAGTCTGTGGTATCTTGTGAGGACAGCCCTAGCTGACTGATACAGCTCAGTACTCGGCAGTGCTGGGGAACATGGGGAGACAGGTATAGTCATTTCTTACCGGAGCACGTGTAGATCACGTGGCCATTCTAGAGAGGATTCCTGCAGTTTTGGTTAAATTGAGTTTACCTCTACCTCAGGACCCAGCCACTCTCCTTCTGGGTATATCCCAGAGAAATTCTCCCACAGGCCGTAACAGGGACACGTGCAAGGAGGTTCATCTCAGTGTACTTTATAATCGTGGAGAGTTAGAGACAACCTGCATGTTCATCCAGAGGGGAACAGCCAAATAAACTGGGGTGGATGAATCTTATGGCTCTTTCTGCACCAGCTGAAGCAACATAGATGTCAACAGCGTAGTGCTGAGTGAAACCAGTAAAAAAACCAGAATGGGATATATATGGCAATACAATTTATGTAAATTAAAGTACCGAACATACAAGGACACAGGCATATTTAAATATATCCATTAAACACACTGCAGTGCCTGCCAAGGCAGTAGGGATACGGGAGTGAGAATAAGGGATAAAGGGGGAAATAAGAAAATAAAACAAAAGGGGGACCTTGAAGTAGTTTGTGCCAATGAGGATGTGCTAGAAGTTGGCATATAATCAACACAACCTCAATTTTCTGTACTTGAGGTCCAAGAAAAAAAGAGGGTAAGTGACTAACCTGAAGTCACCCAGCAGGTTAGCGGTGGAGCCCAGATGGCACCTTCCCACCTCCCCGACCCTGTGGGCAGCAGGCAGAGCCTGGGGCTTAGCTTACTTCTTGCCAGGCTGGATTTGTTGTCTCTGTGGGCTTGGGCCAGGCCAGACCAAGGCTGCTTGCGCGGTGCCAAGGGCAAGGCCAGCAACTCGAGGAGGATGAGGAGCCTCCAGAGTGGACACATTGTAGGGTCTGGGACCTGCGGATGTCGAGAGTGTCAGATGGGGCCTGGGCAGATGGCTTTGAGGGTGGCAGTCTGGAGGGATGGGCTCATGGTTTTCTGCAGAAAGATGACATCAGAATTAGCCCCCAGCATGTTGTGGGGAGGGGGTACACTGGACCCTGGCAGCTGCCACCAGGGCTTGCTCACATTGGGAGAGCAACAGGTGGAACCCTGGGGGGAGGCCAGGGCTCCAGAGGAAGGCCTTGTTGCTTGGAGACACTCACCAGAGCCTATTGTTGGGTCATCCAACAGGAGTCCTCTCCCAGACCCTGGCACAGGCTGGATGTTGGTGACTCTTTAGTGAACCAATGAATGAACACATTTGAGTGAGGATGGCTAACCCCAAGCTCTCCATTTGGGCTAGGACTTTCTTAAGGGCAAGACCAACCACTTCAATCTCTACCATGACACTTGCTTGTCAGAAACTGAGTGCTAATGAATGTTTGTTGAGTGACCAAACGACTGAATTGATAAATGGAGATGGCTGATCTCTGAATCTCCTCCAAATTATGAGTTTCTTGAGGGCAGGGTATGAGTCTAATTAATCCTTATGTCTACAGTGCCTCCTATGTTTGCCACATGGTAAGTACTGGTGAATGTTTGTTAATGCTACAAATGAATGAATGACTGGATGGATAGATCTTATCTTTCTGGATAAGATTTACAGAGTCTTGAAGCCAAAGCAGCAGGTTGACCTTGGAGCCCTGGGATTGGGATTCAGAGAGAATTCAGTTTAAGTCCCCTGTCCTTACTCTCAGGAAGTGGTGCCAAGTCCATCTAGTTGCTCCAGTCCCAGCCCGTGGAGTTGCCCTTTCCTCCCCTTTTCCCATCTCCCACAACCCATCTGTCAGGAGATTCTGCTGACACTTCCAGAACATGACCACGTCTCACAACTACTCCTCAGCCACCATCAGCTTGGTCTGAATTATTGCCAGTGGGTCCTGGCTGGTTTCCCAGCATTTAACTGTGCCCGCCTACAATCTCTTCCACACAGCAGCCTGGACAGTCATTTTAAGATGTAAGATAGGCCGGGTGCGGTGGCTCATGCCTATAATCCTAGCATTTTGGGAGGCCGAAGCGGGTATATCAGGAGGTCAGGAGTTCGAGACCAGCCTGGTCAACATGGTGAAACCCCGTCTCTACTAAAAATACAAAAATTAGCCGGGTGTGGTGGTACACGTCTGTAGTCCCAGCTACTTGGGAGGCTGAGACAGGAGAATTGCTTGAATCTGGGAGGCGGAGGTTGCAGTGAGCTGAGATCACACCACACTGCACTCTAGCCTGGCAACAGAGCAAGACTCCATCCAAAAAAAAAAAAGATGTAAGGTAGACCATGCCACTCCTCTGCTCAAAACCGTCCAGCATTTCCTACTGCACACAGAGCAAAAGCCACTTTCCACACAACACCTCCCAGGCCCAGGAGGGTCCCTGCATCCTCTTGGACCGCACTGCCTGCAGCTCTCTCTTGCCCACTATACTGCAGCAGCACAGGTCTCGGGGGTCTGGGCCCCACGGTGCCATTGCTGTGAGCTCTGAGACAAAGGCATTTGTCACTGTCCCTGTGCTGTTTCCCCATACTGCGGGGGACGTAGAGGGCCCCATGTGGAGGAGGGATGGGAACGTCCTTTGCAAATTTCACAGAAGCCTTGGGGCTGTTCTTGGGCAATTTACTGTGGTGTTGTAAGAGACCACACTGAGAAAGCCGTGGCTCAGGGTGTTGGCTTTCCCTATTTGAGGTCCTTTCGTGGAGTTCATGCTCCCCTTGGGATGTTTGTAGAGTATCACTTACTTCAAAATGTGTTTTTCTAGCCTTCCTGGTCTTATGTAAGTGGTTGGAATTTGTTTGTTTGTTTGTTTGTTTGTTTTGTCAAGAAAACAGAAGAGTGGGCACTGTCGGGAGGAACAAATCTGTTGTGCTTGGCTCTTTGGACATCTTAAAATGGGGTGGGGGCTGTTGATCCCTCCTCATCACAGGCTGTGGTTCTCAGGGCCACAGAGCCTAATGAAAGGACAGCGTGGAGGGTATAGATTTTCAGAGCTTGATGCATGACGAGAGAGCAGATTTGGAGGGATGAGAGGGCCCTGTTCAGGGGCTGGGGACTGGATTTGAAGCCAACTCAGTGCAGGATCACATGCAGTCCAGAACATGTGCTTTGGGGTCACGCAGACCAGGGTTCAACTCCTGACTCTGTCTCTTGGCAAACTCAGCTCCCAGGTCTGTAAAAGGATCACAGGGCAGACCTCAGAGCTATAGTGAGGATTAAAGCGAATCATGTTTGGGCCAGTGCTCCAAAACCATGTTATTATGATGATCCTCCTCCTTGTCCTTACTCCTCTGAGCCTTCCTCACCTGTAAACCAGGGAAGCTGATGGAGTCAGTGACATGGAGCATGAGAGTCCTGAGATGGTTCCTGGGACACGTGTGCAACGAATGCGGGAGTCACCTGTATCAAGTACTTTCACGAATGAAATGCAACTGCAGAAGGCAGGCAGGAATGACAGAGAGGCTGAGACAGCAGTGAGGATGTGATGGTCCTGGAGTGAGCTTGAGCGTGGTTGTTCAGATGGTGGGCTTTGCTGTCATTCATTCAATGAATAAAACCACTAAAATCATTGAGCACTGAGTGCCAGGAGTCGTGGGCTCTGGGGATCCCACAGAGACTGGTCAGGCAGGGTCCTTGTCCTCATGGAGCTCACATACCAGTGGGGAGACACAGTCTTCAATTATCCCTGCAACTGAGCATAGGATTATGAAGTATGGCCCAGCGGTGAAGGAGGTGGGAGGTACTGTGGGAGGGCACAGTGAGGGGATACCTGGTCAATGGGGGAAAAGGGATGTCAGAGAAAAGACCTCCCTGAGGAGGTGGAGTTTCAGCTGACATTCAAGGGAAAAAGCCCTAGTTGGCTGGGCACCCCACGCTGGTGCTTTCAGGGAGGACGGTGGTGGAGTGAGGGCTGCTCCTTAATGAGCAACTACCTGGAGGTTGGCGGGGCTGGTGTTTCTCCGTTGGGACCCGTTCCCCGTGCTAAGCCTGCTCTGTGGTCTATCTTATGCTGTCCTCACGCTACAAAGGTGAGGAGACAGGGACCCAGAGAAACCCAGCAGCTGCCTAAGCTCCCAGCCAGGAAGAGGTTGAGCTGGCATCCCAGCGGGCTCTCTTGCCTTCCCTAGCACTGCCTCAGATACTGTTTTCCTCAGGCCCTGGAGCTGTGGAACACCACTGAGCCTCACACATTAGCAGCCTCTTTCAGTATTCCAAATAGCTTTCCTTAAAACAAGCTTCTTTACCTTCTTGGGGGACATTTTGAAAATGCACTGGAAGTTTTGGTTTGTCTTTTAGAAAAAAAAAATGCACCAAGCTAAAAAATGTTGCACACAGTACCAGGATTGCCATGGACCTCTTAAGGCATGCCCATGGGTTCACTGGTAAAACACTTGCTCTCCTGGGAAACTGGCTTTCAAGGAGTGTGACTTTGAAAAAAATTCGTTTATCCATCCACCCAACCATTATTTACTGTGGACCAACTATGTGCCTGGCACTGTGCTTGACTCTAGGGAATAACAGTCACCCTGTTCACCAGCAGCTTATCATCTGGCGAGGGAATCAGAACAAGGTGAAATAAACAAGAAACCAAATAACCATAAATTGTATTAAGGGGAAAAGCTTAGTGTGAGATTGGAAATAGCAAGCAGGCCACATTAGACTGGGGCTAGGGAAGGTCTCAGGTGACATTCGAGCAGAGCCCAGGAGGAGAGGAGGTGATGGAGCCAGCCTTGAGTATCAAAATGTGGAAGGGGAGCCAGGCAGAGGGAACCACGATGGCAAAGGCCCTCAGGTGGGAAAGGGCTCAGCAGGTTGGAGGAAGAAAGGAAGACAGTAGTGGCTGGATCTACAGGGTGAGAAGTCTGTACCCATGTGCCCAGGGAGAGGGCCTGTCTCACATCCCTGGCTGCAGGAAGAAGCTGTCCAGTGGGACAAGGAGGCAGGAACCTCCCCTGGCAGAACTCTGGGCCAAGCAGGCTTATGCACACCTGTGATCTCCAATGGCCAATTGGGGTGTCCACTTCCTCTCCTTGGGGCCCTAAGGAAATTCCAGGTCCCTAGCAAAAGGCAGAGGTCCCCAAACTCCAGGGAACAGCAGAGAAGGCAGAAGCATTAAATGCAGATTCCTGAATCTGATTTAGAAGGGGCTGGCGGAGGTGCTGGGAGCTGCCTTTGGAATGAACACCCTAGAGAGATGATGCAGGGGGTTCAGTCCATACTTTGAGAATTACTCTTCTAAGGAATGGAATTCATTGTTCATCTAGTCATTCGTTTGTTCCATTCTTTATATATATAATATATATGTGTGTGTGTGTATATATATGTACATATATGTATGTGTGTATATACGTATATACACGTATAACTTTAATCCAAAGACGAATTTCCTTAAAGTGGCAGGGGAGGACAGAGTGGGGACCATTTCTGAATGGCCTATTGGGTTTGACAAAGGAAGAGTTGACCGATTCTGGGTTCTGAGGGTGGCCTGGAGAAAGCAAAGGGAAAACGGAAAAACTGGAATTTCCAGGGGAGCATCACCAAATTTTGGAGGGAGAGATGGGACTTGTAAGAATGCAGATTCTTAGGTCACTTCTGATGCATTGAGTCAGACTCTCTGGAGGGGGAGCCTGGGAATAAGCTTCTGGACAATTCTGAGGCACACGGTGTGTGAAGATCACTTAGCTGAAATAATAACAGTGACCAGCTAACAGTTATTGAGTGCTGACTGAGCTCCAGGGGCAAGCTAAGTGCTTTACTTGTAATGACTTACTGAATTCTCAACACAACCCTTTGCAGTAGGTACTGTTATTATTGGCCTCCTTTTGCAGAGGCACAGAAATGTTAAGTAAAATCCCCAAATCTACCCAGCTGGGGAGGGGTGGGGCTCGGATGGGAACCAGGTAGCCAGGCCTGCAGGAGGGAGCTCCGAGGAGCTGCTGCTCATTCCCCAACTGCTCCATCCCACACCCCATTCTGCTGCTCAACATGATCCTCAGCCCTGCTTTCCCCAGCCACAGGCATTGCAAGGAGAGGCAGGAAGAATAACAAGGGCAGACCTATGTTGAACCCTGACTCTGGAGTCACTTGTCAAAGGACACACAGCTGGTAAATGTGGAGCTAGGATTTGATCCTGGGCCGTCTGGCTCTAATCGGCTCTACCTTGTTTCTGGATAAATTCACTTACAGCCCTTGACCTCCCCCCCGTCCCCGGGGTCTGCAAGCCTGTTCTGTCCAGCTGCATTTCCTCTTATATACTACAGAGGCTACTAAGATTCGTGGGACACATATGGCCAATACCAACATTTTCAGTGTGTTGATCCACCAGATGGACTGAAGACTGCAGGTCTCACCATAACCACGAACACTCTGGACCACAAGGGGGCAGGAACCAACCTGTCAAGCCCCGAGGCTTACCTAGCAGGAGTGCTCTCAGGAGGAAAGAAGGAAGGCAGGTCATTAAGGATAACCAGCCAGGCAGAGCCTCACCTGCCCTTAAATGTCAGCCAATAAGAAGAGGAAACGGGCATGGGTCCTTCTTTTAAAAATGCACATTCAACCTGTTTGATCATTAATTTTATTCTTCAAGCAACTTGGCTTCTCTTCTGCTTCCTGCTGCCTTTCTCAAAGGGACCAAACTTGCTTTCTGTCTTCTTCCATTTTCCGCTTTTCGATCCCAATTCCCCTTTTATTAATTTTCTCCAACATGTGTCACCCAATATTTGCTCATTTTGCTTTAGCTGATCCTAAATTCTCATGGTTGCTAGAGATAGCTGCAACACTAAATTTCTTCACTTAGATCCTCTGGGAATTGGGGACCTGTCTTTGGAAGAGGGATTGTGTGACTCTGGGGGTGACATTCTCCATGCGGTTGTGCAGTGTGTGGCAGCTCCCAGGAGGGAGCGTTTATCAGGGAGTTGGCAGGTTTCACTGAGCCCCTCCATGTGCCAAGCAGTCAACAGGACAGATAAAAATCCAGTCCAGTGTTCAGCTCTGAGGTTGAAACAAGCTGAGGAGGCAGCACAAGAAAGCCAGTGTGACCAGAGCAAGTGAGACAAGGGGAAAGTGATGGGGACGGGGTCAGGAACATGCATATGGACACAAACAGTGTGCCCACAGGCCCAGTGAGTACCCAGACTTTCATTCTAAGGCAGATGTGGTTTGAGTTCTGACTCTCTCATTCTTAGAGGTGCAGCTTGCACACATCACTGCACCTCTTTGAGCCTCAGTTTTCTCACCTATTCAAGAGAAAATAACAGTTACTTCCTAGGTTTATCATGAGAATTAAATTAGAATAATGCTTTGGAGAAGGAAGCCAGATTGTATATAAAAAAAAAAAAAATACGGCCGGTTGCAGTGGCTCACGTCTGTAATCCCAGCACTTTAAGAGGCTGAGGCAGGTGGATCACTCGAGTCCAGGAGTTAAAGACCAACCTGGCCAACATGGTGAAACCCCATCTCTACTAAAAATGTGAATATTTACTGGGCATGGTGGCACACACCTGTAGTCTGAGCTACTCAGGAGGCTGAGTCAGGAGAATTTCTTGAACCCAGGAGGCGGAGGTTGCAGTGAGCCGAGATCACACCACTGCACTCCAGCCTGGAAGACAGAACAAAACTCCATCTTAAAAAGAAATAAGCAGGGGATGAAAGTGAGGAAGGAGAGGCAGTGAATAACAGCTTATGTTTTGGGAAGTTTGGTGATACAGGGAAGAGAAATGGAGTTACCAGGGCCAGGATAAGGTTTCTCTCATAAATCACAACTTTGTAGGCTGTTCCTGCCTGAGGGTGCTGGGAAGATGAGACCAACATTCCCACTGCGCAGTGAGGAGACTGTGCCCAAGAGGATGGAGCCACCCAAGCTCACAAAATCAGTTCAGAAAACATCCCAGACAAGACAGGAAACCTTTTAAAATTTTTAATTAGCTTTAGAGAAACATCATACTAGAGTGTTCAGATGTTTATGAGATAATGGATAAATCAACCCACGTATCCTCCCCTGCTTTCCAGACTTTAGTTATCATGGCCAGACCCACCACCGTCTCTGGCTACGTTGCCCCCATCTACATGGCGCTGTGGAAGGTGGACAATTTGCAGTTCAGAGCTGCTAAAAATTTATTGTGGGAAGATTAAAGGGAATCAGCACAGAGGTTCTGGTGAGGATTTACAGGGAAATAACCTCCATACCCGGAGAAGCAGGGGATCTTCGGGTCCAGGGTGGGTCATGCAGTTCCAGGCATCAGCTGAATAATCAACACGATCTACGCAGGTGGTGTCCTGGAGTGTGGAGAACATTCCAGGGAGAAAACTAGGATGTAGAAGCTGATTCTGTGTGAAATAATCCAGGTATTAGTAAATGTCACACCCTTTCTTCCCGTCAGAACCGACAGCCTTTCCCACTTCCTGCCCTCTCCCTCCGCGCTGGTAAGACTGCTGTCCGTGGTGCTGAAGTCTATTCCTGTAGGGACACCCATCCACTGCCTCTCTCTGGATAACGTTTTCTCATTGTTTCCCTGGACTTCCTTTCATCAATTAAGGTGGCTCTTCCTCGTCACCTTGGCCTACTTCACAACACAATAATACAAAATGTCACCAGGTGCCCTAGTTAATCAAAAGACATATTTCTTACTTTTAATATTGGCAACTCAGTCACATGTATAAAACACTTTATAAGCTAAACCAAATATGTCTGTGAGCTGAATATAATATGGGGGGGGTCACAGATTTGGGACTTCTGTGCTAAGTGAGAGCCTAGATATATTGGCAGGAACACTTGAGATGCCCTAGACCTTTCAACGTTTTGCAACTGCCAGCCAATTAACTTAGAGAGAGCTGCACTGTCCAATAGGGTAGCCACTAGTCACGCATGGATATCAGCATTTGAAATGCAGCTAGTCCACACTGAAATATGCTGTAGGTATAAAATACGCATCAGACCAAAGACTTACTGCAAAAATAATATGTAAAATATTTTATTACTTTTATATTGATTCCATGTTAAAATGATAATATTTTGGATATGGTGGGTAAATATAAACCAGTAAGGTTAATATAATCTATTTCTTTTTCCTTTTAAAGATGGCTTTGCTAGACAATTCAAAATTACGTGTGTGTCTCCTGTTATATTTCCATTGGATAACAATAGTTTAGAGTATGACATAACTAAGCTAATTAACTCAAGGACATAGATTCCATTATGGTGTTGGCCACTTAATTTTTTATGTCCCCGTCATGCACTGTACCTTATTACAGCTCGATTCATATTCATCACATGTGACCTTGTTCTCACAAAGCATGTGTACAGCGCAGCCTATTACATGCTTATCCTTACTCCTCAGAGGAGGATACCTCTATCCCCCATGACTCTTATGGGCAGTCACCCAGAGCTTCTCCCCATTGCCCAGAGCATCAGACCCTTTCCTGCTTCTGTGTACTTGCACATGCTGTATCCTCTGCTTATAATGTCTTTTCCCACCAAAAGAGTCTTTATCATTTTTCAATACCCAGTTTAAATCTTGCCTCTTCTGCAAAGACTCCTGGAAGTCTCCTGGTGAGGCTACTGGGTCTTGCCTGTCTACTTCCATAGAACCTCAACTGATCACCTCAGTGCACAAGAAATTGCCTATTTATTTGTTTTATTTCTTGCTAGGCTGGGGGATCTTGAGATCAGGGGCCATGTGTGATTCGTTTTTGTAATCCTGGAACTTAGGATAAAACAGGGAATAAGATGAAGTTCCTGACTTCATGAGGTGTACATTCTTTTGGGAGGGGGAGAGAAAAGATACAGATAATATAGTAGGAAGTAAGATAATAATGACTGTTATGAGGAAAAATAAAACAAGGAAGAGAGTGGTGGATGTGCCATTTTTGAGAGACTTGAGATGGTGACACCTGAGCAGAGTGTATTCAGCACAGAATTGTTGCAAATACATACATGATAAATGAATGAATAATGACATCTCCTTTTATAGAAACTCCCTTCCTTTTATCTGCCAGATATCACTCTTGTAAAGATGTCTCCTAAAACTGAGCTCCCTGCACACTCCAGCCCACGTCAACCTCCTTTCTTTACTTCAAAAAGGCAAGTTCCTTCATTCCTGCTTCAGGGACTTTGCACGTGTTCATCCTCTTGCTTGTGATACTTTTCTCCTGGGTCTTGGTACAACTCCTACTGCCTGATCATTCAGGGCTCAGCCGAAATATCTGTTCCCCAAAGAGCCTCTGTCTGACTATATTAATTTGATGCCTCTCTCTGTCCCCACCTCAGTTACTTTTGTCCACATCCTCCTGCTTTGTTTTCTTCTGAATACCCACCATCCTCTGGAATTTAGTTGACTATATATTTATTTATTTGTTCGCTGTTAGTATTCCCAACTAGAATATAAGCTCCAGGAAATCAGATTCCTTGTCCATCTCCTTCACTGCTGTATTTCTAACATGTAGAATAGTGTCTAGCATATAGTAGAGGCTTAACTACAATTTAATAAATGAATGAGTAACACACTTATAATGACCCTAAAGGCCAAAGGTCATCACTAAGGAATGGAAACATGCTCTGGTTTCTCACCGGATTGGTACACACGTAGCTCCTTCACTTTGGGGACATTTAGATGGTGACTTGGTACTTTTCCTGCAGCAGGACCAGATCTAGAATGCAAAACAGATACCTCAGACAGTGGGGGTGGGGGAGGATCAGAGAGACCAGGGGGGTTTCCCCCTTGGAGCAGCACTGGGAGCAGAATGGGGAGGGGGAATGAGCCCAAGCTGTGGAGACGGAAGTCTGAGGCTGGAAGCTCTGATTTGCTGCTGGCTGTCTTGAATGATTTCGTGGACAGTTCTGGATACTGCATGGATACTGCATGGATAACCATGCAGTATAGTGACTACCAGTGTGAGCTCTGTAGCTGGAGGATGTGGGTTCGCTCTGACTCCGACCCTTTCTTCCATGGAAATATGGGCAAACATTTTGATCTTCCTTTGTTTCTGTTTCCTTATCTTTAAAATGCAGATAGTGATAATACCTAGTTCATGGAGTTGTGTGGACTGATCAAGTTAACATATGTAAAGTCCACAAAGAGTCTGGCACATAGTAAAGCACCTAATATGCATTTAGATTTAATTGTTACTATTTTTTGCTAAGCAATCTTGGATAAATTGCTTAAAGTTCTTGGATCTTGGTTTCCTTATCTATAGATTAGGAACAACCACTTCCTTCCAAGCTAATCACTTAAGAGCTCCTACATTGGAATGAGACAGTGGAGAAAGGTGCCATTACTGCAGCTGGAGTCTCATTTCATCTGGTCATCTCTCTGAAGCGATGGCCCAATAGCAAAGTGAAGGTGTTGGTTGAGCTGTCCCATTCATTTGCATGGGCCTGGGATCACAAGCTTTGGAAATTTTTAGGTTCATCCAGATTAGTTGCCTCAAGCTTCCTACCTCATAAGTAGTGAGTTCTGGCCAGGCGCGGTGGCTCACACCTGTAATCCCAGCACTTTGGGAGGCCAAGGTGGGTGGGTCACTTGAGGTCAGGTGTTAAAGACCAGCCTGGCCAGTACAGTGAAACCCCGTCTCTACTAAAGATACAAAAATTAGCCAGGTGTGGTGATGCATGCCTGTAATCCCAGCTACTTGGGAGGCTGAGGCAGGAAAATTACTTGAACTCTGGAGGCAGAGGCTGCAGTGAGCTGAGATTGCACCACTGCACTCCAGCCTGGAGAACAGAGCGAAACTCCATTTCAAAAAGAAAGAAAGAAAAAAAAAAAAAGTAGTGAGTTCCCAGTTAATGAAGGTATATAAGCAGAGGTCAGAAAATTGCTTGCTGGGAGAGCCACTCGAGAGAACGTTAGAAACTCCGGCATCTAGCACTTGGCAGGACTAGTGAATATTCAGTGAATGAAGGCATATACCTTTCAATTCAGCTTTTTTTTTTTTTTTTTTTTTTTGGTGGGGGAGGTTTGGAGTCCTGATGGGGGCCTGAGCTGCTGAGATTCAATCTTGCATTTTTTGCTTTGAATTCTAGCAGATCTGAAAACTTTGGATGCTTGAGGTAGAGACATCTGAAAGGAGGCAGTCTTTGTCTCGGCTGAAACCAAACCAATTTCCTGACCCTCAATCAACATCATACAATTTTAGAGGAGAATAAAGGGAGAATTGGGCAGATTTTCTACCCTGGAGAAGCCTTCATTCATATCTTAGCTGCTCTAGGCTGAGGACAAGAAGAGAATTGAAACAAGCATGTCCTTAGCTAAAGGTGCACATTCAATTGCTAGTGCAGGCACAGTGCTTCATGTTGGCACACTGGGCCCCCTCAGTAAATGTCAGCTGAGTTTATTAAGGTTGTGATTATTAGGGACCATTCTACTTCAGCAGGAAAGAGATTTTTGGTCTAGAAGTGCCAGGGTGAGGTAAGGGGAAATGAGATACAAAGGGTGACAGAGGGGTCTGAGCTTTCTTCTGGAGTGTTCCTGTCCCTTCCCACCTCCAGCACTTACTAATCAATTCTTTAACCACATGCTGCTCCAGGTTGTAGAGCCATTTATTAATCACAGGACACACCTGAAAGACAAGGAAATAGGCAAAAGTCAGGAGGAGGGCTCCGTTAATAAAGCCTAAATTAGAGTGAGCAAGGCAAGTTCTCCTAAGCCAACCCATTCTGGGGACAACCAAGTAGATGGGTTTTGGGGACAGGCTACCCTAGGGTCACAAGCCAGCTCAGGCTGCCCTAGGGTCACAAGCCAGCTCAGCCACTTGGCAGCTGTATGACTTGAGTAAGTCATTGGCCCTGCCTGGGACTGTTTCTTAAATCTGGAAAATGAAGATGATATTGTTACCTGGAGTATGAGATTGTTTGGAGGATGAGATAAGAAAATTCGGATACTTAGCATAGTGTTTGAGTGCTTAGTGAATGTTAATTTTGTGATTACTTATCCCCATTTTATGGATAAGGAAACTGAGTTTTGGAGAGAATTATCAACTCACTTCTGGTCACACGGATGCTGATTTTGACCTGAAGAATTAAAGAATGTCTGTAAAACACTTCACCAGTGTCCGATTGCAGAATGGGAGCTTAATAGACGCCACTCCATCTCTCCCTAGCTCTCCTTCCTGGAAGATTTCCTCCCACTTCGTTAAGAAGATCCAATCCCTCGTTATCTGAGTCTCAGCTCAAAAACGGAAGTAATCTGGGTTTGCATACTTACCTTTTGTCCCAGATCATGGGCTACTATGTTTTTCAGGTTTCTCTCTATGTTTGCCACAACAAATTTTGCTGCTGGGGCGAGTCTAAATCAAGAGGCAGAAAATATGCAGAACAGATTAACTTCTCTCGGATTCCTTTCTCCACATCACTTCTTTGCTCAATGACCGTGAACTTCTTCAAGTCTACTCTTTGTTTCCACGGCATTGAATCACCCAGCCATGTCCTACTGCTCCAGTCCACACTCTAGGGCTCCTCAAAATTAATCTTCCAAGTTTAAGTCACCTTGCCCTTATCATTGTTACCCACCGTTATCTTCTCTGTGACTATTTTGCATCTCCCACTGGAGATGCCTTCTTCAAATTCTTGTTAGGCCCAGCCAACTGGTTTCCTTCAGAAAGCTCTTCCTGACCATCCTGGCTAATTCTGAGTTCTCTCTTTCCTTCTCACTTTCTCATTTCTCTGATTACCTGATGCTACAGCGGAACTTATCTCTTCTGCCGGAGGGCCAGTGCTTTCATGGAAGGAACAGTATAACATCGTTCTTTAATTGGGAGACAGGAGAAAGAAGCAGGAAATAGCATAAAGGTGTCCTTGTGTTCTGTGTTCCTGACTCAGTCCCTAATCATTAACATGTGAAGATAAATCTGTCCTATTCTCAGGCAAACGGTTTATGTCTTTATTTTTTAAAGAGTGTGCATAGAAATCAGCTATGATCTACTGCTTCCAACCTTAGGTCTCAGATTCCTCACAAAGGAGGGCCATGTTTTCTTTAGCATATCACGGGAGAGAGAGGTATTTGCAGAGTTTTCAGAAGGGGAGATGGGCTGTGAATCTGGCCTGGTTCTCATTTGTGTCTGAGCATGTCAGGAGGACAGGACCAGGTGTGCAAGGGTGCAGAAAGCATTCCACACCCAGAGCTTTCCTGAAACAGCGAGCAACTGAGATGAATCAAAATAGAGAATTCGTGAAAGAAGAAAACAAGATAGAAAATGGACTGGTGATGACCACTGGATTCAGCTAAATGTGGATATCAGCCTTAATTTAAACAAACACACACACAAACAAACAAACTTTAAAAAGGGCTAGATGTGGTGGCTCATGCCTGTAATCCCAGCACTTTGAGAGGCTGAGGCAGGTAGATCACTTGGGTGCCGGAGTTTGAGACCAGCCTGGGAGACATGGTGAAACTCTGTCTCTACAAAAAACACAAAAATTAGCCAGGCATGTTGGCCTGCGCCTGTAATTTCAGCTACTCAGGAGGCCTAGATGGGAGGATCACCTGAGCTGGGGAGGTGGAGTTTGCAGTGAGCCAAGATTGTACCACCATTGCACTTAAGCCTGGGCAACTGAGAGAGACCCTATTTCAAAAAAATATTTAAAAAGAAGACTTTTGAAAAAGGATTATAAATTTAGAAGTAAACACTAAAACTCTACTTATTAAAAGAGCAAAATCTCTGAAGACAGTTTCTCTGAAGAGGAAATATCAGAGACTAAGAAATGATGAAATCTTTTTCTACTGGTAGTCAAAGTAATGAAAATAATAGCATTTGTGGGATTTTCCTCCTAGTGAAAAGAAGATCTTGTCTTAATGTAGCTCAGAATAATCATATTCAGCACTTTTCCCAGCACCAAGCAGGCTGAAATAAATAAGTAAGAATGAGAGCCATCTATAGCAGATGCTTGGGGAAGGTATGTATGTATAAAAGAATAAATGTTGTGAAAAAGAGAATAATTGGGATTTATTTTATATGGGACAAAACTGCCCAGTATCAGCTAGAGACATGCCACTTGGTTCAGTTCCATTGGTAAGGTATTTGGTGAGTGGTTTGGCAGTGCTGAAAACTTAGAAGTTGTAGAACTGTGTATACTTTTGGAATAATCTTAAAAATCTACAATAAGAAAATAATTCTATTTTTGGAACATTTTCCTATATCAAAATGTTCTGGGTTATTTATGATAGCAAAATGTTTATCTTTTAAATTAATTTAATGTTTTCGAGACAGGGTCTTGCTTGTTGCCCCAGCTGGAGTGCAGTGGCATGCTTATGACTCACTGCCACCTCAACCTCCTGGGCTCAAGTGATCCTCCCACCTCAGCCTCCCTAGTAGCTGGGACTATAGGCGCCTGCCACCACATGTGGCTAATTTTTATATTTTTTGTATAGACAGGGTTTTGCTGTGTTGCCCAGGCTCGTCTTGAACTCCTGGGCTCAAGCTCTCTACCTGCCTTGGCCTCCCAAAGTGCTGAGATTACAGGCATGAGCCACCTCACTAGGCCCAAAAAGTTTAGAAATAACCTATCAACAAATGGCCAAGCAATCCTTTTTTTTTTTTTTTGCTCAGTCCTATTTGGTAAGTCTCTTTTCATGTTGATAGAATTATTACTTTTGTAAAAAACAAAATTTTAAAGGCACAGAAAGTCCTATTTATTATACCCACATCACCATACACACAAAAGCCTAATTTTGTAGGGTATTGTTTTTCTAGTGACATCTTTCAGGTGAAACCTCACTGGGAACATCATCATAACCAGCTGGACACAGAGAAAGACAGATGGAGAACTCACTGGGCTCCAGTTTGGATCCAGATAGCCTCAGGCAAGAGTCTGCAGTTCCCAAAGGCAAGTTCATATCTGCCACCTACATTCTTCTCCAGACGAATCTGGACTTTTATATCTGACTGCATATTAGCTGTGAAGGGCTTCAAGGTCAGGAGCCTGTGGGAGGGAAGAGGTAAGGCAGATGGGAGAGAAGCTCAGAGCTCACTACATCCCCATTTGTTTCTAGAACGAGGTTCCCCATGTTGCCACAGAATCTTCAAAACCACCCTGTTAAGGTCATTTTCTCATTTTTCAAAAGAGGCCATTCAGTCCTGGAGAATGGGAATGGCTTTCTCCAAGTCATGCATCCAGCCAGTGGCTAAGTCAGAGGGTTCTGCACTCAGGGAACCTAATACTTGCTACCTCTGGCTCTGGGGACAGTTAGGAAGGAAAATCTTGATTCTAAGTATGGCATCTTATCAAAACTAGAAAACTGCATCTGACCTTGGAAAGTCCTTTTCTAGAGGTCTCAGAATCCATCGCCTTGATGACCAGGCTTGAAATGGCAATGAATGAAGTAGACCGGCAGTTAGTTTCACAGGGAGAGGTAAAGGCTGTGGTGAACTGGAGAATGCCTGGCCTCTGCAGAGGCACCATGCAAACCAGACAAAATTTATCAGTGGGCCAGATGCATCTCCTGGGTTGATCTCTAGGCAACAGTGTCACAGAATTGGGGTCCAGAGGTGATTCGGTGTTCTTGTCTTCAGTTACATTCAATCAGAACTAAGCAGACTCATGAAGTCCAAATAAATGAAGGTGGGGGCTGTCTGGAAGAGGTAGGGGGAGGAAATCTGCTCAACCCTTCTGCTTTCTCCAGAGAGGCCCCAAGCTTGGAGCACTCAAGTATTCTGCAGGCTTCTCATTCTACACATGGGGTGACTCAGGCCCAGAGAGGGTGGATGTTTTGCTCTAACCACACAGTGAGTCTGTTGCTGAGTCCTTTGGTTAGCGCTCCTGCCCACAACCCCCGACTCCTGTGCAAAAGCCGATGGAACCTGCGAGACTCATAGCTGTGACTTACTGCACGATCAACTCAGATATGAATGGTACTCGTACAGTGGCCTCCTTTCTTTGAGGGGTGCTCTCGATGGAGACTTGGAGGAGTTGAGGATTTTTCACCTGTATCCTGGGTGAAGAAACAGCACAACACAGGGAGGCTGTGGCTCCTGCTGCAGGTGGACCTCACTTTGTGCAATGGCAGGTCCCTTGCAGAGAAGAAGCTGAATATAGGCAAAGATGGTTACTCATTCATTAACCAGGTAGTTTATTGCAAAGCTACTATGTGTTATAAGCACTGGAAATATATCTCCGAGCAAAAAGAAGCTCTTATCTTAATGCATCTCAGAATAATCATGTTCAGCACTTTGCCCAGCACCAAGCAGGCTGGAATCAATGAGTGAATAAGACCGAAAGCCATATACAGCAGATGCTTGGAGCAGGTATGTATGTATAGGAGAATAAATCCAGTAAATAAATACATACAGAAAGTGATAGGCATGGTGAAAAAAAAAGGCCCTACAGGATCAGGACAATGGAAGGTAATATTGGGAAGAGTGGAATTTCAGACAGGGTAGTCAGGGAAGGTTTATCAAAGGAGTCAACGTTTGGGCAGAGTCACGAATGAAGTGAGAATGAGTCATGCAGACAGTCAAGAGAAGGAAAGGACAGGCTTAAGACAGAGCAAGGCTGGGTGCATGGCTCATGCCTGTAATCCCAGCACTTTGAGAGGCCAAGGCAGGAGATCAATTAAGTCTGAGAAGTCAAGGTTGCAGTGAGCCATGATTGTGCCACTGCACTCCAACCTGGGTGACGGAGCAATACCTTGTCTCGAAAACAAAACAAAGGAAAACAAAAAATCAACCAACCAAACAAAAAATTAGCTGGGCATGGTGACATGTGTCTGTGGTCCCAGCTACTTGGGAGGCTGAGGCAGGAGGGTGGCTTGGGCCCAGGAGGTTGAGGCTGCAGTGAGCTGTGGTCACACCACTTACTGAACTCCAGCCTGGGAGACAGAGTGAGACCCTATCTCAAAACAATAATAATAGTAGAAATAATAAAGAAGGCAGAGCAAGTGCAAAAGCCCTGAGGCTGAAATGTGGCTTGTGTGTTTGAGGAACAGCAACGGGCTTTGTGTGGCTAGCAGGCAGAGAGTGAGGCGAGACTAGTAGAAGAGGTGAACGAGGTAGCCAGGGCCAGATTGCGTGGAGCCTTGAGGGCCAGTGGTAAGAACTTTGGACTTGGTTCTGAGGGCGAAGATAAGACATTGGAGGGTTTGGACAAGGGAGTTACAGGGTTGGCTCCGCTTCTTAGGAAGATTTTTCTGGATACTGGCAGAACAGAATGGAGGAGATGAGGGCTGGTGGGTAGAAGCAGGAGAATCTGCGGCTGTAAGTTAAGCGGGGAGATAATGGTGGCTCAGACCACCAGAGGTGGGAAAAAAAAGTGGTGAGATGCCTGGCTGTGATTTGAAGGCAGAAGTGACAGGGAGGATTTGGCAACAGGCTGGAAGCAGGTACAAGGGAGACAGAGGAGCCAGGGAGGATATCACGATTTCTGGCCAGAGCAACTGGATGGATGGAATTGTCGTTAGGTAAGATGGGCTGGGCAGGGAGAGGCACAGGTTGGGGCAGGGATGAAGGTGGGAGTCAGCAGTTGAGTTTTGGACATGTTGAGTTTAAGAAGACAAGGGACCCAGGTCTCCTATACTCTGGTGGCCAATCTAACCCTAAAGCCCAGCATCATCCAGTATTAGGATTATCACATTCTTGCTGTTGTTTATTACCTGTGATTGGATGCTTACTGAGGAGAGGAAGATGTGCAAACATTTTACACATATTATTTCACTTAATGTTCACAACAGTCCCATGGGGGTAGATGCTATTATTCCCCATTGAACAGGGCAGATGTTGAGGCTCAGAGAAAGGGGGAGATTGGTGATGCTGTCACAGCTGGTGAGCAGCCATCCTTTTCCCAGACAAGGGGACTGAATCCCTGTGTCTTCAGCCCCTCCCCTAGCCTTCTGCAGTGGGAGTTTCTCCCACCCAGGGGATCTCAGGCCATCAGAGTTGGAAAGGCTCTTTGCAAGGGAAGGGCCTCTGTGAGGTCAGGAAATGTGGGGAGAGCTCTAACTATCCAACAAACCAGGACAGCCTGGACTGGGGGTGGTTGGTGATCAGGGACCACTCACCTAACAGTGTCGATCTCATTGGTGAGTGGAGGCCCCAAGATGTCCAGGAGGCCTGATACAACGTTGAAGGCACTACTCAATGATTTCTGGAGGCCAGTTGTCTGCAGGCTGGGAAGAAAGTCTGCCCTGAGGAGTCCTTGAGTCAAATCTGTAAAGAATGTCCCACCCCCAAACCCATGTAGACATTTAGATGCCAAAGATCCCCAGATACAACCTCGACCTCCGAGCATGTCCCCTATGTGGCTCCGATTTGTCGATCAGCTATTTCTGGCTTGCTGGGCTCTGGGCCAAGTTCCAGACATAGTCATCCAGCAAATATTCATAGGGGCCTACTATGCACCTGGGCCATGCATCCAGTCTGTTCACCACCCTGGGCACCACCCTGATGGAGCTGGCATTCTTACGGAGCTGAGGAGAGACAGATGAAAAAGTGGAGGATAAAGGGACAGGCAGGATTCAGGTGCAAACAAGTGCTGTGAAGAGGCTGGTTTCAAAGTATTTAGCAACAAGCTCAACAGGGGCACTGGCCATAGCTCTGGACCCAGGTCCTGGGGTCCCCAGGCTGTGCCAGGTGTTAACTGCATAGTTGTTTAGTTCATGGGGAAGCTGGAGTTCTGGGGGTGAAGCCGGGATGGTTGGGGCAATGGGGGGCACCTGGAGAGTCTGTAAGCAGGAAGTATTTCCCAAATAGTATACCCCAAAATTTCAATGTTTTAACCATGATGACCGTGCCGCTGAATATCAGTCCATCCTATGACGAAAAAATAAAAGGCAGGGTGAGGGATTCATTTATGCAGGAGGTCAAGGAAGGGCTTTTTGCAAATGTGGCATTTGAGCAGAGACCTGAAGGAAGGGAGGCAGCCATGTTGACAGGTAGGGGAAGAATGTTCCAGGCAGAGGGAACAGCAGGTACAAAGGCTGGGACAGGGACCAGTCCATGTAGAGCTGGTTCCTTTGATGGTGGGTCTTGATAGATAAAGCACAGCAAGGAGACAGGAAAGAGGAGGCTCTTGGAAAATGCGGATTAAACGATGTTGCAGTCAGGACAGCGAACAATTAATAGTGTTAATTGTGTCCCAGGCACTTTGCTAATGAGAACTTCACTGGCATTGGCTAAGGGTTCTGCATGACCCAGAGCAGGACAGTCTCACCATTAAGGAGCTGGGAAGAAACTCCAGCCAGGACCTCCTGTGCAGAGGATGAGGCAAGCAGCCCACAGAGGAGAATGAAGAGGCCGGAGACATTCAGCATCCTGGGTTAGGTCCCTGTGGAGGATCAGAGAAAAGAGGTCATTTGCAAGGACACTTTCTGAGAGGGTCTTCCCAGAGCTTAGGTCTGAAGTGGCCACAGAACTCATGTGGACCCATTCACCTATGTCCATTTTACAGATGGGTTGACTGAGGCTCAGAGAGGGACCTGCTTTTCCTCAGAGTTTACAGCAAGAAACAGAGGGTCCAAGAGATGAAGTCACTTGCTCAAGGCCACACAACTTGTATTTATGCCCAAAAGCTGGACATATGGTTTTTCCCGCAGGGACACTGCCTTCCCCAGCAGGGCTGCTCATGGCTGCTGCAAGAGGCTGCATAACGTTAGAATTATGACAATGGTCTCTGAAATCCCCCACCTGTTAGCAGCTGTGGGATTGTGGGATTTAGTGCAAGTTGCTTCACCACACGATGTTATGCAGGACACGCTATCCTCATTTTACAGTGAAATGGTGGTGGTGATATGCCCTGGCTTCAGACAGACATACCCAGGATGGAATCCCAACTCTGCCACCTACTTGCTGGATACCTGAGGCTTTCCTCACCTGGAAAATGCAGAGGATACAAACGCATACCTTCCTCTTGCCCTTGTTGTAAGCACTTAGCACAGCACCTTGCGCATTGTAAGTGCTTCACAAATGGTCACCACTGTGCCGATGCATCATTATGATCATGATTTTCACTTGACATTTTCAAGGGCTTACCTCCCTGAGCTGGTGGGAGAGAGTAGGCTCCGCAGCACGGACAAGAAGGGCCCAGGCTGAGGGACTAGGGCTGGAGTATGTGGACACTACAGGCCCATCTACTGTGCCCGTTTGAATGGCACACTGCCTGGTCTGGGAGTGCCCCTTGGGACCTTGACACATGCTCCACCCCTCCCGGAAAGGAGGTGCATGCAGGTGTTCATGTGGCTTCCTGGGACTTCAACCAAATGCCAGTGCAAATGGCCCCACTGGGACCTGAGACTAACAGGTAGAGGCTGGTAGGGGCCGATTCTCTCCTTAGACACTTGACAGATTCCAAGGAGACTCTCAGCCCAGTCCCTGGTCACTTTTCTCATGTAAATTCATAGCCCATTTGGTTTAGCATTTTATTTTATTTTATTTTATTTATTTATTTTGAGACAGAGTCTCACTCTATTGCCCAGGCTGGAGTGCAGTGTGGTATGATCTCTGCTCACTGCAACCTCCACCTCTTGGGATCAAGCAATTCTCTTCTTCAGCTTCCCAAGTAGCTGGGATCACAGGCACCCACCACCACGCCCAGCTAATTTTTTCGTATTTTTAGTAGAGATGGGGTTTCACCATGTTGGCCAGGCTGGTTTCGAACACCTGACCTCAGATGATCCACCCAACCTGGCCTCCCAAAGTGCTAGGATTACAGGTGTGAACCACCTCATGGTTTAACATTTTAATTTGGGAGATCTGTTTTTAGGCAAGTAGAGAAATTAGAAAATAAAGATATGTACAAAGACAGAAGAAGTAGATAAAAATAAGTTCACAGAGATAACTTCTGTTGTGTCTTTTTTTGGAAGTTTTTCTTTCCATAGGTATGCATTCATGTAACACGATGAGAAACAAGGATTGGCCTGTCATGCTTCTACAGAAGCATTTATTCAAGTAGCAGCACATCAGGACTGTCTACCTCCTCGTCTGCAGAATTTTCTAAGGTATGTATTGACTGATGTTCGTGGAATGTCTCCTCTTTTGGGCAATTTTCATGTTTTTACCCCAGATGGCACCGGCAGGAACCTCCTTAGAGGTTTTCTGCATTTCCCTGCCACATTATAACCCGTGAAGCATTTTCCAGGAATAACCAACCCTGAAGTTCTTTGTGTGTGTGTGTGTGTGTGTGTGCACGTGTGGTGTTTTGTTTTGTTTTTGAGATGGAGTTTCGCTCTGTCACCAAGGCTGGAGTGCAGTGGCGCAATCTCAGCTCACTGCGACCTCTGTGCAAGCCACCACAGCCGGCTAATTTTTTTTTTTTTTTTTTTTAATTTTAGTAGAGACAGGGTTTTACCATGTTGCCCAGACTGGTCGTGAACTCCTGAGCTCAGGTAATCTGCCCCCGTCAGCCTCCCAAAGTACTGGGATTACAGGCGTGAGCCACCACGCCTGGCCTGTTTTTATAAGTATGGAAGCATTCTCTGTGTTCATCCTTCTCACCCTATCCCTGAGCCGCAATGAGGGTTCACAGTCCTTGTGAAATCTACGCTCAAGTTCCATCTGCAGAGTTCTGGTTTTGATCACGACAGAGTATCTTGCATCAGACTAACCCTGCCAACTAAAGTCAACTATAAGAGATGGAAATCTATAAAAACAAAGGAGGACATCCATGAGCAACTACACGGGCACAATTTGAAATGCTGTGATTCTTGAGAAAGAGACATCATTCAAGGTGGGCTCCATATTCACCCCAGTTTTTGCTTGAGGTCATTTTCCAACATATCAACTAGAGTCCAAGCAAAAAGAGCTAGTCTTACAGGGAGGAGGAGACAAAAATTGGAATTTGGGGCCACCAAAGTGGCTGGGACTTGAGGGGCAAAATCCCAGAGGAAGGTCCCCAGGGAAGGAGCCTTGAAATCTCAGCTTTTAAGCTGCACCCTTGCAGGGTGGGACTCTCAGGCTTGAGGCAGAAAACAGCAGCTGAAAGTTAAAAGGTGAACAGAGACATCAGCACCTCCGCTGTGTGATGCTGGGGAAGGAAGCGCTGGTTGGAGGTGGGCCCCTTTGATGGGAGGGACTTTGGTACACATCTTAAGCTCTCAGTGAAGACACAAAAGACTATGCTCTAGGAGAAAGGGCCACACCCTAGAAATAGTCTCCCTCTAAAAGTAAGAACAAGACCAAAATAGTTCTACATAATAAAACACAAAGCTAAGCCTAGGCAGGGTCATGATCCATTTCTGCTCTATCTTTCTGCCATCTTCGTTTCTGGAAAAAAGATAATGTCATTCACCATCGTGTTCAGCATCCAATAAAAATTTACAAGGCATGCATGCTTAAAAAATGACCAAGGGACTAAAGGCCAAGAAATTAAAATATGCAATAAATAAATCCACAGGCAAGTCAAATATTCCAATATTGAGCAGACAACAGGGCAAGAACCCAACAGAGGATGAGGAGGCCCGCGACCTTCAGCGTCTTGGGGCAGTACCCGTGGGATACCAGGTAAGCAGAGTCAGCTTCAGGGTCACTCTGAGAAGTTCTCTATGGAGCTAAAGGAGATTGGGGGGAGCAAAGGAGTCATTTGGACTCATTGCTACCCACCCAATACCGGGTTTTTTTTTTTTTTTTTTTGAGATGGAGTCTTGCTCTGTCACCCAGACTGGAGTCAGTGGCACGATCTCAGCTCACTGCAACCGCCACCTCCCAGGTTCAAGCAATTCTCTTGCCTCAACCTCCTGAGTAGCTGGGACTACAGGCGTGCACCACCTTGCCTGGCTAATTTTTGTATTTTTAGAAGAGACGGGTTTCACCATATTGGCCAGCCTGATCTCGAACTCCTGACCTCGTGATCCTCCCACCTCAGCCTCCCAAAGTTCTGAGATTACAGGCATGAGCCACTGCACCCAGCCCAATACCCATTTTACAGATGGGACACAGAGGCTCGGATCAGGGTTAAGTTTTCTTAAGGCCAGCTGTAGTTAGTGGCTAGCACCTGGCTCTCCTGCTTGTTAGTTTTTTATACTTTAATCTGCATCTCACTCAAAAAGGTTAGTAGGAGAATTCAGCAAGCATTTTGAAAATTGTTTAGCCTAGTGCCACTAAATAGAAGTTAATTTTGAATTTGCAAATTAAAGTTCCTCTTTATCCCTCCCTGGTTCTGACAGTAAGTACCCTTGGAAGACTCACAGACAGTCTGAAGGAGGGGAGGGTGGCCGGGAAGCATCTTTCCTGCTGGGTGCTGGAGGAGTGCCCCGATTCCTTACAACATCCCAATCCTATGAGACAGTTATTGACATGCTTCCTTTACAGAGCAGGAAATGGAAGCTTGGAGAGCTGAGGGCACATGCCCATTCTTCCCTCTTTATTTACAGAATCCTTTTATTTTTGAGGGAAGAAATGTGCTTAACAAAGAAATTATCTTTCCCAACCTTCTTTGCAACCAGGGATGGTCCATGAGATATAAATGGAAATTGTAGGTCAGGGCTTCTTAAAACGTTCTCTAGAGTGACTGATCCAGCTGCAAAGCGCATGCTTTTGTTTTCCTCTCCTGCCTTTTCCTGATTACATGTAAGATATGATGACTGGAGCCCAGCAGTTATCTTACTAGAAGGAAGATGAAAGCTACATGCTAGGGGTAGCCAAGGAAGGAGATGGCAGGCTCCGCCAGCCTAACTCTGGGCTTCTCATCATGACGGAAGCCATGATTTTTCATATTCTGTGCTAGAACCAAACACAATTTGTAACTGGTAACATGTATCAAAAGCTTTAGTTTGGTTCAGCATCTGATGAAAAGGCAGGTTGGAGAGTGCCATTGCCTTGTGCTTACCTGTATTTCTCTGGTGTGCTGTCGAGACACTCTGGCCTCTGTAGGTTGATTCTCGATGACTCTGTAGGGGAGCAGACTGTATAAATGGCAAGTGATCCCATTGCTGGGGGAGACGTGGCACTGGGTGATGGACAGCTAGGAAGCTGATGGAAAGCCCTTGATTTTACCACGTCTATCCAATACCTCCAAAGCAAACATGCCTGCCTGGAAGGCCCGGGAAAATGTCAACAACATATTTGAATCTGTACATCACGAATGCCATCAAATGGAGAGGTGCAGAGAGTATGGAGAGCACCGAGAGGGGCTGCAAGCGGGAAGACAGTGTGTAGGAGTCACATTCACATCCCTGCCCCGCTCTGAGCTGCTTTTCTTATCTGTACAATAAGCGAGATGGGTCTGGTGACTCTGAGGAAGAAAGCCGTTCGGTCTTCTGTGAGTGGGGAGGCAGAGGATGTCCTAGCTTCAGTTTACTGGTCTGTGGTCCCAGACCCTTGAACTCCAGCATGGTGCTGCCCATTTCTTGCTGTTTGATGCTGGACAGCTCCCAAGCCCTTTCTGGGTCTCCGTCTCTCCATCTATAAAAATAATAGCTCACATTGACAGGCAATTTTCACAAATGCATCCTTATCATGCAAGAACTAATTAACCTGATTTTACAGATAAGGAAACTAAGACTCAAGAGAAGACAAATCTTGCCCAAGGTCCTAGAGCTAGTGTATAATAGAATGAGGATTTGAATCTAGTTCTACCTTCTATGAAAGCTTGTAACCTTCACACTACATCACAATTTCCTCCTTTTAGAGCAGAGCTGTGACTTCCTTGTGGGGTAGGGGTAACTGTTCTCTATCTTACTGAAGAGGTTTGTTCATTGAAGACTTGAGAACAGATGTGCTCAACCATTTGAAAGGTTGGGACCCCACTAAAGCCTTAATTGCAAAGATGTCTTAAAACACGTGCATGGTTTGAATGCATGTGTCCCTCCAAAATTCATATGTTGGAACTTAAACCCCAAAGCAGTGGTATTAAGAAGTGGGGCCTGTTGGGAATCAATTAAGTCATAAGGGTTCTGTACTCATGAATAGGACAGTGTCCTTATAAAGGTGGCCTCAGATAGCTGCCTAGCCCCTCCACTTCTCTTTTGCCATGTGAGGACATAACATTTGTCCTTTTGCCCTTTCGTCCTTTCTCTCTTGTGATTGCAGTGAGAAGGTGTCATCTTGGAAGCAGATAGAAAGCCTTTACCAGACACCAAGTCTGCTGGTACTTTGATCTTGGACTTCCAGCCTCCAGAACTGTGAGACGTAAATTTCTATTATTTATAAATTATTCAGTCTAAGATATTTTGTTATTGCAGCAGGAACAGGCTGTACCTTTTTGATGGTGGGAACAGGTCTTGCCCTCTTCCCCTCTCAGTCCCTCCAGTCCCTGCAACAAGTGTGGCAGGAACACATTCCTTGCATGCTGAGGTTGGCGAGGCACTGCTTAGGTCATCTCTGAATTGCTCAGCACAGGCTTGGCTCAGCTAGATACTCAACAACCTTCCTATTGTTTTTGAAAATGCACTTTTTTTTCTTGCATGCACTAACACAGAAGTAAGTCACATCTAACAAATAAACTTCTGTCAAATTTTGGCATCCCTTTTCAGTTTTTTTCTCAGTTCCACTTTTTTGCATCATTGTGATTCCAGCTAAGCAAATTCTTAGATCTTTATTTCCACCCAGCTGGAAACTACAGTTATTTTTCCATTTTTAAAAAATGCCCAGAAAACAAGTCTGTTGAGTTGGTGTAACAATTGACTCCCCTAATTTGAGAACTTTGGCTTTTCCAGTGTGATGAAATTTATTCTACTCCCATTCGCAGAGCAAATATTTACAGTAAAGGTTTCCATCTGCTGACAAAGATGTAGTGAAATAGGTACACGCTATCATCGTAGTGTAAACAGAAAGATCCACTTTGGTAAATATTTCATGATGTGTTCCTGGGGTCACAAAATGTTCCAAGGCATAGAGTTAACAGTTTGGATCCTGAAATGTTATCCTGTATGAATCAAGCAAACATTGGAAAGATCCATATGAATGGGCAGCATTGATTTAACTGAATAAAGGCTTCAAAAGAGCCTGCACTAGAGTTGAGTGCTTTACTCTCTGGATAACTTCATGTCCACTTAGGTTGTGCCTTCATTCTTCCCACATATCCCCTTATGGTAGATGTCCCTCTCCCTCCCAAAGCATCCTCCTCTTCCCCAAAGCCTCCTTCATGGGACATCTCCACATCCAGGAAGCCCTCACCACATCCCGACTTTTAAGTTCTGGGCTTGGTGAGAAAGAAGCCCAGAGCTGGCCCCAGGGAGGCTCCCAGAGGGGAAACTCCCCCACTCCACATTGGCCACATCAGTCATCAGTGGGTCCTGGTGATCTTGGCCCTACTCCCTCCACAGCCTGGCGCCATGCAGCTAGGAGCCATGCGTTTGGTCCATAGTCCATCAATTTTGTCCTCCATTATCTGTCTCTGGTTAACAGAAAATAATGCAGGTCTCCCATACCCCCTAATCCTGGTTTGCTAGAGTTTTCCTGCTTACTCACCCACTCAGCTGCCCCAGAGGTGGTGTCTGTGTACAGTCAAGAAGAGGCTCATTCATTTATTCACTCCATTCATTCATTCATTCATTCATCATGGGTTATTTGCTTGCACCTTTGCTAGGCACTGGAGCTGTTGAGGAGTGAAGCACCTGCCCTCAGGCAGATGGGCAGAGGGGTGAACGAGAAGAGTGGAAGCCACGCTATTAAGAACTGATGATGTTTGAGTGTTCTTTCTGCATTGGACGCTGGTGACAAGGTAGCTTGGTTAGACCTGCATGTCGAGAAATACAGTGTCTCATTTTTGGAAACATTAAGGAGCAGTCCCGCTCAGCTGGGTGGTGACTCCTGAGCAGTGGAGGATTTAACCAGCAGGTGAGGGAGAAGGAAAGGTGTCCGAGGTGGTTGGGACAGCATGGACTAAGGCTTGGCACTGACCTGAGTTAGTTCCTGCCCAAAAGAAGCCTCGACTTTTGAGCACCTCCTTGTGTATTTTCTGTGGGATTGGATTGCCACAAATTATAGTCAGTAAGGAAAATTCGCATCCTTCATCTTTTGCTAGCGGGAAAAGCTATGGAGGAGATGAACTTCCGATTAAATGCCATTTTGCCTCTGACTAGCCATGTGGCCTCAGGCAAGTCACTTCACCTCTCTGACCCTGAGTTGCCACACCTAACCAAAGACTCATTCACTGGATCACTCAATAAAAATCCGAATTCAATGAGATAAATGTGTATGAGGTCCACTACAGGATTTCTTCCCCACCTGGTCACTTCTGCAGGTTTTAAAATTTAATACATTGTAATCAAATAGTAGCAGCAGTAAATAAACACTTTGAAAAACAAGCAAGTATCCCCTTGTATCTGGAAGAATATTAAGTCAAAGTATTCTACATGATAGAAGGGAGACAACTGCCAATGTCCATGGTTAGACAATTCAAGGACATCTTGGAAATTTCTTTTTGTTCTTTTTATTTTTTATTTTTTTCTTCTTTCTTTCTTTCTTTCTTTCTTTCTTTCTTTCTTTCTTTCTTTCTTTCTTTCTTTCTTTCTCTTTCTTTCTTTCTTTCTTTCTTTCTTTCTTTCTTTCTTTCTTTCCTTCCTTCCTTCCTTCCTTCCTTCCTTCCTTCCTTCCTTCCTTCCTTCTTTCTTTCTTTCTTTCTTTCTTTCTTTCTTTCTTTCTTTCTTTCTTTCCTTCCTTCCTTCCTTCCTTCCTTCCTTCCTTCCTTCCTTCCTTCCTTCCTTCTTTCTTTTCTTAGGCACAGTCTCACTCTGTCACCCAGGTTATAGGGCAGGGGCACGATCTCAGCTCACTGCAACCTCTGCCTCCCGGGTTCAAGCGATCCTCCTGCCTCAGCCTCCCAAGTAGCTGGGATTACAGACATGTGCCACCATGCCTGGCTAGTTTTTGTATTTTCAGTAGAGACAGAGTTTCACCATGTTGGCCAGGCTGGTCTCGAACTCCTGGCCTCAAGTGATCTGCCCCCCTCGGCCTCCCAAAGTGCTGGGATTACAGGTGTGAGCCACTGTGCCCAGCCCAACTTGGACATTTCTAAAGCCATTTCCAAAAAATCAATGGCGACAGGTTGGGACACAGCTACTTCAAAGGGTAAAATGTCTATATCTACATTGGTTTTTATAAACAGAGATCAAGTTGTACCTGTATAGCATGACATTCTTGTCTTTAGCTTTAAAAGAAAAAAAGCCTTTTCTATTGGCACCAGTTTGAAATATTTCCAAAATAAGGCTCCCTTAAAATGGATTAGTACAGTATTTATTCATATGACAGAGTTCATCCATGTAGTAAAAAGACAAATACAGGCTGGGTGCGGTGGCTCACACCTGTAATTCCAGCACTTCGGGAGGTCAAGGCAGGTGGATCATGAGGTCAGGAGATCGAGACCATCCTGGCCAACACAGTGAAACGCCATCTCTACTAAAAATACAAATCTTAGCTAGGTGTGGTGGCATGTGCCTGTAATCCCAGCTACTCAGAAAGCTAAGGCAGCAGAATTGCTTGAACCTGGGAGGTGGAGGTTGCAGTGAGCCGAGATGGTGCCCCTGCACTCCAGTCTGGTGACAGAGCAAGGCTCCATCTCAAAAAAGAAAAAAAGAAAAAAAAAAAAAGACAAATACAGGGCTTCGTAGGCCTTGTTTGTTTGTTTGGTTAATTGTACAAAATGAGAGAGGAATACTCACAAGCATGATCTTTTTAACAACTGTTTAACTCTTAGGTACATCAGAATGCAAAATATAGAATGCCCTAAAAGAAACTGACCAACAGGCATATAAAATTGCAGTGAAGCCTGGAATCAGCTCAGTTCCTGCTATCCCTTCAGCATTCCTATGAAGAGGGCTTTCTCTCCTCCTGGAGCATAGACCTTCGACCTAATAGAAAGGAACCTCAGAAAGGCAAGGCATTCTGATAAAACACTCCTCCAGCCTTTACATGGGACATTTTATTTTTAATTTGAAAGGATCAACCGGCCTTGGTCAGCCTTAGGAAGGGAGATATCACTTAGGTGAAGATATCTGGGGAAACTTTAAATACCTAGCTGCCTCTTCGCATTTAAATCAGATTGCCTTCAGCGGTTCTTACAAAGAATTCCTCATAGCTATTCAGAGCAGTCACTCAAGTTTTGGTTCTCTTTTACATAGCTGCATTTGGAGACACTCTATGTGAGGCATGTTTAGAAAAAGAGAACCTGGGCGGGGTGGCTCAGGCCTGTAATCCCAGCCCTATGGGAGGCCGAGGCGGTGGATCACTTGAGGTCAGGAGTTCGAAACCAGTCTGGCCAACATGGCGAAACCCTGTCTCTACTAAAAATACAAAAAATTAGCTGGGCATGGTGGTGGGCGCCTATAATCCCAGCTACTTGGGAGGCTGAGGCAGGAGAATTTCTTGAACCTGGGAGGTGAAGGTTGAAATGAGCTGAGATCACACCCCTGCACTCCAGTCTGGGCAACCGAGCAAGACTCTAGTCTCAAAAACAAAAACAAAACAAACAAAAAAATCCCCACTTATACCTGGAACAGATATTCTTCCAAATAACTTAGTCTTGTTGGTCAAGGCCTGTTAGCAGGGGGTTCCCAGAGATCACCGGCTGTTAGCAGGGGGTTCCCAGAGATCACCGGCTGTTAGCAGGGGGTTCCCAGAGATCACCGCCTGTTAGCAGGGGGTTCCCAGAGATCACCGGCTGTTAGCAGGGGGTTCCCAGAGATCACTGCCTGTTAGCAGGGGGTTCCCAGAGATCATGGCCTGTTAGCAGGGGGTTCCCAGAGATCACTGTCTGTTAGCAGGGGGTTCCCAGAGATCACTGGCTGTTAGCAGGGGGTTCCCAGAGATCACGGCCTGTTAGCAGGGGGTTCCCAGAGATCACTGCCTGTTAGCAGGGTGTTCCCAGATATCACTGGCTGCTAGCAGGGGGTTCCCAGATATCACTGAGTGTCAGTGGGGGGTTCCCAGAGCTGCTGTAGAGACAGTGTTTCTGGTGGAGGGTGTCCAGGTTCTTGGCGTCTTGAACAAAGAATTGGAGAAAACGCACAAATAAAGCAAGAAAGGAATGAAGAAATTTATTGAAAAGAAAGTGCACTCCACAGTGTGGGAGCAGGGCAGAGCACAGGGGCTCAAAGGCCCTGTTACAGAGCTTTTGTGAGTTTAAAAACCCTGTACTTGGGGTACGCCCTGTGTAAATGAAGAGGATGAAGTAAAGTTACCAAGTCATTTACTCAGTGTAGGCCCTATGGAGAGGGTATTTCCTGTCCTAGCTGAAGTGTGAATTGGCCTTGTGTTCCCTGCCTCCAGACCCTATTTTCCTGCCTCATCAGGGCTACTGGGTAGCATGCTTTGGTCAGTAAAGGTGAGCAGTGCCGTTCTGGAACCTTCCCGCCCGTCTGCTCATCCTTGCTCATC
Source organism: Theropithecus gelada (assembly GCF_003255815.1). NCBI lineage: Eukaryota > Metazoa > Chordata > Mammalia > Primates > Cercopithecidae > Theropithecus > Theropithecus gelada. The sequence goes on from NC_037678.1 coordinate 69,527,449, forward strand.
TGAACATAGCAGTCAATTAGATGAATCCACACTTGCCACAAAGGACAGAGTGCAATCTGAATTTCCCATCTTGGTATTTGATTGGAAGATTAGTTGGTCCAGCTGATGTTTTAACAGATATTGTTAATAGGTCGTCTGAATGGGAGCTATCTCTAATCAAGCAAGTTCCTTCTGGTGCCTCTTTTAATTTATCTTTGGCTCCATGGACATATTTCCCCAGTACCATCCTGTGGGAGCTCCTGCAGGGCCTTTCCAGACACGCACCACCTTCGGGCACAGCTCCTCAACGACCCCGTGGTCTCCCCGCTGGCTCCGCATTCCTTCCCTGCCATTCCTGGAGGGCTCAAGACACCGCAGGGTCATGGGAGCAGGGTCACTGTGGCAAAGACAGGTGGCCACTCGGGCTGGCTGGGGTCAGAGAAGGGTTTGTGTCCTTCCTGAATGTCAGTGGGAATCCCAAAATGAGTCCCTCTGGGGTATCTAAAATGGGGGAGGAGGGGTAGGGGACGGGGTTCTTTCTCCCCAGGTCCTAAAACACAGACGGCAAAGTCCTCCACAGATATGGTCACCCACAAATTGCCTAACCCGGGCTCCCCAGCTCCAAGGGTGGGGAATCCTGAGGCTGTGCCCCAGGGTCCTGGCCCTCACTGTCCTCAGCCCACACCAGTTGCCTACTACAGGGTTTCTTAACACTAGTGACATTTTAGGTTGGATGCTTCCGTTGTGAGGGTCTGTCCTGTGTACTATGGAATGGTTAGCACCACCCCTGGCCTCTACTCACGTGCTCTCCTGGAGTAGCACACGCCTCATCCATTTGTGACAACTGAAAATATTGCCAGTGTGAAAGGAAGTTCTATTCAAAGTCATCCCTCTGCTCACTGAAATAGATGCATATTGTGACTGCCTCCTTTGGAAAGGCTAATCAGAAACTCCAAAGAATGGTACCATTTGTCTCACCTACCTGTGATCTGGAAGCTCTTTCCCTGCTTTGAGTTGTCTCTGTTTTTCCCGGTTTTCCGGACAGAACCAATGTACTTTTTACATATATTGATTGATGTCTCATATATCCCTAAAATGAATAAAACCAAGCTTGGGCGCATGTCGTCAGGGCCTTCTGAGGCTGTCATGGGTGCACATCCTCAACACTGGTAAAATAAACTTTCTAAATTAACTGAGACCTGTCTCAAATTTTCGGGGTTCACACCAGACATTACCAAATGTTCCCTGGAGGGCAAAGTCATCATCAGTCTAATACAGTGTCTGGCATGTAGTAGAAACTTAACAAATGTCTATTCTTTCCTTCCCTCTTCAGTTATGGAAGAAAAGTTAGCTTCTGTCCTGTCAGAGTGGGAAGAACCTTTGGGGATATGGAAACAGGGCTCCGAGAGGGGAAGCTGGCTGCCTAATGGTCACACAGCATGTGACTGGAAGAATGAGTTAGGTACAATGTAGACAAAGCAGACTTAGCAAAAAGACCCCAACGTAGTGGTTTAAATAAGCAAGTTCATTCCTTTCTCCCTTAAGAGCCCAGGGCTGAGTGGTCTGGGGCTGCTGGAGCAGCTGTGTTGTTCTCAACACAGGGCTTCCACCTCTGGGTCCAGGGCAGTTGCTCCAATTGCTCCCATTTCTAACTGCAGAGGAGGGAGAATGCCAGGAGGAAGTTGAGGGAATCCCCTTCCTTTTAAAGCACAAAGTGGAATTTGCATAATTAGTTCTGCTTATATGCCATTGGCCAGACCTTAGTCACGTGGCCACAGTTAGCTGCAAGGGAGGCTGGGAGATGTGGTCTCTGGCTGGGGTCCATATGTCTAGCCAAATCTTGGGGAGAGAAGAATGCACACTGGGAGTTAGTTAGCAGTCCTCCCTCATAGAGACAAGGTAGAAACTCAAGATCTCCTTGGGCCACGATTCTTCTACCATATTTTTATCTGTCAGTCAACAAACTTGAGCGTGGCAGTTTTAACAGTAGTTTCAGGGTGTAGAGGCCAACATTCATCCTGTGCTTATTTGATATGAGGCCCTGGTTAAACACTTTCCACTCACTGGCTCCTCATTTAATCCTCACAAGCCTAGTGAGGCAGATTTTCTATTAATTCCATTTGACAGGTGAGAAAGCTGAGGTTAAGTAACTTGCCCAAGGTCACACTGCTAGAAAGTGGCAGACTTGAACTCAGATCTGCCTAAGTCCTCAGTTTCACCCTGTGTCAAGCAACTCACAGTCATAGCCAGAGCTGAGGTCTTCAGCAGAGGGGCTCAGGAGGAGATTCAGCTTGCTGGTCCAAGGCCCTCTACACAACTTTAAGGAATCAAAGGGCCCCCGTAGGCCGCCTGACTCCGTGAGACTGCCTTCATCAGAGAGGAAGCCCTCGAGTGAATTAGCAACTGGGTGCAGGCTTCTGTGTGGCCTTGGCCTCTCTGAATTTGAGTTTCTCGTGGAGACAAGAGCCATCCCTGCCTCCTAGAGTTGTACAGAGTAATGAGATGGCTGCTTGGCAAAATTGGCAGAGGTTCCTGGGGCTGGGTTCCCTACTGGAAAGGAGAGGCTGCTGCGATCATGAGGCGACAGCGTGCATTAGTGTGTGGCCCGTGTTGCATCTCTGCTGAGGCCAACGCGATTGTGGGAACGGGCAGTGTCCTGCCCCTTCTAGAACAAAGGAAGAGCCGAGGGTCCACACATGGGGGAGAAGAACAGCACCCAGAGCACCTCGTCTGTCCTGGGCCAGGGAAGTGGAGCCTGCTGGAGACTGGCAAGAGTAGTGGCCAAAGTGCCTGGAAGCCAGGATGTCACCTCTCTGAGCCTGGGCCCTCTTTGTGCCTCAGTGTCTTCATTTGTAGTAAATCCAGGGGTCCTACAGCTGTGGATTCAAAGCCCGGCTCTGCCCCCTCACTCACTGTGTGACCCGGAGGAGTCACTTTGCTTCCGTCAGCCTCAGAGTTCTCTGTCAAATGGGTGTGATAATGGCTCTCCTGGTGCATGGGTGTGGTAAGGAATCAATGGAGCCCTCATGCCGCACAAAGGCAGCCCCCCATGACGTGTTGCTGTGAGCAGTGTGATGCTGTCTTTGCCACAGCCTGGTGCAGCATGGGCTGAGCTGCATTCTGGGGTGTGGATGGAGGGGCTTTGGGTGGAGGGAGAAGCTGGTCTCCATAGGATAGGTGAGCATCCCAGGGTTCTCGACCTCACTAGGGAAGCTGGACCTCCAGGCAGCCTGGCAGGTGGGTGCACAGGCTCTCAGGTGATGGGAGGGGTGGGTGAGGGCGCTGCAGACTAAGAACTCTCAGCACCCCCTGGAAAAGACATCTCTGCTCCAGTGGGGCCCCTAGAGGGCAGCGGGGCCAACAGGGCAGGTGGAGATGGGGCCACAGGCCTCTGAGCCTGCATCACTCTGCCTTATACTCCTGACTCCAGTCAGGCGGGGTGTCCCCTGTTTCTCCGAGAATCCTCAGGGCCCCTGGAGAGGAATGGAGGAAAGCGCTGGGTGGGACTGCTCCCAGAATGTGACTTTCCAGTTCCCACTGCCTGTCTGGCACAGAGTAGGTGCTCACTACATACCTGTTGAATGCGTGAATGGATAGATCAGAGGTCTGCCATCGCCACAGACTGGCTGTGAGACTTGGGCTGGTTTGTTGCCTCTCTGTGTCTCCGTGGCCCCCTTTATAGAACCAGGAGATGGGGCTGGATATTCTCACTGAGCCTTCTAGCTCTGGATCCAGGTCTCTCCCACCCTAGTTGCAGTCCCCAACCTCCCTCCCCAATTCCCACCAACAAATCCCAAATGGAGGGAACACAATGAGCCACACAGAAGGGTGCAGAAATGAGCCTTTATTGCCAGGGACAGGAGAGTATGTGTAGAAACTGCTGTTCTGACTGTGAGCAGGAGGGGCATCTGGGAAGGTCCTTCTGGTGGGACTTAGGCTTTCACGCTGGTTAGGTGGTGGCAGCAGCTTCCCAGAAGGAGATGCTATAAGGGGGTGGCGCAAGCCACTGGGAACCAATCTGGAATGAGACCACAGGGGGTTAGGACATTTGCAGCTAGGCTGCCCTTATACCCAGCTGTCATCCACTGGGCACTTGATGGGACCCAAGTTGACCTGGCTCCAGCTCTTTCCCACAATACCCCATGTGGTTTAAGTCCTGGGAAGAAAAAACTGGGACCTGTGGTTTGGGGTCTTTCATTGGCACCTAGCACTGACTCATCTACATTCCCCTCACCCTCCTTCAGAACAATGGCAGATGTGGAAAGATTGATTGCAGGCCACCACTGGAGCCAGGTTCAGGGCCCAATATGTGATCAGAATCATGGATCCGTTTGAGACCAAGGTTGGGGCTCAGTCTGTGACCAAGACTAAGGCTCAGTCAATAACTGGCATCAAAGCTCGGTCTGTGACTAGGATCCAGGCTCAGTCTAGGGCCAGAATCATAGTTCAGTGATTAAGGCTCAGTATTCAGAGTGTGACCAGAATCAGGCCCTAGCCTGGGACAGGGGCCAGTGCTCAGTCTATGACTGAGATGAAGGCACAGTCTTCTAACACAAAAAGAAGGGAAGCCATGCTTGGCTTTTCTTCACCATAGGCCCTGTGCATTGGGGCTTAGAGCCTGGCTCCTCACCAGCAGACATCACAGTGGTCCTCGTCATTCATCCTCTTCAGATGTGGGTTTGCAGCTGGGTTTCATGCTGAAGATTATCTGAAACAAAATTAATAGCAGGTTTTAGTCTCTGCCTCTGGAAAATTGAATAGAGACCAGACTCCAAAAGATGCCGCTCTCCTGCAGGTCACCTGACAGCTGTGGGACCCCAGGGATGTTACTGCACCTCTCTGAGCTTCAGTTTGTTCATCTGTAGAGTGGATACAATGACTGTACCCACCCCACAGGGTTGTTGCAAGGATCCAGTGAGATAGTGAGTACAGAGCATGAAGTGACTGCCTAAGGGACTGGACTTGCAGCTATTTCCTTTCTTCTTCTTTTTTTTTAAAAAAATTTTTTTTTTGAGATCGGGATCTCACTCTGTCGCCCAGGCTGGAGTGCAGTGGCATGATGTCGGCTCACTGCAATGTTCGCCTCCCAGGCTCAAGCAATCCTCCCACCTCAGCCTCCTGAGTAGCTGGGACTACAGGTGCATGCCACACACCTGGCTAATTTTTGTATTTTTTTTGTAGAGATGGGATTTCACCGTGTCACCCAGGCTGCTCTCAAACTCCTGAACTCAAGTGATCTGCCCACCTCAGCCTCCCAAAGTGCTGGGATTACAGGTGTGAGCCACTGTTCCTGGCTGACTTGTGGCTATTTTCATAGAAGGGTCACCTCCAGGGTCTTGACACCTTTACTTACTCCATTTCTCCCCAGCAACCTCAGCCATGCCTGTAGACCCAAAAGCCAAAGAGAGTCCCCAAGTGCCTGTGGAGGGAAGCCACAGCTCCTAATTTGCTTAGGACAGTGGGTTCTTCTGCTTCTCCAGGGTCTCCTGACCAGAACTGCTTATGCGGTGGGCACAGAGCTCCAGGCCTGCCTCAGAAGGTCCCCACTTCCCCGTTGACTTACCGATGATCTGCTGAATGAATTTCACATCCAGGGAGTGGAGGAAGATGCGGATCAGTGGGCATATCTGACAGCCAGAGAGAGGAGGAAGAGGACGGTCAGGAGAAGGAGGAAGAACAGACCGTTCTCCTGGGCTAGAAACAAACTGCTTGCCACCCACAGAGGAGCTCATTTCTAGGGATCTTAGAACCTTTGAACTTTAGGATTTCATTTTGTTTTATTGGTTTTTTTTTGAGGCAGGGTCTCACTGTCTTGCCCAGGCTGGAATGCAGTGGTACAATCTCTGCTCACCGCAACCTCCGCCTCCCAGATTCAAGTGATTCTCCTGCCTCAGTCTCCCAAGAGACTGGGACATGTGCCTGTAAACGCCAGGAACATGAACTGCTTTCTAACTAGAGACAGAGCCACATGGATCATCACTTAGAATCCCACATCTGACCAGCGGCTCACCCCAGGGCCTCATGAGATTCTCAGCACAGAGACCTTATTCGTTCATTCATTCAACCCATATTCACAGAGCACCAACTCTGCACCAGGAACCTAGCTGGGCCCTGGTACCGAATGAGCGAAGTACAAACATCCCCTAAGCTGGTACCTAAACATGCATGACTAATCTTTGTGTTTTTAGTAGAGACAGGGTTCCACCATGTTGGCCAGGGTGGTCTTGAACTCCTGACCTCAAGTGATCTGCCCACCTTGACCTTCCAAAGAGCTGGGATTACAGGCATGAGCCACCGTGCCTGGCCTGAACTTTGGAATTTTAGAGAAATGGGATCCCAGCAATCTTAAATCTGGAAACCCTAGGGTGTTAGAATCCTAAAACCTTAGAACACTAGAATTCTAGGACCTCAGAAATCTACATTCTAGAGTGTTGACATCCCCATGTTGTTGAGCTTTGGAACCCTGGAATTTTAAAGGGTCAAATGGTGCCCTGAGGCGTTTGCCCTGAGGTTGTAGAGCAGAGTATCTCATGCTCTTGTGTGTACACAGTTCCCTGCAGATTGCAATTCAGCAGGTCTGGGGTGGGGCCTGAGATTCCATGTTCCTATCAAGCACCCAGCTGAGGCTGAAGCTGGTGGAGGACCACACTTGGAATATAAATAAACTCTGGTTCAGTGGGTCACGGAGCCATCCGGAGGGTTTTTCTTTTATAAACCCACATTCCTGGGTCCCCTTCCAGAATGACTGATTTAGTATCTCTGCAACTGTGGGCCTAGGAATCCTGCACATGGTACCTATGGTTCTGGATGATGCACAGATGGAAAAAAAAATTAAAACTATTTTATAAGTCTGTGTTTAGTTTTTCCATTGATTGTATGATATGTGATATTAATTTTCTATTTGTGATAGGGATATAAAGTTTTATTTTTAAAAATAAATGCTTCTAAAGAAATGTATTTAAGTAAAATTGTGTCGAAGATGTTAGCTGCAAAAGCATATTGGTAGTGCATGGATATGTTGAGTGGCTCAAGTTTGGGTCCTGGCAATTCCAGCTGATGTCAGGCCTCTGTTCTCCCCTGCTGCCCCCCAGGCTGATTAGTAGGGGAGGAAGTTCCAGCTGACCTCCCAAGGAGAAGCTTTCACCTCTGAAGGAAAAGTGCCCAGAGGATACAGCCAGGCCTGCAAATTCCCCAAAATGCCACGACCAGGCCTGGATCTGGGCCCCAAGGAGTGGGAGACTTACCTCCTTCTGCACCAGGAAGGATACGGTGCTTTTCAGCGTGTTGATCACTCTATTCACGACGTTGTTGATGATTTGGCTGCGGCTGCAAACACAAGGAACTGTTAAAGTCTAGTCAAGTGGGCAAGAGATGGGGGAAACTGCCAAAAGCTGGGGGGGAAACACTGTGGAGTCAGAGAAATCCCAGGGACATGGAAACTCCTTTCTAACTACAGACAGAGCCACATGGATCATCACTTAGAATCCCACATCTGACCAGCGGCTCACCCCAGGGCCTCATGAGATTCTCAGTACAGAGACCTTATTCGTTCATTTATTCAACCCATATTCACAGAGCACCAACTCTGCACCAGGAACCTAGCTGGGCCCTGGTACCGAATGAGCGAAGTACAAACATCCCCTAACCTGGTACCTAAACATTAACGGTCCAAACATACCCTAATGTGGTACCTAAACAATTCTTGCCAAGGTTGGCTCCTCCCACCTTCAACTGTCAGTATAACTGCCACCTCCTCAGGGCAGCCTTCCCTGACTACTTATCTAAGAGAGGGCTTTGCTATCACAGTGCCCTGTTAAGGGTAATGCTCTGTGCAGGACTCATATTTCCCTGGAGCGTTCTTTACTGATGGACTGAATTTGGGTTGATTTGATCCAAAGTGCAAAGAAAAGCCCTGAGAAGATTCGGAGCTGTAGAGCGGTGTCATTTCACAGATGTGGACACAGATCCAGGCCAGCTTAGCTTTCCCTTAGGTAAGCTCCGCAAGAACAAGGGACCTTGTTTGTCATTACCAATCAGTTCTCCAGAGCCCAGAATGGTGCCTGCTCAATACACCTTTTTTTTTTTTTTGAGACAAGGTCTTGCTCTGTCACCCAGACTGGAGTGCAGTGGCACCATCTCAGCTTATTGCAACCTCTGCCTCCTGGGTTCAAGCAGTGCTTGTGCCTCAGCGTGCCAAGTAGCTGGGATTACAGGCACTTGCCACCAACCCTGGCTAATTTTTGTATTTTTAGTAGAGACGGAGTTTTGCCATGTTGGCCAAGCTGGTCTTGAACTCCTGACCTCAACTGATCCGCCCACCTCAGCCTCCAAAAGTGCTGGAATTACCAGTGTGGAGCCACCATGCTCAGTCTCAATACATTTTTGGCTGAAAGAATGAAAAAAGTCAACATGCAATTAAATATATGTTGAGAACTTGTGACAAGTGTTTTAAAGGCAAGAGTAGACTCTTACGAGAGAGAATAGGAGGAGCCCTGTGAAGGCCCTGCAGGATGCAGCAGTCCATTGAAGCAGAGTGAGAAGAAGATGCTCTAGGCAGCCAGAGCATCCCATGCAAAGGTCTTGAGCTGGGAAAGAGCCTATCTGAGGCACGGCACAAAGGCCACTGTATCTGGGCACAGTGAGTAAGGGGAGGGTGCAGGGATACAAGGGTGGGGCCAGATCAAACAGAGCCTACATGACCATGGGGAGCACTTGGGATTGAACCACAAGTGCAAAGAAAGGCCCTGGAAGGATCTGGAGCTGCAAAGTGGTGCCATCTCACAGATGTGGGCACAGACCCAGTGCAGCAGGATGGAGTTCCTGAGGCTACTTGGGAAGATAGCACCCAGCCAGACTCCGGTCTCTGAATTTACATCCCGGCCTTTGCAACTCACATCAGGCTATGGAAACCTTCTTTGGTTTTCAGGGGTCTTTGGGCAACCTGTGTTCAGATCCCTCAGTGCAGGGCAAGTGGAGTGTCCTCTGCTCATGGCCATCAGGGCTGAGAGCTGAGGACCCAGCCTTGCTCCTGGCCAAGGCCAAATAGCCCCAGCCCTCAGCTTCTGGGTCGTTCTTCTTCTCCCAGCCATCGGCCAGTGTCACTCTTTTTCCCTCCACCCTCTTGTCTGAGTCAGACCTGCTCTTTCAAGCACAGAGCTTAAGATGTAGATTTTGTGGATTAAAAGGGATCAATGATTTAAATGGGGAGGATTAAGTTTTCAAGATCTCCTTTCAGGAAATTTCCACTGGGTGGAGAACAATTTGGGGACAATCTGAAATTAGAGCCCATGGCAGGCGCTTACTCTCCCCTCTCCCTCCTTCTGGAGGCAAGAAGGTAAATATAATTTTATTATTATTATTATTATTGAGGGACATTACATAACAATAAAGGGGACAATTCTCCAAGAAGCCATAACAATCCTAATGTGCATGCACCTAACAACAGAGCTCCAAACGGTATGAAGCAGAAACTGACAGAGTTGAAAGGTGAAATGAAGAAATTAATGATTATGGTGGGGAGCTCAACACTCCAGTCTCAGTAATGGAGAGAACCAGCAGGGAGAGAGGCAGCATGTTCTAGGCTGCATGCTAAATATTTGTATTTTCTCATCTGGTCATCTCAGAAGCCTATGAGTAGTTATTATGAACACCCCCAGTTTACAGATGTGAAAACAGGCTTAGAGGATCAAGTTGGTGATAAAGTTACAAGTTAGTGGCAGAGCTGATGTTTAAACCAAGGTCAACATGACCCCAGAGCCTGAACACTTACACCACGAGGCCTCCTCTTATTTATAGGACTAGAGCTGAAATTAGGGGTCCTCAAGTTCCCTGAGAGCCCAGCTCTGCTAAGATGACAGGACTTACTTGTCCAGCAAGGAAAGTGAGATGCTGGTTGGGTCACTGGTGCATTCTCCCAGGACAGCAACAGACTGATTTGTCTGGGGATCAGTTTCAATGCTGACTGCAGTCAGGAGGTCCAAGGAAGCTTTCAGGTTGATAATCTGGCCAATGATGGGCCTGCAGGAAGTAAGATGCACAGTGAACAGAGTCTAGAAGGTCCTGCCTGTTGCCCAGTTGGGTTCTTCCACCTGTGTGGACATGAGTCAGAATGTCTATGTGTAATGTCAACATGGCCCAGGTAATATCAACATGGTCCATATCCTCTATGAAATTTACATGTTTATATTAGGGTCTTCTTCTTCTGGCCACTTGGGTTTAGCTCATATGAATTTTTTATACAACATTACACTAATAGGTAAAATAATAATAGTTAATATTTATTGACAACAATTTATGTGTAGGTACTTTAAAATGTATTTTACCTGGATTCATTTATTACTATCCCTATTTTCTGAATGAGGAAACCTTGGTACAGAGAGGTTAAGTAACTTTCCCAAGATCTCATAGCTAAATGATGGATGGCACCATTAGTGCATGTAGTTTACAGAAGTGCTTTCACACATGCTCCTTTCTTGTCTATCTCCTTTAAAATTAAAATTTTTTAATTTTTGTGAGACAGGGTCTCACTCTGTCACCCAGGCTGGAGTGCACTGGTGCAATCAGGGCTCACTGCAGCCTCGACCTCTCGGGCTCAAGCAATCCTCCTGCCTCAGCCTCCCAAGTAGCTGGGACTGCAGGCGTGCACTGCCACACCTGGTTAATTTTTGTATTTTTTGTAGAGACAGGGTTTTGTCATATTGTCCAGGCTGGTCACGAACTCCTGAGCTCAAGCGATCCTCCCACCTCAGCTTCCCAAATTGCTGGGATTACAGGTATAAGCCACCACTCCCAGCTAAAATTAAAAGAGTTTAAACTTATATTTTGCACACATATACTTTATTATACAGTGTGTATTACTGTATGAATTTTTCTGTAATGGTCTCTGCAATTTAGAGAGAATCTTGAGAGACAAAATAATGCCGGAGGAAATTTTGCCAAGGAATAATAAATGCTTGTTTTCTCAACTTTTCAAATTTTAAAACCAGATAAATGTCATGATTTCAAAACTACATTCATTGGAGTATTATTTTTAAAAGACCCTTGATTATGGCTAGAGTTCTCTAGAGCATTTTAAGGATTGAGATCTTAGACCCAGAAGGGTCCTCTCACTCACAGATTGGGAAACTGAGGCCCAAGGTCACCCAGTAACGGGAGGAGGTGCCTGATTCCCAGGTTGGGCATCCATCGGCCAGGTTGCACTGCCTTTCCCAAATCTCAGATTCTAGCGCATACTCACAAGGTTGTAGTGACTTCCGCGGTGACGGGGAAGCTCAGGTTAAGGCCTTTGCCACCATCGATTGGTTCAGCTTTGAAATCCAGGATGAGGGAGTCGCTGATTTTCAACCTGTGTAAAACCCACAATTCACCCTTGTCACTCCTCATAACAGCCACTTGCCAAGCACTTCCCTGAGTTGAGCGTTTGGGCCTCGTCAGCCTTGCCATCTTTAGTCTTCACTATAGCCCTGTTCAGAGGTTTGATTCTCTCCATTTTATGGCACAGCACACCAAGGCTCAGGCTGGTGTGATATTTCCCCCAGATCTCCAGGGGAGTAAGTGCCAGAGGCAGATTTTGAGGCCAGAACAGTCTGACTTTAAAAGTTCATGAGTGGGGCCGGGCACGATGGCTCATGCCTGTCATCCCAGCGCTTTGGGAGGCCGAGGCAGGTGGATCACCTGAGGTCGGGAGTTCGAGACCAGCCTGACCAACATGGAGAAACCCCATCTCTACTAAATGTACAAAATCAGCTGGGTGTGGTGGCACATGCCTGTAATCCCAGCTACTCAGGAGGCTGAGGCAGGAGAATCGCTTGAACCCGGGAGGCGAGGTTATGGTGAGCCAAGATCGTGCCATTGCACTCCAGCCTGGGCAACAAGAGCGAAACCTCGTCTCAAAATAATAATAATAATAATAACAATAAAATAAAAAGTTTATGAGTGGATCCACTGCCTGGAGTTATGTGGTGAAGACTCCAGTTTCCCTTCCTCTAAAGGGATCTGGGCTTTTACCCCCAGTTACATATGGAAAAGAAAATTTTTATTCCTTGGAAAGGGACTTTGTGTACCAGCAAACAGGTAGAGGTAAGGATGAATATAACCTTCACCCTGACCCTGAAATTAAAGAACACGGAAACCCAAACCCATAAGACACCCAGATTAACCTTGTAGCCCTGCCTCTAATTTACTCAAGCTCTGGTGGGTCTGACCTCGCTCAGACCACCTTGGCTCTGTGGGAGGGGAACGAGGCTTGTCTTTCATCTTAAACTTACCTCCTCAAAGATATGTTTCCCTTTTCTTAGAGCAAAGATCTCCACCTTGAAGCACCAACTCACCCCAAAGTGTTCGTATTAGTTGGAAGCAGCTTAGAAACGACATTGTTCAGCAATTTCTCAGCTTCCTGGGCCTTCTGCTTGGCCAGTTGCCAAGCACTGGATTTCTGAAGCACCCCTAGGTCGACCTTCAGTTTCTCAAGGACACCTGCCAAAAACAATCGCTATTTTGTGTCATGCACCCCTTACGAAGTAGCTACGATGCTCCAGGTACTGGGTAAGACTGTTTGCCTATGTTATTTCATTTAATCTTTATAACAACTCAGTGAGGTAGATATTGTCATTGTCTGCTTTTTTACAGCTAAGGAAATAAAGGCTCAAGATGGTTAAGAAATGTGTCTAGCCACACACCCAGGGAACTCTTGTTTCCTTCATGCTGCCTCCGTACTATTAATAATATATTCTGATTATTTGTCAACAGAGCAATCAACCAATTGGCCAGGCAATTGATATTGATTGTACGCCAGTGTGTGACTTAGGGGTCTATTGTGTTAAGTGAGATGCTCACGTGAGTTTGAAAAACTAGAAAGAATGAGAGAATACACTCAAGAAATGAAAAATCTAGAATCAAGGAGAAAAAATGGCTCCAATCCATGAAACTGGCAAATGAGAGTCCCAGAATGACAGCTTTGCAGCAGGCCCACAAAGCAATAATTCTTTCTTTTTTTTTTCTTTTACTTTAAGTTCCGGGATACATGTGCAGAATGTGCAGGTTTGTTACATAGGTATACATGTGCCACGGTAGTGAGTTGCACCTATCAACCCGTCATCTAGGTTTTAAGCCCCACATGCATTAAGTATTTGTCCTAATTCTCTCCCTCTCCTTGCCCCCGAGCCCCCAAAAGGCCCCAGTGTGTGTTGTTCCCCTCCCTGCATCCATGTGTTCTCTTTGTTAAACTCCCATTTATGAGTGAGAACATGCAGTGTTTGATTTTTTGTTCCTGTGTTAGTTTGCTGAGGATGATGGCTTCCAGCTTCTTCCATGTCCCTACAAAGGACATGATCTCATTCTTTTTTATGGCTGCACAGTATTCCACGGTGTATATGTACCACATTTTCTTTATCCAGTCTATCATTGATGGGCATTTGGGTTGGTTCCATGTCTTTGCTATTGTAAATAGTGCTGCAATAAACATATGTGTACATGTGTCTTTACAGTAGAATGATTTATATTCCTTTGGGTATATATCCAGTAATGGGGATTGCTGGGTCAAATGGTATTTCTGGTTTTAGATCCTTGAGGAATAGCCACACTGTCTTCCTCAATGGTTGAACTAATTTACAGTCCCACCAATAGTGTAAAAGTGTTCCTATATCTCCACAGCCTTGCCAGCATCTATTATTTCCTGACTTTTAAATAATTGCCATTCTTACTGGCATGAGATGGTATTTCATTGTGGTTTTGATTTGCATTTCTCTAATGATCAGTGATGATGAGCTTTTTTCCATATGTTTGTTGGCCAAATAAATGTCTTCTTTTGAGAATTGTCTGTTCATATCCTTTGCACAATTTCTGATGGGGTTGTTTGTTCTTTTCTTGTAAGTTTGTTTAAGTTTCTTGTAGATTCTTGATATTAGACCTTTGTCAGATGGGTAGAGTGCAAAAATGTTCTCCCATTCTGTAGACTGCCTGTTCACTCTAATGCTGGTTTCTTTTGCTGTGCAGGAGCTTTTCAGTTTAATTAGATCCCATTTGCCAATTTTCCATGCTCATGGATAGGAAGAATCAATATCGTGAAAATGGCCATACTGCCCAAAGTAACTTACAGATTCAATCTGTTCCCATTGAACTACCATTGACTTTCTTCACAGAATTAGAAAAAACTACTTTAAATTTCATATGGAATCACAAAAGAGCCCATATAGCAAGACAATCCTAAGCAAAAAGAACAAAGCTGGAGGCATCATGCTACCTGGCTTCAAACTATACTACAAGGATACAGTAAGCAAAACAGCAGGTCATTGGTACCAAAATAGACATATAGATCAATGGAACAGAACAGAGACTTCAGAAATAACACCACACATCTACAACCATCTGATCTTCAACAAACCTCACAAAAACAAGCAGTGGGGAAAGGATTCCCTATTTGATAAATGGTTCTGGGAAAACTGGCTAGCCATATGCAGAAAACTGAAACTGGACCCCTTCCTTACATCTTATTCAAAAGTTAACTCAAGATGGTTTAAAGACATAAATGTAAAACCCAAAACCATAAAAACCCTAGGAGGAAACATAGGCAATACCATTCAAGACATAGACATGGGCAAAAACTTCATGACACCAAAAGCATGAAGAAAGAAAAGAAAGAAAGCAGTAATTCTTATAGGAGGAGGAGGGCAAAGTGTCTTTATGATAGGTCTCTGGAGAACTTAGAGGAATGCAAAGTGAAATAAGTTATAGCTTTTCATCTGTGAGACAGGCAGAACATTTAAAGTTGTCCAGACCCACTGCTGGAAAAGGGGTGGGAAAAAAAACACTCTCGTAGACTGTTGGAGACAGTGTTAACATAGGAGATTATTTGTCAACGGCATAGTTTTTGAACTTTTGAAATCCCACTTGTAGGAATTTATCTTATGCACATATTGGCAAACGTTTATCAGGATATAATATGTAAAAGGATAGTCATTGTGGCATTGCTTGTTTCTAGAAAGAAATGAATGAGCCAGGAGTTCAATAGCCACTTTTCTCAGTAAACCACCCATAAAGAGTAGCCCCTAGTGGCAGCCTCTGGTAATGCAGGCATAGTGTTTAGGAGGCTAATTTAGGTGACACGCTTCGTAACTCTCGTTGATTTACCTTTAAGAGTATTGTCAACTGTCTCAAGTCCATCGTGAAGATTAGGTTTCAGCTCATCCACGACATTGCTTAGGTCACTGCCAAGATTGTCAAGAAGAGACTCGGAGGTCCCAGTGAGGACGCCACATAGGAGAACAAGTTTCCAAAGCTGAAGCATCTTTTGTCTTGACCCCTGGACAGTCATGGGAAGAACAAAGTGAGAATTGCCCAGAGGGAAATGGTCTCTTCAGTGAGTTCCCATTACTCTTAACATTTAACATTCCTTTAAGATAGATGTAGTTATTTCTTATTTTACAAATGGGCAACCAAGGTCAGAAAGCTACAGCAACTTGCCCGGAGACACACAGCCAGTGAGTGAAGGAGCTGGGATTTGAAAAGTCAGACTTGACTCCAAGCCCATACTCTTGGTTCCTTTTCATACGCTGTCTTCTCTGCCTAAAATATTTTTCTTCTTCTTTACTTTTCCACTTAGGTCAATTCCTATATCATGCCCTCTGTGAAGCCTACTGTAGGCCCCTCCCCAGATTCTAAGTTGGGAGAGTCCCACCTTGCTGCCTTCATTATCCTGATCAAGGTCCTGGGTAACACTTCCCTGATTATTTGACCACCTTTCCTACCAGGCTGTGAACTCCACAGGGGAAGGACTGTGACTTATTTCACTGTCAAATCCTCAGGCGCCAGTAAAAAGCCTGCACCTAGTACAGTACAGTAAATGAATAAATATTTGTTGAATAAAAGTATGAACAAATCAGTGGAGACCAACTCATGAACCTGCATTGTTCATTAGTTTGACGCTTATTTTAATATAATCTATAGATCTCTAAATTTGCTCTGATTTGCTATTTGGCTTGATACCTGGACTGTCATGGGAGGAACAGGAGTAAGAATTGCCCAGAAGGAAATGGAATCTTTAGTGAGTACCCATCACTAAGTTGCTATTTAGAGCAAATTTAGAGATATATTGATTATCTCTGCTATATGCAAAATATTAGCTAACCCAAGCAATCCCACCCGTCTGCCTCTTGCCCCCAAAGCCTTCTGAAGACCACCATGTGTGGTGCCAGTGGGGAAAGCACGCCACTCACAGGTTTAGAGGAGGATGCTCATGAAATCCTTGCCCCCTGCACAGTCTGCTGGGATTCTGCTGAATGGTGGCAGCTCTTATATGGTGGAGATGGGATGGAAGGCTGCCCACAGAAGCAAGCCTTGGTTCTGGGATCATCCAAGGACACTCCAAGGAAAATACCCCTCTCAGGATGAGCAGAGAGAGAGATTTCCAACCCAAAGGTCACCCAGGATGTTTGAATTGAAATGGATGGCTATGGAGAGGGCTTTCTGCCAAGACTAAGACCAGGTCCTCATGGAGCCTGCAGCTACCAAGGGGGTGGTCCTTGGTCCTTGTGGGTGAGGACTGGGGAGAGACCGAGAATGAATGAATTGGAGAATGTCCTGGCAGGAGGACCCATAATGACCATTCAGTCTAACTCTGTCATCACTTGGAAACTGAGGCTCAGAGAGGGGAAGCTACCAGCTTGGGGTCATTCAGCAAGACAGGGACAGAGATGGGTCTAGAATTGTGGCCCACAAGGAGTCAGACAGTCTCCCAGTGTACAGCATCCTGCCTCCAGGGGTCTGCACCCGGCAGGTGCAGCAGATGCCTGGCAACTGCTTGTGCTGACACTGGGCTTGGTGTCCCTAAAAGGCACTTTAGATGCACTTTCCTGTTATTCCTTATGAAAACTCTTTAAGGCAGGTTTTCAGAGCTCCATTTTCCAGTTGAGGAAGCTG
Organism: Theropithecus gelada; assembly: GCF_003255815.1. Taxonomy (NCBI): domain Eukaryota; kingdom Metazoa; phylum Chordata; class Mammalia; order Primates; family Cercopithecidae; genus Theropithecus; species Theropithecus gelada. The sequence goes on from NC_037678.1 coordinate 69,544,342, forward strand.
AAGTTCAAAGAGGGAGGTGGCTTGTCCACACTTGCAAGGACAGGAACCAGGCATTTGGGCCCCCAGGGAAGACCCTTCCACCCATATCAGGCTGAGGTCAGTTAGCAAAGAGGGAGAGTCCCTGGGCCTGAATATCCTGTTTTTGCTTCGGCCACCGATGTTTGGGTTGGTTGTAACGCCTGCTGCGCTGGGCCTGTGTCAACCCGGAACAGCACAGGAAACTCAGGTGGGTGCCCACTTGGCCTCAGGCTGGGAAGGACTGGCACAGAGCTCAGGGTCACTATGGGTCTCTGCCCTTCTGCTTACCCACCTGCAACTCAGCAAGGACCTGGGGGGGGGGCCGTCCTCAAAATGACGCAACCAGGCAAAGGTTGGGACAAGACCGGTGGCTCCAGGAGCTGGCTGTTCCTACGCTAACCGTGGCTCCGCTGTTATAGCACAGAGCTGGGCGGCTGCAGGGAGAAGGTGATGGCCAGGCCTCAAGAGCCCAGACCATTAGAGCACTGCTGCAGTCTTGCCCGTGGTCTTGAAGGGTTGTCACACCTCCTTCCCTGGCTGCCTGACACTGGGTTCTGCACACATCTGAGCCCCGCTCCTCCCTCAGTTGTGAAGCACAGAGCCAAGGGCTGTGCTGAAATCTCGTGAAGGCAGTTTGTTCCAGCCCAGGAATACAGCCCAGGGTGCTGAGCGTGATGCAGTGACCTCGAGACCTGGTGTTGGCCTAGGCCTCAGTTGCCTCATCTGTAAAATGGGTAAACATCCTGTTCCTGGATCTCAGAGGCATAGTGGACAGGCAAGGACCTAGGAAATCAAAGCGATGGTGAGGGGCTTTGAGGGCAGTGCTCAGAGCCTGGCACTGGGCTTGGGCTCTCCCGGGCTTGAATACTTGCTCTGCTGGTTGCTGGCTATGTGACCTGGGCCAGAGACTGTACCTTGCTGAGTCTCGGGCTCTTTATCTGTGAAATGGGACTAAGAACAGTGCTCACCTCATGGGCGTGCTGTGAGGTCAAAGTGGGGTAACAACCATGAAGGCTTAGCTTAGGGTAGGCCCTTGATGCACGGCGACAGCAAAGATGGTGAAGATGATGCTGATGAATATGTGCACATATGGTCCCAGATTACCACGGTTTGACTTCAATAATTCAACTTTACTACGGGTTTATTGGAACATAACTTATTATAAAATGAGGACCATCTGGCCGAGTGCAGTGGTTCACACCTGTAATCCCAGCACTTTGGGAGGCCGAGACGGGCGGATCACCTGAGATCAGGAATTCGAGACCAGCCTGGCCAACATGGTGAAACCCCGTCTCTACTAAAAATACAAAATCTAGCTGGGCGTGGTGGCGGGCGCCTGTAATCCCGGCTACTCTGGAGGCTGAGGCAGGAGAATCGCTTGAACCCGGGGGGTGGATGCCGCAGTGCGCCAAGATTGTGCCACTTCACTGCAGCCTGGGCAAAAGAGTGAAACTCCGTCTCAAACAAACAAAAATAAAATAAAATGAGGAGCATCTGTCATAAGATTAATATTATATAATATACAATACAGGGTCTTTGGTGGGTGGGGAGTTTGGGACCCTCAGAGGTCACCCGTGGTTCAGGCTGGCCGGTCTGAGTCCTTCCGGAAAGAGAAGCAATGACACCTCCGCCTGTGTGCTCCTCCTCCTCCTCCTCTTCCCTCTCCAGGTTACACAAAGTCTTCTCACATGGAAGATGTTTGCCTTTCAGGGACAAAGGCCCCAGCCATGAGGGTCGCGAGATGAATTTCTTATTGAAAATTCCCAGCGAGGCATTAAAGACTAGCTGTGCCAAGACTAGGACATCCTACCCCTGGCATGACTGCTAATCCCCAGCTGGGGCAGCTTCCTGGTCCCACTGGCCCAGCCTTAACCTCCAAGCTGGTATCTTTTTCCATACATGGCTCAGTGCCCTGTCTAGAAAGAGCCTAAGAGGTCACGCAGCCTACTGAGACCAGAGAAGGCGAGTGACAGGGCTGGGGTTGCACAAGGGGCCAGCCAGGCTGGGGGATGTTCAGCTAACCAGGCTCTGCCCCATTGACCTTCCTTCTCCCCACCGACAGAAGCAGCCCCCACCCCTTCTCCAGATAACAAACACACAGATGTGCACTCCCATCGCACCCATCAAAGATAATTGCCTTATTTTGCCAGTAAAATTGTTGAAAGGCTTGTCACCATTTTGCTTGTGAAATCAGTCAGGTACGAATCATCCATCCAATTTCTAGTAGGTCCTAGGTTGTCACACTTGAACTGCCTACTCAGGAATTCTTGGCAAATAAGAAAGATCAAAGCAACAAAATGTTTTCACACGTTACTGTCCTTCTTATGACTGCTCAATAGAGCAATTAATAAAGTTGTCACAATGTTACAGTCTGAAGGCCTTTAATTCAACTTTTACTAATTTTGACTTTGCTGGGTTTTTTTCCTGATTTTGAAGGTGACAATTGTATTCTTTCAGCTCTCAAGTATTTCCCTAAGTCCCGGATTCCACATCTGGACACTAATAGACCCCACTCAGGTCCTGCCCCTAGAATATGGGGAGCCACCTCCTATGGACTGACTGATGGAGGGGGCCTTGCCCCACTGCAGGCTGGAGTCTTCTTCCTCCTGTCCCATGGAATGGTGCCTGAATGCTTCACCCAACACTCCCAGAGAAAATTTAAAGGAGTTGTCACCGGGTCAGCGTCCTCCCCTGGACCTTTGAGGTCTGGGCACCTTGTCTTGTTCACCTTGGTTCCCTCAGAGCTGGAACAGGGTCTAGTCTACAGCAGGAGTCAAATGATGTTTGTGGCAGGGAAGAAGGGAGAAAGAAAGGAAAAAGAGGGAAAGGGAAGGAGGAAAAAAGAGAGAGGAAGGAAAGAGAGAGGGAGGGAAAGAGAGGGAAGGCGGGAGGGAAGAAAGACAGGAAAGGGAAGGAGAGAGGGAAGGAAGAAAGAGAGAGAGGGGATGTGGAGAGAGAAGAAGAGAGGGAGGAGAAGAGGGAGAGAAGAAGGGAGGGAGGGAGGCCAGCCACGTCCCACCAGTTCCACTCTCTGAGGGCAAGACCACACCATCTCCAAGGTCCCAGTACCCAGCCCAGGGTCTGGTTCAGCTCATGGGCATTGACTTTCTGTCTTCCCCAGGTGGGTGGGCCTCTTGACATGAGCGAGCTCTCTGGGTCCCTCCCTGTTCTCACCTCACTTCCTGGAATTTGGCCCCTCAATCTGTCTGTGCCCTGTCTCATCTTCCAGATCCTCCTGGCTAAAGTGGGCCTGGCCCTGCACCTAGTCATCTGTCCATTGATTTATTGTTCATTCACTTTACAAGGCAAATTATTTTCTGCTGGAACCACTCATGCTTTTGACAATCCTTTGGTGGGCACCCCAAGCCCTGTGATGGAGTCAAAGATGTCTGAAGCTCAGTCCTTGTCCCAGAGACAAGCCACCTCCAGGGCAGTAGGTGAGTTGCTTCGATCGGCTCACGTCTGGCAAGAAGGCATTTACCCTCCCAGCAACCAGAGGCAGGGACTGTCTTATTCCCATTTTATAAACAAGGAAACTGAGGCACAGAGCGGTAATGTGTATTGCCCAAGGTCACACACCTAGTAAGTGGCAGGGCTGGGATTTGAACTCAGAAAGCCTGACTCCGGAGTCCATGCTCTGAGCCACTCACAGTACACTGCCATTTGTGTGTGTGTGTGTGTGTGTGTGTGTGTGTGTGTGTGTGTATATATATATATATATATATATATATATATATATAAAACAAAGTCCATCTTGGCTCACTGCAACGTCCACCTCCCGGGTTCAAGTGATTCTCTTGCCTCAGCCACCCGAGTAGCTGGGATTACAAGCATGCACCACCATGCCCGGCTAATTTTTGTATTTTTAATAGAGATGGGGTTTTACCTTTTGGCCAGGCTGGTCTCGAACACCTGACTTCAAGTAATCCACCCGCCTCAGCCTCCCAAAGTGCTCGGAATACAGGCAAGAGCCACCGTGCCTGGCAGCACTGCCACTTATATTCTAATCGTCAGAATCCCCCCTGGGCTGTGTGGGTCCTTCTGATTCATTTGCATTGCGCCAGCACCCCAGCCCCATGCCTGTGTCCGGGCAATCCCTTCATAAAAGCTTGTTGGTTGAAGGCATGTGAGTTAGCCCTTTCTCCTCCGCTGGACTGGGGCTCCTTAAGGTTGGGGACCATGATTCTGCCATCTCTGTGTCCCCAGCAGCAGCCTGGGGCCTGGCTTTTGGTGGATCCCAATAAACACCACAATTAATTAAAGCGAAAAAAGCAAGTTAATCCACAGACTGAATAGATGAATGTAGGAGATGAGACCCAGAATCAGCAAGAAGAGTCTTTCCTTCCCTCCACCCACCCATCCTGTCATTCATTCATTCGTCACACACGTACGGAGCGTCTTACCTGGGTCCTGCCCCATGTGGGGCTCTGGACCCCACAGAGCACCCCCACATGTGTCCACCCTCAGACCCCACCGGCAGAGGCAGAGGCCAACATGCACACTGACAATTACTTTCCACAAAGCAGGTACGGTTCTTGCAAGTGTTCTGTGCATCGACGGCCCGAAGCAAATAGGCAGCTGCTGTCCCTGGCACAGTGCCCTGCCCTGGTGAAGGTCCTTCCTTTAAGCACTGAATGGGGTCGAACTGACTTTGGGAGTGGAAAGAGGAAATGCTATGACACTGTGGGGTAGGTGGAGACAGATCATATAGACGACAAAGGATGGGAGGATTCCAAAACGTGGGTAAGTCTGGGTGTATTTGCCTTGCAGGGGCTTTGGGTAACCAACCAGACCTCAGTTTGGATCCTAACCGTGCCGCTTTCTAACCGTGTGACTCTGGAAAAGTGACATTGCCTCTCTGGGCCTCTATTGCCTCATTTGCAAAATGGTGACCATGATCATCCGCCTGACACAGCTGATCTGGGACTTAAGCCTGGAAAAGAGTCAGCCCAGTATCAGGCACATCATAAGTGCTCACTAAAGATAATGCAGAAGTGTCATGCCCAGCAGCAGGATTAAGGGTGGGAAAGAAGGCAGAGCCTCACTCCAGTCTCTGCCACTGACCAGCTGTGTGATGTTAGGCACGGCACGGCTGCTCTGAGACAGTGTCTTCTGCTCTCTAAAATCGGTGCAATCCTGGCCAGTAGGGACTGGGGAGGCATTAAATAAAAGGGGGAATGCAGAGTCCTGGAGCATCGTGTGGTGGCCACTCAATCAAAAGGGTGAATCAAAACCATGGGAGAGGCTGGGCACAGTGGTTCACGCCTGTAATCCCAGCACTTTGGGAGGCCAAGGCGGGTGGATCACCTCAGGTCAGGAGTTCAAGACCAACCTGGCCAACATGGTGAAATCCCGTCTCTACTAAAAATACAAAAATTAGCCGGGCGTGGTGGCAGGTGCCTGTAGTCCGAGCTACTCGGGAGGCAGAGGCAGAGGAATCACTTGAACCTGGGAGGCAGAGGTTGAGTTGAGCCAAGATCTCACCATTGTACTCCAGCCTAGGCAACAGAGCAAGACTCTGTCTCAGAAAAAAACAACAAAAAATCCCAAACCATGGGAGAAGTACCATAGCTCCTTGTCTTTTCTTCTAGGGCCCTCAAAGGACTTGTGTCTGTGGGGTCTTGGCTTACCACCCCTGTCAGACTTCTCTGTTTCTGCTGGACAATTCCCAAAGCCTCCTCTTTGGCCTCCCAGAATTTCTTTGCATCAACTCTTCCCAGTGCCAAGAACCAGGTCTGAGGATGTCACCCCCCTGCAAATTCTCCCCATCCTGCAAGCACCTCTTATATAAAGCCTTCATTGAGTCACCCAGCTGACCTTTTCTTACGTTCTGCCTTGTCAGTTTTGAACAGGTCTCTTCCTTGCCTACACACCCACAGCTGTCTCTCCTCCACTGTCAATTCCGGGAGGCCAAGTTCTGTCTGGGGTTCATCTCTGGTTTCCCACTATGGCTTGCCAATAAACTGAAATGTTTGTCAGTTGCATTTGTCAGGATTCTTTGGGTTATATTTGTAATTGAAAACACAACCCAAACTGACTTAGATGTGAAAGAGAGTCATTGGCTCATGTAACTAGCAGGTCCACAGGTTTCAGGCATGGCTGAATCTAGGTGCTCAAAAGAAATCTCCAGGCCTCTGTTTCTTTCCATGACTTGGCTTGCCTTTCTTCTCAAACTGACATCCCCCCAAGAGGTGGCAGAGATGGCCACCAACAGCTTCAGGTCCACATTCTCTCTTAATAGTCTAGCAGAAAGAGAGTATGTGTTTCTTAACATCTCTTCAAAAGTTCTAGTACTGATTCCCATTGGTCCTGCTAAGGTTACATGCTGAGTACTGAACCAATCAGAGTGGCCAGAGTGAAGGAAGCCACTGGTTGGCCAATTTGCAAATATCACATCTGCAAAGAAGGCAGAGGTAGAATGGTCAGAGGAGGAGGAGGAGGAGGCTAGGGGAGGAAGGCCAAGGGAAGAACTGATTTCATGGAGGAGGAAGTAGTATGTGTGCTATGGTCAAGATGAGGCTGACCTCAACTATGGTCCACTGGCTTCCTCTACCTGGTGATCACAGAGGACCTGGTAAAGGCGAGTTTGGTGGGGTGACCAGTGGAAACAAGATGGGTGGTGGGGTGGATGTATCCAAAATAAGCATGCTGCTCAAAGCGGGGCCCATGGACCACTGGCCTCTCCCTAGCTCAGACCAACTGCCCTAGAACCTGCATCTTAACAAGAGTCCAGGTGGCTCCTGTGTGTGTTCAAGCTGGAGAAGCACAGTTCTAAGGAACTTTGGCTACGAAGGGGATGAGAGAGGGAAGGAGGTTGGTGGAGGGAATGTGTAGTTACAGGTGGAACCTTTATTCTTCCTGAGAAGGGAGGGACTTGAGGAAGTTAGGTGTGTGTTCTTAACAGTGGAAAATGTGGGAGGAGGGGATATGTTTTATTTAACTTTCTGTTCACCATGTAAAACTTAAAATGTTGTAGGACACTTGCAAATTTGCAGGTCAGATTCATATCAAATGGGACCTGGCTATGTTTACTGCCTGAAAGAATGAGTGTCGTGGTGGTGATATTTCCCAAGAGCCTCCCATAGTGGATCCTGTGGTGACCCACGTCCTCGCCATCCATCTGAGCATTTATTGCTGCACCAAGAACACAGGTGCCCTGGGCCTGTGGAGACTCAGGAACCCTGAAGGCCGGCTCCACTTGCTGCTTCTCTCCTTTCCTGGTGCCACCCTCAGGCTCCACATGACTCTCCCCGCAGCCTGCAGGGCCCTCAGGTTGTTCACAAAGATGGTCCTGACAAAAAGGTTGAGAAAACAAACGTTGTCGTATGTGTCATCAGCCATGCACCCAAGTGACACTAGGGATGCCCAGCATGGACTGAGCTCTGGGTGGCTTTGGCTGGGGCGTAGGGAGACATGCAGGAGCTTAGGGTCCTCCTCTTGCTGCAGGACCCACCCCCCAGCCCCAGGAGCCTCCTGGATATGGCTTCTTGGCTGTTGCACTGCACTTTCCTCCAGAGAAGCAGGGGGTAGTGAAGGAGCTCCACTTCAAACACCCCAATCCCTGTGGTACTAGTGGGGAAACTGAGGCCAGAGGGCATGGGAGACTCACCCAAGACACAGTAGGGTCCCCCCTGCTCCCGGCTCCAGACACCCACCACCTCCTGCAACTCCTGCTCGCTGCCAGAGGACCTGGGTGCGAAGCCCAGCTCTGCCTCCTTCCATCTGTGCGGAAGTGGGCTAGGCAGCAGTTAACCTCACTGGGCCTCAGTTTCCTCATCTGCAAAATGAATATGTATGAACAGCTGCCTCTTAGAGTGGGTAAAGGGCTGAATGAAATGATCCATGGCTGGGCACAGGATAAACAATCCACAAAGAGCTAAGGTCTATTCAAAATATTATTGCTATCATTGGCCCCATTTTTCCCCTTTGGAGCCTGAGGCACAGAGAGGTTGTGTGCCCTGGTAGGCCAAAGAGCTGGGATTTGAGCCCGGTTCTGATCCTGACTCCCCTGTCCATCCATGCAGTCCCATCACCACTTTGAACCTCAGTCTCCTCATGTCTAAAATAGAGATAATGATATTGCTGACCTTGAGAAGTGGCTGTGAAAATCACATGCGATCCTGAAAGCCAGATGCCCAGCACAGTGCCTGGCATAAAAAATAAAAATAAAAATCAAATGCTGCATTATGCAAATATCCTTCAAGTCTAACAAGTGTGAGAAACATGGATTAGCACGGTCACAACTCCTCCTTGTGGCAAAATCTGAGAACTGTGCCTGCCCTCACCCCCATCCATCTGCCCGGGAGCCCTGCCTGTGCCCAGGCCATTCCTGCTGCTCCCTGTGTGTGGCCAGAAGCGGGGGAGAGGCTCGGAAGGCCATGCAGTGTCCAGCCTCTGTGACTGTGCCTGTCTACAGGGAACAGGGAGAGGCAGAGAGTGTGACTGCGGGTTCTCACAGCCCCTTCCTTGCAAGTCCCCACTCCACACCTTAGCTCAAGCTGCCTGTTCCCTCTGCCTGGTAGTGTGTAGACAATCCGCCAGTGCTCATATTCATTCAACAGTCCAGGAAGCTGAGGCCCAGGGAGGTGAGCTGCCTGGCCCACTTCCGCACAGCTGGAAGTACGCAGAGCTGAGCTTCACACCCAGGTCCTCTGACAGCGGGCAGGAGCTGCAGGAGGGGGTAGGTGACCAGAGCCTCAGGCAAGGGGCACCCTACGGTGTCTTGGCTGAGTCTTACATGCCCTTCTAGTCTCAGTTTCCCCCACTGGTACCACAGGGATTGGGGTGTTTGAGATGGAGCTGCTTGACCACCCTCTGGTTCTCTGGAGGAAAGGTAGAGTGCAGAGATGTGGTTAATTGGAAATGCAAGGCTCAATGGTTCCAGGTAACTTTACATTTAGCAGTCATTTCCTTTCACTCTTTTTCTTTTTCTTTTGTTTTTTTGAGACAGGGTCTCACTCTGTCACCCAGGCTCTGAGCGTAGGCTTTCTTCATGCATTTTCTCACCATTTTCCTATAAATAGGTGCCATTCTCATTCCCATTTTGTGGAAGAGGAACCTGAGATTCCGAGTCGTTGGAAGGGTAGAATTTGAACTCAGGTTTACCTGACCCTTAAGCCTGTCCCTTTCACTGCCACACCAAAGAGCCATGACTGCGGCCACCTACTTCCCAGCACACAACTGCATCATGGGAGTTTCATGCAATTAAAGGATTCAGTGCTTCAATCCTGTGGACCCAGCAGGCCCAGCACCTCTGCTCAGTCCCACCCATTGCCAAGGTCTGGGAGTTCACAGGACCTCTAAGGCCAAGATTCTGACCTTCCGGAATTCTAAATGTGTATAATGTTGGCGTTTTTTCCTTTATTTCCCTTGGCAGGTCCTGAAGTGAACCTCAGTCATCGAGAAAGTGGCTTGGGAGTACCTTGCTTATGCAGGAGAGGAAAGCAGAGTGCAGAGATGTGGTTAATTGGAAATGCAGAGAGTCTAAGGGTTTCAGGTAACCTTACATTTAGCACCAATTTCCTTTAGGTTTTTTTTTTTTTTTTTTTGAGACAGGGTCTTGCTCTGTCACCCAAGCTGCAGTGCAGTGGTGCAATCGTGGCTCACTGAAGCCTTGACTCCCTGGGCTCAGGCCATCCTCCCACCTCAGCCTCCCAAGTAGCTGGGACTACAGGCACACACCACCACACCCAGCTAATTTTTGTGTTTTCTGTGGAGATAAAATGTTGCCATGTTGCCCAGGCCGGTCTCAAACTCTTGGGCTCAAGCGATCCTCCTGCCTCAGCCTCCTGAAGTGCTGTGATTACAGGCAGGAGCCACTATGCCTGGCCTCTATTTCCTTTAGTTCTAAAAGACTTAGAGACAGGCTTGCAACCTGGCTTCATAAATCTTACTGCAATGCCATTGTCCTGCTGGATGGAACGTCTCATCAGCTTCAGATAGTCCTCAAGAATACTCAAACCCTAAGCTATAAATCTGACCATCTGTCTGAAGTGGGAGGGGCATTCACTGTCTGTCCTTCCCCTGTCAGGCACCATTCCTTTAGTCTGGTTCTTAGAGGCTCTTCTACCTCCATCAGCTCCACGCTGAATTACCTTCCCTTGGGAAGTTTCCCAGCTTATCAGCTTTGGGCATATCCAAACGTAAGCTGTAATGAGGGAACTATTTGTGGTTTGACTGTGGGAAATCATTGGGGGGTAGATCAAGGTCATAGCCACCAAGATGGGGTCAGAGAGTACCACAGTGATGCTCCAGTGTTTGAACCTCCTTACCATAGTCCTGGTGGGGTCCCAGACTCATCCTAGAAATAGGAAGACTGCTGGGTCACTGCAACTGACAGCACAGAAGACATTAGAAGATGCCACCATGAGAAAGACCTGTTGTGGCCAAGGTTTTGCCCTGCTTTCCACCTTCCCAACACTCATTATTGAAGGAAAGGCCTTTGGAGACTGGGCACACTTTACAGATGAGAGGAGAGAGGCCCAGAGAGGGTGGGGCTGGCATAATTTCTCCCAGAGAGTTAGTGTCTGAACTGGGTCTTGAACCTAGGTCTCAGGATCCCCAGCTTAGGGCTCTTTCTGCTCACCTTTTCTGGCTTTCACCATAATGTTGGAGAAGTCCCAGAGAAACAGCAAGAGGGCTTAAGACCTTCCCTGGTTCCCCAGGGGAACAATAGGCTTCCCTGCCTGATTGGAGGAGAGGGACGTCCCATCTTTTCCCTTCCTCCTGCCTGGGACCCAGCCTCGGTGAGAAACTGAGAAGTGGCGCAAGGCACCCTATAATGGCAGTTAGTCCAGAAGTCTGGTCCAGGACAACTCTCCTTCTTTGCCTATGTCCCTCCGCTCTTGCCCCAGCAGTAAGCATAGGGGATGTGGGAAATGAAATGGAAGCACAGTGATTTTTTAAGAATTCCTCCAGACTCAGAAATCAGTTCTGGAAAACTTCTCATGATAGAGCAGTGGGCTATCCCAGGAATTCCAGCCCTGTATTCTTCACTAAAAAGTGGCATAGCCCAGGAACGTAGCCGTAATACCAAAACCATAATAACCACAACGTTTCACTTTAACACCAACGGAAGGGGCCAGTCCTGAGCGCGATGGTAACGCCTTCACTATGGAGTCAGTTATTTCAATAATATACCACAGTAGTGAAATATTTTAGGAATTTCACTATAATAGTCTTCCCACAGCACTGATTGTTATGGAGTGGGAAATTTCAGCAATTTCACCAGAAGACTAGTCATCCTGGAGTGCATGATCACGGGAAGCTCATGATAAAGCCCTTCACTGCACAGTAGGTCAGTTCAAGAGACCCACCCTAACACTGATCACTGTGGAGTGGGCTATCCCATGAACCTAACACTGATCACTGTGGAGTGGGCTATCCCATGAACCTAACACTGGTCACTGTGGAGTGGGCTATCCCATGAACCTAACACTGGTCACTATGGGATGGATACTGCAGAGATCCCTCAATAACAAGAATGGAATAGGATGGCCCTAGAATGCATTGTAACAGTAATCACCATGGTGTGGGCTATCTCAGGAACCACACTGCAACCCTGATCGCCATGAAATTGACTATTCAGAAACCGCGCTTTGGTGCTATTGATCAAGGCACAAATTCTGTGTCGGGTAGGTGCTCTGAGGCCCTGCGATTTTACATCAACGTTTGAGGAAAGGCTGTTCTGCCCTGAAGAGGGAGGCAGGACTGGGGGACAGTGAGGCATATATGGTAAAATAAAACTTACTTTCAAGCAGCCAGTTAATGAAAGAGCCCAGGAAGTATTTGTCCTGGGAAAAAAACCAGATAGCCCACATTAGTTGAGCACCTATTGTATGCTAGACTCTGTGCCTCTCATTTAATCCTCACAACAACCTTGCAATATAAGAATTATGGACAAGGAAAGAAGACTCACAGATGGCTCTGCCCCAAGATCCCTGAAGGTTCCACTTTGTGGAACAAAACACATTGTCTGTAATTCAAGAATTCTCATGAGTTAGAGGGGCTGGCAGGATTATGCTAAGGCTTGGGAGAAGCTGAGAAGAAAGGGAAGCAGGCCCACCATGGACCTAAAACCCCCGCATATTATGATGCCAAGTAACTCACTTAATTTAACATTTTAAACTAAGGGCAGGCTGGGCATGGTGGCTCACGCCTGTAATCCCAGCACTTTGGGAAGTTGAGGCAGGCGGATCACCTGAGGTCAGGAGTTCGAGACCAGCCTGGCCAACATGGTGAAACCTCGTCTCTACTAAAAATACAAAAATTAGCCGGGTGTGGTGGTGGGTGCCTATAATCCCAGCTACTCAGGAGGCTGAGGCAGGAAAATCACTTGAACCCGGGAGGTGGAGGTGCAGTGAGCCTTGATTGCACCACTCCAGCCTGGGTGACAGGGTAAGACTCCATCTCAAAAATAAATAAATACAAAAAATAAAATAATAAAATAAGGGCAAAGAGGAACAAACCACTAATGTTTGAGCTCCTAGTCTGTTCTAGATAAATAACCAGGCATTTTCTCATGTAATCATCATATTATATTCCACACACACTAGAATACCATTGATTAAGATATGCATTATTTAATGTGCCACTAAGAAATTTTTAAATTGCCAATTAAATTATGAAATGCCACTGAATATACAAAGCATTCCAATTTAAGAAATTTACAATGTAAGGAATATGCGTGTCTTGCAAATGATGAACTATGTTAGCTTTGTGTGGGGAATGCTAATCATTCTCACCTGATGGAGGAAGAAACCGAGGCTTAGAAAGGTGAAGGGATTTGCCCAGGGTTGCACAGTCAAGCAGAAGCAGAGCCTACCTGGCTCTGAAGCCACGGCACATACTCTCTCTTTTAAGGGGACAGCTGCGGGCACATTTGCCTGGGAGACTCAAGTGAGTGAAGGGGCACCATTGAGCTAGTCTCAGATGTGAACAAAATCTCAGAGGCAAATCCCAGAACATTCCTCAGGAGAGAAGCAGCTGCTCCTACCCGAAAGTCCAGGCGGTAATACTGCTGAGACAACAGGGGTATTTGGGAGAGAGGTGAGAGGTGGTCCCCAAATAATCCGAGTGAGTGGACATCTGATGGAGACAGAGGGAGACAGGGGGCGACGGGAAGGGTGGACAAGAGAAACGTAAGAGATAAGTCAACTGAGTTGGAGGCTTATAAAGCTCATTCATATCCCCTGTCATCCATAGATTTATGCAGGAGAGGGAGATTATTCCCAAACTGTTACATTGCAGCTAGAAGGCCCACTGTCTTCTGACACAGACAGTGGAGCATTCTCAACTTGGCATGTTGTAATCCATCTCTCTTCCTTGTCCAGCCATGAAGCTCTCCTTACTGCCTGCCTAATCAGCGTCTTTCTACACATCTTCCCATCCATCCAGCCAGCCACCAAATTTTCCTTTTTTCTTCCTTCTTTCTTTTTCATTCATCCATCTCTATAGCTTTTTTCCTTCACGCATTCATTAATCCATCTATTATTTATCCATCCATCTAGCCATCATTCATCTTCCCACACATCCAGTAATAAATCTTTACTTCCTTCATTCACTCACCTATCCATCCACCATTTATGTACACTTTAATCCATTCATCCTCCTATTCATCCTTCCTTCTTTCCTTCTTTTTTTTTTTTGAGACGGGGTCTCGCTCTGTCGCCCAGGCTGGTGTGTGGTGCCGCGATCTCGGCTCACTGCAAGCTCCGCCTCCCGGGTTCCCGCCATTCTCCTGCTTCAGCCTCCGAGTAGCTGGGACTACAGGCGCCCGCCACCACGCCCAGCTAATTTTTTGTATTTTTAATAGAGACGGGGTTTCGCCGTGTTAGCCAGGATGGTCTTGATCTTCTGACCTCGTGATCCGCCCGCCTCGGTCTCCCAAAGTGCTGGGATTACAGGCGTGAGCCACCGCGCCCGGCTGCTTCTTTCTTTCTTTTCATACTTTTATCCAGCTTTCTCCCTTTGCTTCTCCCATCCATCCATCCACATATTCTTCATCTTTTATCCATCTAAGTTGCCTGCCTTCCTTCCTTCCTTCCTCTCTTTCTTCCTCTCTCCCTCCCTCCCTCTCTCCTTCCCTTCCTTTGTTCTCCATCCATCATTTCATGTCCATACTTCCTTCTATTTGACTATCACTCATCCACCCTTCTATCCATGCATTCTTCCATTCATCTTTTCATTTTTCTATTTTATCATTCATTCATACTTCTGTCCATCCACATTCCTTCCTTTCATCTCCAGTTCATATGCCAACAAAATTGACATGGTGGATCTACTCTGCACCCAAGAAGGACTGAGACAAATACGAGAGTACAACAAAGTCTCCACCCTTAACAAGCTTCTGGTCTAGATAAAGACACAGCCAAGAAACAGAGAGTTACTATGCTATATGATGAGTAACAGATGGGTGTGCACAGTCCTGCAGAAGTCCTCAGGAGGGAGTCCTTCTGCCTGGAGAGATCTGCAAAGGCTTTGGAAGGACAGATCATTGGAGTCACACCTTGAAGGGGTAAAAGAGCTTTCCAGGCACAGAAAGAGGGTGTAGGAAGTCTCCAAGAGCAAAGTCATTGTGTCTCAAAAGGGGCTGGAATATGTGGGGGTGGCTGAGGCCAACCAGCTGGAGCAGCAAAAGGAAAGTCAAGACTAAGGCTGGATGGAGCAGTTGCAGGAGAGACCTCAACTGCCAGCCTTGGGGATGTGCCTTTGATCCTCCTGGTCATCTGCAGAAGATTTTGATCAGAGGTGTGATTCAGAAAAATCTCTCTGGCGGCCACGAAGGGGAGAAAGCAGGAGTGGGTGAAAGGGATATGCAATGGTCTAAACAGATTTGGTCTCAAACCATTGGCACAACTCACTTTTCAGAAGGTTCAGCTGTTGATTGATGATGTAGAACCAGAACCACTGGGCACAGCTGAAATACAGACGAACAGAGGTCTCGGTGAGAGGAGCCTTGGGTCACCCTTCCAGCCCAGCTGCTTCTGCCTGGCTGTGTGACCCTAGATAGATCCCATCCCTCCATGGGCTTCCAGGTCCCCATCAAGGGACTAAATCAATCTAATCCATTCTGAGCTCTGCCATTTCCTACATGATAGAAATATCATCATATTACCACCATCAACATCAACCATTTCATTCAGGGTTTCTCAGTGTTGGCACTATTGACATTTTGGACCAGATCATTCTCTGTCATGCGTGGCTGTCCTGTGCCCTGTAGGATGTTAACCAGCATCCCTGGCTTCTACCCACTAGATGCCAGGAGCACTCCCCTAGTTGTGACAATCAAAAATGTCTCCAGACACTGCCAACATCCCTTGGCTTGCAAACATACCTTGAACTGAGAACCAATGTTTTAATCAGTTTGAGTTCCACTCAGCAATGAACTATATAACAATGATAACAGCTAACACTTACATAGTGTCCTTGGGCAATTCACTCCACCTCTCTAAGCCTTTTTTCTCATCTCAAGAATATAGGGAATTATAGTCTACACCTCATAACATGGCCATGTGGGGGACAAAATTGTAAGCCTCAAATATTTAATTATTATAGCATTCTCTCTCCTTTTTTTTTTTTTTTTTTTAGATGGGATCTCGCTCTAAAACCCAGGCTGGAGTGCAGTGGCACGATCTCAGGTCACTTCAATCTCCACCTCCCTAGTTCAAGTGATTCTCCT
This sequence comes from Theropithecus gelada, assembly GCF_003255815.1. Lineage (NCBI taxonomy): Eukaryota > Metazoa > Chordata > Mammalia > Primates > Cercopithecidae > Theropithecus > Theropithecus gelada. Next base: position 69,560,039 of record NC_037678.1, read on the forward strand.
GCCTCCTGAGTAGCTGGAATTACAGGCAACCATCACAATGCCAGGCTCATTTTTATATTTTGAGTTGAGACAGGGTTTGACCATGTTGGCCAGGCTGGTCTTGAACTCCTGACCTCAAGTGAGCTGCCCTTTTTGGCCCCCCAAAGTGCTGGGATTATAGGCGTGAGCCATGTTACCCAGCCAATTATAGCATATTCTTATAAGCCTCAAATGCATTAATCCAATGTTCTGCAAAATTAAAGAACAGAAGCACAAATCAGTAGATGTGATGGCATTTTAATAAGAAACTTTTAAGAAAAAGACTTTTGACAAAATGCTTTTGTGAGTGCATCCTAAGAGCTAATTATTACCTTTAGTTAAAAGATAAGGGAGTAAGTTGGAGATTCACATAATAGTTAGTGTAAGAGAACTAAGGATAAATAGCTTTATTCAGGTGGGGTAAATGCTTTAGGTGAAATTTATATTTATTCTCTAGCTTGTCATCATAGAATTGGATTTCTGGCTGGATTGCTAAGAAGGTCAGGAAAACATTGTTCATACCTTCCCATACTCCCTTTCTTTGCCACTGGAGTCCAGCTTCCACTTGCATCTGTCTATTGGAGCCTCCAAAGCTTGCTTTTCCTGCCTGTGCATAGGCTGGAAGTACCATGGAATCAATGCTCCCAGGAGCAGCCCTCAGCCAAAGACTGATGGTAGTTGGTGTATAAATACCCTAGCTCCCTCACCCTTGGGTAGGGTAATTCTAAGTCATGTTCTATGCACTGAACCCAAGGAGACTAAGCTCCAGTGCTCATAATGGTAACTGGCTTGATATCACACCATATGAGCTGCCTCCTCTTCCCTGTTTCTCATCTTCACTTGCCTACTTGTGCTTCCTGGGACGACCTCCCAAATAAACTGCTTGCATTCAAACCCTTGTTTCAGTGTCTGCTCCTGGAGGAATCCAAACCTGGTCAGTAGGACACACTGCTCTTTTTCAAAAAAAATTCTTAAATTATTTTGCAAGCACTGCAACGTATACCCTTAATCCAAGCATATTTGTGATGGAGGCACTGCATTTATTAGACAGGCTGTTGTAGGGAATTGCGATTGTTCGTTTAAGTTGTAAATCCATGTTTGCCAGAAGAAGCTGATTGTTTACCAACCTTGTAATAATGAACTTGCTGGTGGAAATCTCACTGATCAAATTGTAACCAGTAAACAGATGCTGAATTCTCTTGATAAGAAAATATCTGTACACCTTTCTCTTTGGAGAATACATTTATCAGATGAGATTAAACGATTCTATCAGATTTCTTTGTAACACAATGCAAATGTCCGTCTTCCACAGGTGTAAACTACTTGGTATATAGTTGTCCCTCATGATATGTCTCTTTCTCTCCCCCTTGCCCAGCATCAGGAACCCATAAAAAGGACAGGAAAGCAAAACTCTGGGAGGCTAGAGAGCCCAGGAATAAAACTGGCATGGCTGCCTCTCCCATCTTGGCTAACCCTCCATACTTCAGCTGCACAGGGTCTGCGTAGTTTCCCTTTTCAAATTTACCATGTTGGGTAGGGAGGTATCCAGGATCCATTTCAACGTGGTCTCCATCACTGCAGAGAGCAGGCTGGGGAGTAGGAACATTAGAAATAATAACAATTATAGCGAAAGGTTACAAAAGGTTTCCTTTGCTCTAGGGAGTAGTCTAAGTTCATGGCATATGTTAACTCAAACTGCCTGCATAGTTAAAAACACAGAGTGCTTGAATCCCAGCGTCACTATTTCCTGACTGTATGACCTTGTCCAATTTATATAACCTCTCTGTGCCTCTTATCTATAAAATGTAAAATACGGTTGTTGTGAAGACTAACTGAGTGAAAGAAATTGGCTGGAGGGCATTCAACCCTTCACCACAGGGTACCTGCCTTCTCTTAAACAAGGAATGTCTTATATTCTTTGTGACTTGACCTAAGGCACTTAGAGGGCATTTCTCCTTAGAAATCAGGTTCTAAAATAGAGACTGTAGAATGGCAGGCTGCAGGCCACACGAGGCCCATAGGTGTGTTTTCTTTTGCAAAAATAGTCTTTTAAATTTTTACAGTGAGGTTTCAGAATTTACTTTCCAGTCTCTTCAAAATACAGAAAACTGGCAAGACTGGGCCAGCTTTCCCATATGGCCACAGTCAACTGGAGCCAAGGAGGGGCTACCCGCTTCAGATGAGACATGTGCTGTCCAATTTGCTACAGTTCCTGCCACTCTCTATTGCATACCGAAAATTGAAATTGAACTCAAATGTTGTATATCTTTAAACTGGACCCCGCTTACTAATTTATGCTACCTTCCTACCCCTAATAGGCATTTGAGCATGTGACGCATGTTCTAAGGCATTGAATTCAGAATCTGGGAGTTAGAAAGGATCTCAGAGATCATGCGGTTGAACTCTCAGTCTAGCCTGCCTACCTTGTTAAACCCATGATGAAATTGAACTGTAGCACTCCTGATTTATAGCACCTCCCTGAGGCTTATCGCATCCTTCTCAACCATGAAATAATGACCTTAGAGATCATCATGGTGACTGGGTCCCCAGCCCAGCCTCTGGACGCTTGTTTAGGTTTAGAGAATGATCTGTTTGAAATAAGAGTGCTACAGAACCTGGTTAACCCTGAGCGCATGGCTCTTAAATTAAGTAAGCATGTGTTTTTAGACCTCATCTCGTGAGCCAAACTTAGGTTTTCAGGGTAGTCTACTAAAGTCTTTTCAGGGTAGTCTACTAAAGTTTTCAGGGTAGTCTACTAAAGTCCATCATTTGTTCTATTTATACTTTAGTCCATCCCTCTATCCATCCTTGCCTCCATCCATTTATCTACTCATCCATCCTTCATTCATCCATCCAACCACCATCCATCCATCCATCTATCTATCCATCCATCCTCCCAGACACCCCTCCTCCTATCTGCACTTTCATTCATTTATTCATTTAACCATCCACCCATCTTTCTCCGTCTTGTTCTCCAGGAACAACACAGTGCCTGCCTGGCTCCATATTTGTTGAATAAATAAATGATGAGTCTAAGGCAGCCTCTGCTCCTATAGAGCTCACGCAGGCATATGCAGACAATTACAACACAGAGTGGGAAGTGATTTGACAGTGATCCTGTCCAGGATCTCTCTATGTAAGTGCAAAAAAGTGAGCATGCCAGATTCCCTATAGGCAGGGGCACTATCAAGGAAGGTGTGTGCTTTCAGAAAGAAGGTATTCCTCCTGCTTAGAAATCTAACCTCCCTGGTAGAGAAACCTGGGCAGGAGAGGGGACTGTGAAATAAGAAGAGAGGTATTCTGGTGGCATAGTTTTCTGGAGTTCTGGCCCCAGTAAGCCTGGTGATCACTACAGCATGGCATTGTCCCTGCACTGCACCCTGCAGGGCACTCAGCCCTCCCTGCACTGTACCTACCCTGCTCGCATGTGGATCCTAGTGAAGACTGGCTAGCAGTTCTGCAAGTCAAGAGAGATTTGGCCCAGCTTGGTCTGGGAGAGCACAAAGGGAGCCATGATGCTCATATCCACTGTGGAGCCACTGAGGAAGCTGAGCAACCTGTGCACACAGCAGGAGGGCTGGCTGAGCTGAGCCCAGGGACCCACCAGAGGGAGGGCCCAGCAAGAATGGCCTGGGATGTCACCTGCCAGGGTGCACCCAGAGTTCCAGGACAAGTTGCTGGGCTCTTCTTCTCCACCTCTCTTATGTAAGCAACACTGTCCTCCCAGAGCAGGTGTCTGGAGATGTTCTAAAGGCTTTTCTCAAACTCAGAAACAGGTACTGGCATTTGTGGGTGAGAGAGGTGGCCCATATACAAAAATTTTTAAATGATGCCTGCTGTTCAGTATATATTTTTATATTTATTTATTTATTTGTTGACAGAGTCTTGCTCTGTTGCCCAGGCTGGAGTGCAGCAGTGTGATCACGTCTCACTGCAGCCTTGACCTTCTGGGCTGAAGCAATCCTCCCACCTCAGCCTCCCGAGTAGTTGGGACTACAGGTGCCCACCATCATGCCTGGCTAATTTTTAAATTTAATGTAGAAATGGGGTTTCACCATGCTGCCCAGGCTGCTCTCAAACTCCTGGGCTCAAGGGACCTTCCCACCTTGGCCTCCCAAAGTCCTGGAATTATAGGCATGAGCCACCACATCCAGCCTTGATTTATTTTTGACTGCATGTAGAAAGTGAGTTAACTAAATGCTTTAGTTTATTTTTGAGTATGGAATATATTGTTGTGGTTTAAAATTCAGAAGGTGGAAAAATGTACGGTGAAAAGCCTGCCTCCCACCAATGTCTCCTAGCCACCCAGCAACCCTGTTGTGATCACACACCTCACCAATGTTTTTCTTCCTTCCTTCCTTCCTTCCTTCCTTCCTTCCTTCCTTCCTTCCTTCCTTCCTTCCTTCCTTTTCTTCCTTTCTTTTTCCTTCCTTCCTTTCTCCCTCCCTTCCTTCCTTCCTTCCTCTTTCTTTCCTTCTCTCTTTCTTTCCTTCCCTCTTTCTTTGTGTGTTCTGTGTCTATGCTTACCCAACCAGTGGTTTTCATGCATCCTTCTGGAGATACATGGAATTCTAGGGAACTGGCAATGTTCCTAAGGGATCCTCGTTTTCCTGAGGGAATCCTGGTGCTGGCTGAGAGAAGTGTCACCATTTCTCTGGAAATGCCAATCATTGCACCAGAATTCTCCCTTCCCTCAGGGGCACCCAGAGCCCTCGGAGCATCCCAGGCTAGATCTGGAATCTGCACCGGGGCTTCAGGGCAGGTCCCAGCTCTGCCATTGGCTAGTTGTGGGACTGACTCTTCTCTGTCTCAGATTTCCCCTCAGCGCTGGTCTTAGCACCTGCTCCCTGAGGGACAAGGAGAGCAACTTGAAGGGCGGTACCCATTGAAGGGGCTCTTGGTCTTTCTGTCACCATTCACAACCTCAGCGTGACTCTTCCTGGAACCCTCTTGGGGGTTTGAGGAACGTGAGAGCAGGAGGAGGCTGCAGCCCAGAGAGGCCGAGAAGCTCAGCCACATCACACAGCACTGACTCCAGTGGGCCTCTCCTGATCCCCCCTGCCATCCCTCTCAGGTACCCTGGCTCTATCCAGTGCCCTCTGAGTGCCACTAGTATGGGAACGGGAGTCAGCCACAAGGTGGCTGGGACACTGCCCGGGGATGGCTGGCTGGCCTCCTGTCTACCTGCAGGCTTTTCACCTGTTTCATACTTTACTCAGCAGGAGAAAGAAAAACAGCGGCATGTCCCAGCTGCTCCACTTGCTTGCTAGCTGGATGAACCTGAGCTGGTCGCTTAAGCTCTCTGAGCCTCACATCCTCATCTGAAGTGAGGATAAGACTCCTTATTGCCCAGGATGGCTGTGAGAGTTTCACAAAATTATCAATGGGTATATTAGTCTGTTTTCATGCTGCTGATAAAGACATACCCAAGACTGGGAAGAAAAAGAGGTTTAATTGGACTTACAGCTCCACATGGAATCCACCTCAGAATCATGGTAGAAAGTGAAAGGCACTTCTTACATGGTGGCGGCAAGAGAGAATGAGGAAGAAGCAAAAGTGGAAACCCTTGATAAACCCATCAGACCTCATGAGACTTATTCACTATCATGAGAATAGCATGGGAAAGACCAGATCCCATGATTCAATTACCTCTCCCTGGGTCCCTCCCACAACACATAGGAATTCTGGGAGATACAATTCAAGTTGAGATTGTGGTGGGGACACATTCAAACTGTATCATTCAACCCCTGGCCCCTCCAAATCTCATGTCCTCACATTTCAAAACCAACCATGCCATCCCAACAGTCCCACAAAGTCTTAACTCATTTCAGCCTTAACCCAAAAGTTCACAGTCCAAAGTCTCATCTGAGACAAGGCAAGTCCCTTCTGCCTATGAGCCTGTAAAATCAAAAGCAAGCTAGTTACTTCCTAGATACAATGGGGGCACAGGCATTGGGTGAATACAGCCATCCCGAATGGGAGAAATTGGCCAAGACAAAGGGGTTGCATGGTCCATGTAGGTCTGAAATCCAGTGGTGAAGTCAAATTTCAAAGCTCCAAAATGATCTCCTTTGACTCCATATCTCGCATCCAGGTCACATTGATGGAAGAAGTGGGTTCCCATGGTCTTGGGCAGCTCTGCCCCTGTGGCTTTGCAGGGTACAGCCTCCCTCCCAGTTGCTTTCATGGGCTGGCATTGAGTGTCTGTGGCTTTTCGAGGTGCATGATGCAAGCTGTCAGTGGATTTACCATTCTGGGGTTTGGAGGACGGTGGCCCTCTTCTCACAGCTCCACTAGGCAGTGCCACAGTAAAGACTCTGTGTAGGGGCTGTGACCCCACATTTCCCTTCTGCACTGCCCTAGCAGAGGTTCTCCATGAGGGCATTGCCCCTACAGCAAACTTTTGCCTGAGCATCCAGGCATTTCCATACATCTGAAATCTAGGCGGAGGTTCCGAAACCTCAATTCTTGACTTCTGTGCCGGCTCAACACCATGTGGAAGCTGCCAAGGCTTGGGTTTCCACCCTCTGAAGCCACAAGCCAAGCTGTATGTTGGCCCCTTTCAGCCACAGCTGGAGTGGCTGGGGCATAAGACACCAAGTCCCCAGGCTGCACACAGCACGGGGACGCTGGGCCCAGCCCATGAAACCATTTTTTCCTCCTGAGACTCTGGGCCTGTGATGGAAGGGGTTGCCATGAAGGTCTCTGACATGACCTGGAGGCATTTTCCCCATGGTCTTGGGATTAACATTAGGCTCCTTGCTACTTATACAAATTTCTGCAATCAGCTTGAATTTCTCCCCAGAAAATGGGTTTTTCTTTTCTATCACATAATCAAGCTGCAAAATTTCCAAACTTTTATGCTCTGCTTCCCTTATAAATCTGAATGTCTTTAGCAGTACCCAAGTCACCTCTTGAATGCTTTGCTTCTTAGAAATTTCTTCCTCCAGATACCCTAAATCATCTTTCTCAAGTTCTAAGTGCCACAAATCTCTGGGGGCAGGGGCAAAATACTGCCAGTCTCTTTGCTAAAACATAACAAGAGTTACCTTTACTTCAATTCCCAACAAGTTCCTCAGCTCCACCTGAAGCCACATCAGCCTGGACCTTATTGTCCACATTGCTACCAGCATTTTAGGCAAAGCCATTCAACAAGTCTCTAGAAAGTTCCAGACTTTCCCACATTTTCCTGTCTTCCTCTGAGCCCTCCAAACTATTGCAACCTCTGCCTATTACCCAGTCGCAAAGTTGCTTCCACATTTTCGGATACCTTTTCAGCAACACACCACTCTATAGGTACCAATTTACTGTATTAGTCTGTTTTCACACTGCTGATAAAGACATACTTGAGACTGGGAAGAAAAAGAGGTTTAATTGAACTTACATTTCCACATGGCTGGGGTTGGGGAGGCCTCAGAATCATGGTGGAAGGTGAAAGGCACTGCTTACATGGCAGTGGCAAGAGAGAATGAGGAAAAAGCAAAAGTGGAAACCCCTGAAAAACCCATTAAATCTCATGAGACTTATTCACTATTATGGGAATAGCACAGGAAAGACCGGCTCCCATGATTCAATTACCTCCCTTTGGGTCCCTTCCACAACATGTGGGAATTCTGGGAGATGCAATTCTAGTTGAAATTGTGGTGGGGACACAGCCAAACCATATCAATGGGCAATGCCTGGCACTGCTGTTGCACTTGCTAGGCAATTAATAAACACTAGCTCCTTCCCATGTATCCTGTCTGTCACACCTGACCTGTGTCCGTGAATTTACACGCAAGAGGTCACTTCACCTAATCCAAAGACTAACCCACTAACACCAGAAGGCGCAAGGATTTTCTCACCCAAGCAGCCCCTAGGAGGAGCTGTGGGTGCTGCCTTGTCCAGGATTCCCAAGTCACTGGGAGAGGATCCTGGCTGGGAGCACAAGGCAGGAGAAGAGGTCTTGGGACGTCTTTACTTAAAGAGGCTGTCTTGAGCTGGGGCCGCACTGACACTAGTGAGGGCTACACTGAAGGGAAGCCCTCAGGCGCAGTGCCTGGCTGCAATCCCCAGAGGGAATAACTGGGTTGTTTTGGTGCCCTTTGGGAATTTCTTTTTTATTAAAAAAAAAAATCAATTTTTGTGGTAATTTTTTAAAGAAAATACAAATTTGCTAAAAGAAAAAAAGAAAAGAAATTAACATCACCCTCTGAGATAACCATCACGAGAATGATGGTGTATGTTCTTCCAGTAGCTTTTCTGTGCACATACAGGTAAACTTGGGTAAAATTTTCCCTAAATAAAAATGGGATTATGCCCTGCGCAGTGTTTTTATAAACTCTTTTTTCATGTACCAATGTATTACAAATACGTTTCTGTGTCTTTTGTTAACAGTGATACAGTACTCTACCGCATACATTGAACATAATTATTCTAACTATCCTCCTCCCGTTGTGCATTAGTTGTTCTTCATGTTTACAAACCACTCTGGGATTGACACCCTCGGCTTTCAACTTTGTTCACCTGCTTCACTACCAACTGGAGAGCCTGTGGTGAATTCAAGATGATCACATATTCTTTGCCACCCATTCCATTGCTGGGTGGAGTCCACTTCCTGTCTCCTTGAATCTGGGCTGACTCATGGGCTGTTTTGACAAAAATAATAGTAGAAGCGACACTGTATAATTTCCAAGCCTAGGCCTTAAGAAATCTGTAGCTTTCACCTTTGCCATTCTGGAATGTCTTTGTTTTGAACCCAGCCACCATATTAAGAGGAAACTTAAGCAGTTATATGGAGGAGAACAGAGGCTCCCTAGCCAAGAGTCCCAGCTGAGCTCCTAACCAGTGGCTGACAAAACTACCAGCTGTGTGAGTGAGGTCATTTGGACTGTTCAGCTATCCCAGTGCCCCAGCCAATGCCACACTTAGAACTGCTAGGTTAAACCACAGAAGCATGAAAAATAATAAAGAGTTGGGTTTGTTAAGCTACTGAATATTGACGTGGCTTGTGATGCAGTAGTACGTAAGAAACCAAGTGTTTCCTGGGAATCACCAGCCTGCTGCTTCTGGGGGATGCTCTTTGTCTTCTGAACCTCTCTTGCCTCGTCTCAGAAATAGGAGGACAGGAGTAGCATAGTACTCTTTCTAGTGGTCAGCGTACAACTAAGACTACTGGTGTGGGATTGAAGGTCAGGGTGGTGAAGCTAAGAAGAAACAAAGTGAACCACTTCAGAGATGTTAGGGTCACTGAAAATGAGATATGAATAATACTGGGTGGTTGCAAGAGAATGGAAAATTCCAGGCAGCAATTTCACATGACTGGTGAAATCAAACTGTTGAAATACCTGCGGAGGGTATGGGCTGATAAGATGGTGAAAAATGGTGTGCACCAAGCTGGCTAAGACCAACTGGACCAAACATGGTGCTGGATTTGACCTAGGTTTCACCTAGGCCCTCATTATATGCTCATTAACATACCAAATTACACATCCTCCAGCACGATGACAGTTCTAGGAACATCCATGTTTGGTGTAAAAATGAATGGCACCACAGTTCCAAGAAACGTCCACCTTTTTTCAGGAATCTTTATGAATATTGCACCCCTTGATTAAAGAAACCCACACAGGCAGCAGCCTCAAACCCCCTCACATGACTGTCTTAAGGGCACCTGCACTCCCTTTTTTTTGAGTGCATACTTTTCACTTTGCAATAAATCTCCATACTTCCACTATTTTCTGACTCATCCTTGAATTCCTTCTTGCAATGGTGTCAAGAGCCTGGATGCTGGCTGGAGTCAAGGTCCCACTGGCATCTGGGGACCTTCCCCAGCCCACCGGTATCATCAGGGTTCTATGCCATTGTGATAAGGCTGATGAAGTGGCCACTTTGATGAACCTGGAAGGGCTCTTGTGACCACCTTGACTAACTGTGTATAAGCAGAAATGACACGTGACTTCCAAAACCGGATCACAAAAGTACCATGTGGCTTTCATTTTGTTCCCTTGGGATACTCGCTCTTGGAACCCAGTACCCAGAGGGGCCTTGTGCAGGTGTCCCGGCTGACAGCCAACATCAACCAGCAACCAGCAGGCAGGTGAGTGAAGAAACCTCCAAATGATTCCAGCCCCCAGCTGTCAAATCACCCCCAGTTGTCTGAGTCTTCCCAGCTGAGGCCCTCAGACATCTTGGAGCAGAGGTAAGCTGTTCTGACCCACAGAAGCTGTGAGGAAGCTAAAATTGTGTTTTGTGCTATTAAGTTTTGAGATGGTTTGTTACTCAGGATTAATAGCAGAAACATCTACTAAGTGAAGTCTTTAGGAGGCTGTTCAAGTTTGTTATTTGTCATCTACAACTGAATTAAGACATTAGCGGAGATACATGGCATATTCTGGCATGAAATCTGCTGCCGCACGAGGCTTCCAGGAGCCCAGAGCACTCGCAGGCAGACAACTGGAATCCTGACATTTTAAGGAACATCTCTGGTCATCAGTGAAACCTCAGTATCATCCCAAACTGGTGGAGATGCTCAGTGAGGCTTTTCTTGTGTTTAAATTTAAAACAACCGTTCACTTGGTTTTGTCATGGTCAACGCAGGGTGCAGTGATGGTTTAATCCACTGTCATGAGCAGTAGAATGGAGCAGTGTGGTCTGAGCCCTGGACCATCAGGCCGGGTGTTAAGGCCCCTCTCCTGAGTCAGCAGCACTAATCACATCCTGCTTCACCCCTCTTCCCCAAAATTCCGAGCCTTCCTGACCATCCACCGTCATCTGGGCACTCAGCCCCATGCTGCTCTGCCCAAATTCTCATCTGGCCCAATCCAGTCTCTTCCTCCTTTCCTAGTCTCCCAAATCCTTCCATTTTTTCACGTTACAAGAACACATGAGCATGTCATTTGACTTTTGAGAAATCAGACCCAATGGAAAATGAAATGGGTTATTCTTTCTATCTATCTATCTATCTATCTATCTATCTATCTATCTATCTATCCATCTATCTATCTATCTATTTTGAGACGGTGTCTCACACTCTCCTCCAGTCTAGAGTGCAGTGGCACTATCTTGACTCACTGCAACCTCTGCCTCCCGGGTTCAAGCAATTCTCCTGCCTCGGCCTCTCAAGTAGCTGGGATTACAGGGGCATGCCACCACACCTGGCTAATTTTTGTATTTTTAGTAGAGACGGGGTTTCGCCATGTTGGGCAGGCTGGTCTTGAACTGACGTCAGGCGATCCACCCAGCTTGGTCTCCCAAAGTGCTGGGATTACAGGCACGAGCCACCGTGCCTGGCTGAAAAGAGTTATTTGTAACGCCAAACCTTTTTTTTAGGGTGGGAGGGCCCCGTGGAGGGCTTCACTTTCCCTTCTTCAGCAGAAGACTAGGGAGAGGTGGGCTGGGGAACGGGGATGGGGGAAGACCCTGTAGGACCTTGTGGGCAGGGGTGAGGGTTTGGATTTTGCTCTGGGCCCACGAAAAGCTCATGGAAGGAAAACCTGGGGAGGAAGGTGATCGAATCTGCAGTTTTAAAAATTCAGCCCTGTTACGGCTGAGTGGCAAATGGAGGGTAGAGAGGTAGGAGATCACCAGGACTTGTTTCCCAAGCACTGGTCATAACCTTGGTCATGACCCTGCTAATCAGAGCAGGATTTGGTCAAAACAGGGTGCAGTGTGAATTCAGGGAAAACCAGCACATGGCCACGAAAGCGACTCTAGTTGCTGCCCTCACTGCTCATTAGCATAAAGACACTCCCACAAGGCCATGACAGTTTACAAATGTCATGGCAATGGGCCATGGCAGCAACTCAGAAGTTACCTTAAATGGTTCCAGAAACTTCCAGCTCTTTCCCCAGAAAGTTCCAAATAACCCACCTCTTAACTAGCATATAATTAAAAGTGGGTAGATATACAGCCACCAACAGCCCATCCGCTGCTCCTCTGGGCACACTGCCTGTGGGGAAGCCCTGCTCATCAAGGAGCAGTACCTCTGCTGCTGCTGTGCACTGCTGCTTCAATAAAAGCTGCTGTCTACCACCACCAGCTTGCCCTTGAATTCTTCCCTGGGAAAAGCCAAGACTCCTCCTGGGATAAGCCCCAATTCTGGGGTTCACCTGCCCTGTATCAGTCAGGGCAGAAGTGGAAGGTAGGGGAGCAGTGGGGAGGCTGGAGCAGCGGCCCAGGGGAGAGATGATGGGAGTGAAACCAGGGTGGTGCAGAGATGAAAACAAATGGATGAATTCATGAGGATTTATAGCAGGTGGTTCTAACACAGCAGAAGGAGAGAGAGGTCAGCCATGACAGGAATGGAGCAGCCTCCTTCCCAAGCACCACCCTGTTAGGACTTCCTCCCCTTTAGCCCTTCCCTGGGCAGGCTGGACAGGAAGTCCCACCTTACTTCTGTCTGAGCCCCTTCCTCCTCCAAGGGGTTAGTTAGGGTTTGGGCATTACTAAGGAGACCAGGAGGGACCTAGACCCAGGAAGCTGCGGAGGGAAGGGTGGTGGGCTGTGAAGGCCCTCAGAGGGGTCTCTGATGATGTGTTTCCTCCTGTTTCCTCCTCAGAGATGCCTTCCCTGAGCACCCAGTGGTGCCACCTCCCATCCCCTTCCCTCCCCGATATGAGTCCCTGTTTATTCCCTTTATAGCTCTTATGACAATCTCAAATGGCCTCTGTTTATTGATTTACTTATTATTGTGTACTTATGCTGTAATTACTTAATGTCTGTCTCATGGATTAGAACCTAACCTTCATGAGGACAGAAGCCCTGTGTCCCTTGTCAAGTGTAGAAATCCTAGTCCCTAAACAATTGCCAGACAGTCAGTGAATTCAAGAATGGATGGATGATGAAGCCAGAAATCTAATATTGAACCCTACAGCCCAGTAGCTTAGATTCCTGATATTTAAGTAAAAGAAAACAAATGAGACATGAAAAAAGAGTCTTTTTAAAAATCACTAGGAGGAAAAAAAATCCTTAATTATGTAAAAGGGACTTCAGTATTTCTGCATGCCCTCAAGGCTGGGATCAAATAACTCTCCTAAACTGCCCTGAATGTGCCCTATGGCTCTACAGGGAGACATGGCACTGTCCCTAGGAGGGGTCCCCTGGGCACTGTCTTCACCAAGAGACATGCCAAGGACTTCTCCTTGTCCTCAGTTTACCTCTGACTAGAGCAAAGGGTTCCACATGCTCACACTTTATTATATTGAGCACCTACTGCGTGTCAGCCTCAGTGTTAAGCACCTCAGAAACACCTGACCTTATTTAATATCCTCACACTCATTCTGGAGTATAATAATTATTACTATTATCCATTTTACAGATGGGAAAATTGAGGTTCAGGAAGGCTAAGGACCTCATCAAGTCACACAACCAAGTGACAGAGTTGGGATTTGAACCTCATCCTCCCTACTCCAAAATTCCTGCACTTTAATGACCTCCTGATGTCAGAGTCGGGAGTAGTGAGGTATGAAGCTGTCCTAGTGGCAGGGGACCCACTCTGTAGAATGCTTGTGGTTGTTTTAATGTGAAGAGACAGGCTGGTTCCCCTGCTGTCCCCAGAGGGATCATCCTCCCCCCAGTTGTAGCTACAACTGCCAAGAGCCCAGGCGCAGCCAAAGAGGGAAAAATCCCCAAACCACCCAGACCCTGAGGGAGGGTCCTTCATGGAAACTTGTCACAAGTGCAGGGAAAGTGGAGTCTTTTATTGAAAGTGGGAATACTCAACCTGCTGTCGGGATGGGGTCTGAGAGGCCTCCAGCCCTAAGGTGACTCTCCTCCTGGCAGGCTGACCATGGAAGGGAATGTTTGCCAACAGGTAGTTGCTGGACGATTTCTCAGGGTTGGGGCAAGGGAGGAAGAGGGTTGGGGGGCCAGGGAGGGACCTGTCATGGAGGCTGAGAGGACTCTGGGCAGGGGTCTGTTTCCAGGCCGAGCCTCTCTGAGACTGGTTCCGGCTTCTTCCAGCTGCAGCAGCATCTCTGCCTCTGTCATTCACGCGCTCAGCACCAGAAGGTCCTTGGATGGCAGAACAGAGTAGCTGGTGATGGGTGGGGTGGCTGTGGCTAGAGCCTCGCTACTCACCTGCCTACGGAACTGGCTGGTCATGTTTCCAGGAAGCAGTAACTCTGAACAGCGGAGATAAAGGGGTCATGCAGGCCCGAGGAGCACCCGGCTGTGTCATTATCCGGCCCTGTACAGAGGACCTTGGGAAAGACACTTCCCGTCCCCTTATTCCCCAAAATAAGCAAATTAGGCCTGAGTTCCTCTTCACAGTCTTCCAAGATCCAGTTTTCATAATTTAAAAAAAAATTCTTTGGCCAGGTGTGGTGACTCAGGCCTATAATCCCAACACTTTGGGAGACTGAGGTGGGCGGATCACCTGAGGTCAGGAGTTTGAGACCAGCCTAGCCAGCGTGGTGAAACCCCATCTCTACTAAAAATACAAAAATTAGCCTGGCACGGTGGTGCACACCTTTAATCCCAGCTACTCGGGAGGCTGAGACACGAGAATCGCCTGAACCCGGGAGGTGGAGGTTACAGCAAGCCGAGATCGCACCACTGCACTCTAGCCTGGGCAACAAGAGCAAAACTCCGTCTCAAAAAAAAACCAAAAAACCAAAAAAACTTCAGTAATATAGGTAATAAAAGAGATGATAACCCATAGACCAAAAGAACTATTCATGAGTCTCTAGCGACAGAAATAAATAATTAAATGAATACATAAATACATGGAGGAGAAGGGACGGCTCTTCTTTGGTAGAATTCCAACTGACACATGTCAAAGGAACTAGAGAAGCAGAATATCGCCATTAGGCACACACCAGTCATGACAGTTGCAGGCAAAACCATGAACATTGAATGGCAAAAATTAGTGGGAGAAAGTCTAACAAGAAACAGGATATTTGCATGGTCTCCAGGTACCTCCTCACAAGAGCTTGATTAGTTACGAAGGGAAAAATAGTAATTTTACAGTGAAGAAACACTTTAAGCAAGCACCCACAGTGAACACCTCCAGGAATAAGTCACATGGACATCGGTACCCGCTGAAAGGATGCACTGGGGACTGCGTCACTTCTGTGGTGTCCTTGCCAAAAAATACAAAACTTCAATCCAATCGTGAAAAAAGTGTCCATCAATTCCAGGGCACATTGCACAAAACAGGCCAGACTCATCGGAAATGTCAAGGTCATGAAACACAAGGAAAAGGTGAGGAACTGTCCTGCCTTGGAGGACTCTAAAGAGACGTGACAACTGAATGTAAGAGGGGGTCCTCGGCTAGACCCTGAACCAGACCAACGGCAATAGAAAGGAAACTGGTGAATACATCTGCAGATTCTTCACGATTTTGTACCAATGTTAATTTCTGGGTTTTGATCATGGTATTCTGGTTATGTAAGATGTTAACATTAGGGGAAGCTGGGAGAAGGGTATTCTGGAACTCTCTGTACTATGTTTGCAACTTTTCTGTGTGCCTAAAATTATTTCAAAATAAAAAGTCAAAATAAATGGCTAAGACCTATATAATAATAATAATAATAATAATAATAACAATAATAGCAGCTGCCACTTACAGGGGAGCCTACAGGGCCAAGCCTGGGACTGAGGTTTTCTTTAAACCTTTCAAACCCATTACCCATTACGCATTTATCGCAGGCATTTGTGCTATCTTACTATTCTGGAATAAAGTTCACAGATTCTATAACCTGTGTATACATGTATTTCAAAAACCAGTATAATTCCTTTACCAGAATATAAAGGATAAAAAAGGTAAGTCATTTATAATAAAACAATATGTATTTTGACATGAAAATTTGCACGCATTCAGGAAAGAAAAATTCATCCCCATCAACTTCAAAAAGGCCCTGGGGGCCAGGGAGGGTGCAGTACAGTCCCACTGAGAGCCATTGGTTTGAGCTGCTTCACACTGTTTCCGTGGAAACGCTAATTCTCACCAGCTGGGTGACCTTGAGCATGCGGCCTACCCTCTCTGATACTCAAGTCATTCATCTATTAAGTGAGGGCAAACATCAACCAGGGCTGTGATAAGGCCAAATCCATGAAAAACTATGCATGGGGCACTGAATATCTCAGTAAATAGCAGAGCTGATGATGATGATGATGATGAAGGTAAACCTGTGCCAATCCTGTTCCTGTTTCCTAACCCCCTTGTTGAAGTGAATAATAACATTTTATAATAAAATGCTGTATCTCGTTTACTTTATCACCACAAACTGTATGAGGTGGCCATTATTGCTTCCCATTTTCGGATGAGAAAACTGAGACTCAAAGCAATGCTGAGGTCCTGTAGGATCTCAAGAGATGGGGTCAGGGCAGGGGACTGTCCCAGAGCCAGCATCTGACCCCTGCCCGCACTGCCCATCAAAGGTCATTGTCCACCTCCCTTGACTGTCCCCGCAATGTGGGAAGGGGGCTGTTCCCTGAGTCTGAGCCTGTCATGAATGTGAGGGACAAATGTGAGGGGCAATTTCCTTTCGCAAGGAAATTGTCAATTTGGTGCAAAGGCCTCATTCATTCCATTTCTGGGAGTTTGTTCCAAGGAACTAAATCTAGAATCAAGAAACAGTTTGTGCATTGAGATGTTCACTGCAGCATCCTTTATTATAGTGATGGTATTTATAATGGTGGACACTTCCAGAAATGCTTATTATGTGCCAGGCCTGTGCAAGGCACGTTACACACAGAATCCCATTTTCTCCTAAAAGCAGCCCTATGGGTAGGTACTAGGATTAGCCCCTTTTTATAGAGGAAATAAATGGGGGCTTGGAGAGGTTACCCAGCTGGAAACTGGCAGAGTTAGGATTTGAACCCGGGTCACTGGGCTCCAAGCCCTCGTTCTTTAACCCCAATGCTACTGATTCCTTGAGCAAAGCCATGTTTAAAAATAAAACTTCAGAAAGACTGGAATGAAAAGCAGCAAAATGTTCTCAGGAGTAATTGCTGGAAGATGCATACATGTTTGTTTAATCTTTTTCGTATTTTCCAAATTTCAGATATTGACCACAGGTGGTTTTTATTGTGGAAACAAGAGCCCCTGCATGTGAACTTCAAAGCACCTGCCATGATTATAATTAGCCAATTACTTCAGGAATATTACCCAAAGGCCATCTCCCCACTGGGCTGAGAGAGCTTTGCAAGGGCCAGGGTTGTCTTTGTTCACTACTGGATCCCCAGGCCCCTGCACAGTGCCTGGCAGACAGTAGGTGCTCAATAAAAGGTGCTCCAAGGAACTATGTCACATTCAATTTTGGGTAAACCCCTTACTGCTGTGAGCCTCAGTTCTCCCACCTGTAAGACGGCAACAATGACGCCTGTGGTGAGGGCTAAATGAGACTGTGAATGTGAGAGTGTCTTTAAGGATCCTTAACAGCTCCGTTCTTTGTTCCCTCAGCCCCATACTTGGAAGGAAGGGGACCCTGTTTCCTCCCCTTCCCTCCTCTTCTTTTCCTCTTCCCAGTTCCTGGCCTGAATGCAGTGGTCAAAGGTGACGAGCAAAGGGCAGGGAGGGAAAGCAGAATGGAGCTCCATCTCCTCTTACCTCCAACACGTCAATGTCTGCATTGCTAAAGTCGATGTTGAGGATTTTGGGGAGAGGGATGCCGGAACCCAGCACAGCTGTAAAATAAAAAACAGTCAGACATCGTCAGTGGTCCAAGAGGTGGTGGTCTCACCAGAAGCTGGCAGTATTTGTAAGAAGATTGGCAATTTCTTTTTTCTTTTTTAGAGAGAGAGTCTCGCTCTGTTGCCCAGGCTGGAGTGCAATGGCATAATCTTGGCTCATTTCCACCTCCACCTCCCAAGTTCAAGAGATTCTCCTGCCTCAGCCTCCCAAGTAGCTGGGATTATAGGCACACGCCAACAAGTCTAATTTTTGCCTTTTTTTTTTTTTTTTCAGTAGAGACAAATTTTCACTCTATTGGCCAGGTTGATCTTGAACTCCTGACCTCAGGTGATCTGCCCCCACCTCAGCCTCCCAAAGTGCTGAGATTACAGGCATGAGCCATGGTGCCTACGCCTGGCAATTCTTTCTTTCTTTCTTTCTTTTATTTGTTTATTTGAGACTGAGTCTTGCTGTGTCGCCCAGGCTGAAGTGCAGTGGCGTGATCTCAGCTCACTGAAACATCCACCTCCCGGGTTCAAGTGATTCTCCTACCTCAGCCTCCCAAGTAGCTGGGACTACAGGCATGCGCCACCACACCTGGCTAATTTTTGTGTTTTTAGTAGAGATGGGGTTTCACCATATTGGTCAGGCTGGTCTTGAACTCCTGACCTCGTGATCCACCTGCCTCGGCCTCCCAAAGTATTGGGATTACAGGCGTGAGGTACCACTCCTGGCTCTGGCAATTTCTTTTATGCCTCTAGGCCTTTGTCCTTGCAGTTCCTCCTGCCTGGCGCACGTTCTCTCACCCTAGCATCCATGGTGAGTTCTGAGCCCTCTCTGAGACTGTTCAGATGTTACCTCCTCTGCAAGGCTTTCTGGACCCCAAATGACTCTAGGCTCCTGCAGCACCCCCATCCCAACTCTGAACTGCTCTGTTAGAGAAACTATAAAATATTAATTCTCTGTTTCTGTATCTGTCACTCCCACCACACTGTGAGTTCCTTGAAGGCAAGAACTGTGTCCCCTTGGGAGGCTGAGGTGGGTGGATCACTTGAGGTCAGGAGTTTGAGACCAGCCTGGTCAACATGGCAAAAACCCGTCTCTACTAAAAATACAAAAATTAGCTGGGCGTGGTGGTGCACAGTTGTAATCCCAGCTACTCAGGAGGCTGAGGCAGGAGAATCTCTTGAACTCGGGAGGCAGAGATTGCAGTGAGCCGAGATCACGCCACTGCACTGTAGCCTGGGCCACAGAGTGAGACTCCATCTCAAAAAAAAAAAAAAAATAAATAAATAAATAAAATAAAAAATAAAAAGAACTGTGTCCCCAGCATCACCCAGCTCTCTGCCTGGTCTGCCTGGTCATAGAGGAGACAGCAAATGTTTGCCGAGTGAAGTAATGGAAAGGTGCACGTGGAGCCCCAACCATTGACTCTGCCATGGAATGTGCTGTTTGTTTTCAGATTGTCAGAGCCTAGGTAAACCTGCTAATTACTGTTCTGGAAAGAGAGCAGGAAGAGAGAAAAAGAAGTGGGATAGGAAAGAGTGGCTGGGGAAGTAAATTAAGCGAAATTTAATAGACTTCCCTATTCCAGCAGGACTTTTCAAAAAGCTAAAGACATCGTGCATCTACGCTGCAGGAGTATCTCCAGCACTTCCCAAATTTGCTCGGCCATGGAACCCTTTTTACAGGGTATTTTGTGGGACTGCTTTACGGAGCTCACTTTGGGGACTATGGACCTAGTCTAAGATCTCATTTTGAAAATAGTGAATTGCATTTCAGTATGATTAAAAGATTCGCCCCCAAGTTCACACCACTCTTAGTGATTAAGCCATGTAAGAGGCTCCACCTCTTTCCTTCCAGGTCGGCCCAGCCCAGCTCCTGACCCCGTCGTCTCTCACGGAGGAACCACCACTTTCCCCACCAGTGAGACTCAGCGTCCTCTGGCCACAGGGCCCAGAACAAGGGTTAGTTTGACATCAAGATGGCTCCAAAAGAACCCCCTTTGGTGTAGCTGATGACATCAGCTGGGACGTGCCAGCCCTCCTTGTCTTCTCATCCAGGAAGCAGGAGTGGGAGAGAGTCTGGGGCCCAGTGGCCTGAGGGATCGGGCAGTTTCCCAGTCCCAGAATGTGAGTAGCCGATGACCCCCATAGTTCAACAAGCAGCCTTCCCAGTAACATTCCTGAGACACCACAGAGAGCAAAGCAAGCTCAGTCTACTCTGTTTATAAAGTCAGGCAAGAAAACCTCCTAACTTGATATGGCCGCCAAGGGGGGGCAGATTCTGGACTAGGAAGGAGGTTGGGGACGTCGGTAAGAGTGACTTTAGCTTTATCTGCGCCAATGGAACTTTTCAAAATGAGAATGTATTCGTGTAGTTCCTTTATAATTAAAATTAAATACAGTTTTTAATGTGAGTCAGAAAATATCTCAATCACATGGGGAAAAAATGGAGAAAAAAAGAGTTTAGAAGGAAATATACTCAGATGTTGAGATTCATTGCCTTTGTGAGGTGAGTTTTTTAATTGTTTTATACTTTCTAAAATTTGCACACATACAATGTCCATACATAATCGGAATTTTCATAGATAATCAGAAAAATAAAACAATCAGCCAAACAGGAAAGAAGCAAATAAGGAAGGTGCTGGAACTTTGGGGGCCTCATTTGGATTTGGAGGCTTTCATCAATGCACTTCAAAGGAAGTGCTCAGAAATACTATTGAGGTAGGATAGATGCACATCCAGCATGCCTAACAAGCCAGTATCCCCCAGTACCCAAGCCACAAGCTCCCAGAGGTGCAGGTACCCACTCTCACCGTTCATTGTGGGCATGAATGCCAGGTCAAAAATCTTCTCCACCAGCACCTCCATGAGGCCAATCTGCAGAGGAAGAAGGAGGACTGAGCCTGGGCAAGGGGTTTGCTTAGCTCCAGAGGGCCCCTTGGGTCTGCTCCCCTGGCTCAAGGTGGAGACACAGAGCTGCTCTGGGAAAGTCTAGGTTCTGGCAGTTAGAACCCCTGGGACCCCAGAATTTCTCACGGGTAGCCTTAAGGTGCCCTCCGTCCACTTGCACATTATGCAGATGGACAGACTGAGGCCCAGTGTGGGCACTGATCCAAGGCCCCTATGAAGCAGGGATTGAGGGAGGCCTAGTTCCTCCCCTGGGAGGCACAGAGCACAGGGTTTAGGGTGGCCTGGCCCCGATGGTACCATAATGGCATCACGGAAGGCCCAATGGCCCTGGAGCCAACACCCGGGGTTCCCATCCCAGCTCAGCCTCCATGGGCCTCTGGGCAGGCTCCTTCACCCTCTAACCCTCAGCTTCCTCAGCTGCAAAATGGGTCAGTGAGCTGAGTTTGCAAGGATGCGGTGAGGGTGGTGAGTAGATCACATAAAACTCCTGGCCTCAAGCCTTTTCATATGTTATCTCCCTTAACTTCTCTGAGCCTTGGTTTCCACCTCTGAAAACAGGAGTGAGTAACCCTTGCCTCAGAGGGTGGTTATAAAAATCAGACTTAAGCCCCTGTATGTAAAATGTCGGACGTTCCAGTCTGCACAGGGTGAGGGCATGGACTCACTTTCCAGCAGTGCCTCTTCTTAGCTCTGTTGCCTTGGGCAAGTCACTTGAACTTACCTTCCTTATTTGGAAGAATGGGTGTAATAATAATACCAAAATCATAATAAGGTGGTAAGGATTAAATGAGAAAGCCTCATTAAAAGAGAAAAAAAGCATAACTCAGTGCCTAGGGCACATCTCGATAGCTTCATATTCATTAATTTCACACTGTCAGCCCCTTTCTTCGCTTGGAGTCCAGAGATTTCAGTTCTAGTCCCAACTCTGCCCCAACCAGCTGGGAAGCCTTGGGCGGTTTCTCCCTATAAAATGAAGCTGGCAAGACCAGCTTCACAGGCTGCAGCTTTTTGGGTTAGAAAACTATAAAATAAGCAACACAATGAATAGGTTTGACTTTTTCTGCACATGTGGAAATCTCATCCAAGCTTGTCCCAGAAAGCTAGCAGATGCTTAGTTGTCAATTTATAAAAAGCAGAGGTGAGGGGTGGGGGAGAAGGAGTGTTTCTGAAGCCTTAGGTGGGGGTGGGGCACCCAAGAGTGAACAAAGAGATAAAACAGGACCCAACCTAGAATGTGAGCCTCTCCGATTCCTGGACCCTTGGAAAAGCAGAATTCCACAACCCAGGGCCAAAAAGGGAAGAAGGGAGGTTAGGAATGAACTCAACTTTTACTCATTTTATAGATGGGGAAACGGAAGCTCAGAGTGGGTTGATATCGCTCAAGCTCACACAGGAGTCAGGGGCTCCTACCTCCAGGAGGAAAGGGCTCCTGTGGGACAAGGCTGCCACTGTGCCTCCCCACCCTGAAGTGGAGCGATTGGGGCCCACTGGCCCCCCATGGGGCAGCCAGTTAACATGGGACAGCACCCGAGGCAGAGTAGAAGGAGCTGCAAGTCTGTCCTCTACCCCTCACTTGCCTTGTGGGCCTCAGTTTCTCCATCTGTCCATTTGCATAATGAGGGCTGAGAGTGTTGACGGGAGCCCTTTGGAATGGACAAACTCCCTGTGCCCAGCCGGCCTCGCGGGAACACCATTCCCGGAAGGCCTGTCCTGGGCTCCTTCCCAGAAGATCTCGCCCTGGGACCTGACCATGGTACTTACATCAAAGCTGCCCACACTTGAGGTTCTGAGGTTGAGGCTGGTCCTGTGGATGAAGAAAACAGCCTGTGAGAAGCAGGGATTGCCTGAAAATCATAAGGCTCTTGCATTGCAACAAATTGTGAGAAGCCCCTCCCCTATCCTCACGATCACTCTCCATCTGCAGCGATTTAATAAGAACAACGCTGGCTCTTACACGCTCAGCGCTAACTACACATCAGACACCATGCCCAGGGCTTCATGCACCACACAGAGAAGGCTCAAATCATAGCTTTGCCACCTACTAGCTTTGTGACCTTAGTCAAAGTACTTTACCTTTCTATGCCTCAGTTTCTTCATCTGCAAAGTGGGTGGCTGCTAGGACTAAAGAGGGTATTCCTGTAAAGCGCTGCTCCAGAGGCCCTGCCATATGCGCATGAGTGATCGCCACCGCCTCGTGTAATCCTTCCAGCCATCCACTGGAGCAGGAGCCTGAGGCTCCAGGGTAGCTTACTACAGCCACAGAGCCAGGGAGGGATAGCCCAGGTCTCGCACCCTGAACCTGCACTCTCGCTATTGTGCTGTTCTGAGACGGGAGGCTGAGGCCGGGGTTTGAGGTCTCGCTCTGCTCTGTAAGGGCCTCCGTCTTGCTGCACCTGAATCTTGCTGCAACTGACAGTCCTACCCGAGAGAGGCCAGACCAGGCTTGCCCATGGGGTGGAAATCTTTCAGGGCTTTTCAGAATTGTCCAGCAGGAGGAAAATAAAGGCACCTTCTAAGGAAAGAAGACTCTCCACTTCAGACATGTTTTCTTCTTCCTGACTTCGTCACCCAGCCCTCTCTCCCCCTCAGGCACTGCACCCCACAGTATCTGTGCCCTTTTCCTCTCTGCAAAGCTTGCCTGTGCTGCTGTCTCTGCAGGAAACCCCCAGCTCTTGCACAGCTGACCCCTACTCCTTATCCAGGCCACAGGCTGAATCTTTCCTCCTTGGGAACTCCTGGATGTCTCTGATGTGCACTATCTTAATCATGAGTAACTGCCATTTGTGGGCTTAAGACATATTGGTTGTAAAAGAAAAGCTTACAATGATCTAGTCACGTGCTAAAAATTTTTCATATGACCTCATTTCATCTTGAAATGGAAATAATGATAGTACTTATTTCCATAGGCTGGTATCAAGAATTAAAGGAAGGCCGGGTGCAGTGGCTCACGCCCGTAATCCCAAAACTTTGGAAGGCTGAGGTGGGCAGATCACTTGAGCCCAGGAATTCAAGACCAGGCTGGCCAACATGGTGAAACCCTGTCTCTACTAGAAATACAAAAATTAGTGGGGTGTGGTGGCGCATGCCTGTAAGCCCAGCTACTTGGGAGGCTGAGGTAGGAGGATCGCTTGAGCTGGGGAGGTCAAGGCTGCAGTGAGCTATGACTGCGCACTAGCTTGGGCAACAGAGTGAGCCCCTGGCTCAAAAGAAAAGAAAAAGAAAGAATTAAATGAAGACACACCTAGGACTTAGCCAAATACGTGGCACACAGAAAGCATCCAATGAATAATAACTATTCTTTTTATGACTCTTATGAGGTAGTGACTATTATCCCCATTTTCAGATGAGAAAGCTGAGGCTTACAGGTGAAGTTGGTTGGCCAATATCACACAGCCCGTTAGTGGTCACGTCAGGATTTGAACCCATATTGCTTGGCTCCAAAGCGCATGATGGTACCCAGCCAATGCAGCAGGTCACACGAAACTGGGTTGGCTCACAGCCCCTCTATGTACTTGCTGGGTGGCCCTGGGTCAGTAAATCCACTGTTTCCAGCCCTAGTTTTTTCCCTACAAAGGGAGAATAATAGCCCTGACTTCCACTGGTACCATCGGAGGGGAGAAACAAGATAATACATACACTTCCAGTATATAGAGCAGAGTCTGGTACGTCCTCATCACCAGCACCCTCCTCCTCCCCATCCTCCTTCTCCTCATCATCGCTGTTACTTAGAGACAGGGTTTCGCTCTGTTGCCCAGGCTGGAGTGCAGTGGCACAATCATAGCTCACCACAACCTCGAGCTCCTGAGCTCCTGCCTCAGCCTCCTGAGTAGCTGGGATTACAGGCACATGATACCATGCCTGGCTAATTTTTTCTAGGACAACAGGTGTGCACCTATGCCCAGCTAATTTTTCTATTTTTGTAGAGATGTTGTCTTGCTGTGTTTCTCAGTCTAGTCTCAAACTCCTGGCCTCAATCAATCCTCCAGCTGTGGCCTCCCACAGCACCGAGACTACAGGCATGAGCTACTGTGCCCACCCCCTAGCATCATTATTATTACTGACATTGTTGATTTTGGCAGTAGTTTCTTTCTAAGTTCATGGCTTCACCCACCTTGCCTGGCTTGTGACAATGGTCTTGGCAGGCATGAGCCATTGTCACCTTTGCAGCTCTTTGGGTTTACCCAGCCCTGATGGCCACACAGGAGACCTCCACCCGCTCCCTGGTGGCTCCTCCGTGAGCAGCACCAGCACCACCAGGACCCCAAGGCAGCATAGCCCCTTACTTGTCCAGTTTGGCATCAATCATGAGTTTATCTCCTTCTACGGAAAATGAGGCTAAGAGTTCTGTGTCCTGGAGGGAAAGGAAAGGAGAAAGATGTCACTGCCATCATGTCTTGGCCAGTGCTTGCGGAGGGCTCCTTGTGTGCCCTATGCTAGCTAGGGCTTCGTTAATCCTGAGCGTGATGGCAGGTTGTTCCCCGAGGCCTGGGTCAGACCTCCTTTTACAAGCATGAGACTCCTGGCTAACACTCACCATGTAATGGATTTGCACCCCCTCTGGAGGGAAGGAGTTTGCAATAATAAGTTGACAACATTAACTATCGTTTGCAAGTTAATGTTGCAAACGTAAGGGCTGAGTGAACACTTCTCAGTAAGGCAAATGTCACAGGATCCCCATGATTTATAGGGGGTGTTTACCAGGTGTCTCTGCAATGCCTCAGAGTGGGTGGGGAGTGGCTCGTAGCCTACGAAACTCGCTTTAGATGATGAGATTGGGTATCACCACTGCCAATCATAACTGTCTCATCCCCCAGGAGAGGATATAAAAGGCTCAGGCTCATCTCTCTCTCTCTCTCCAAGTAAGAGGCCTTTTTGTAGGAAAATCCCTTTTTCCTTCCCTGTCTCCCACCCAAAATAAATTGAATTTAAAAGTTGGCTTTGTGAGAAAACAGTAAGCTCCCAACAGATTCAGGTGATGTTATTAGATAACAAAGACCACGATGATTGGCCTGATGAAGAACTGGGGGCTCTGGGTGCATGGGCAGGGGTGTAAGCTGGCATGGGAGACGGTGTTTTGAACTGAGGACTGAAGGGTATGTAGGACTTGGCCAGACGGAAAGAGGGTGGGAGAGTAATCCAGGCAGTGGGGAGGGCATGGGCAAAGGCCCAGAGGCAGGAAAGAGGTTGGCATTAGAGTGGTAGACAGGAGGCCAGAGAGCAAGGAGGTAAAAGGGTTCGTGAGGCTGCAGTGAAATGGGGCCAAACCAGGCAGAGCTGTGGGCTGGGGAGGAGTCAGGGCCGCATCCCTGGGACAGCAGGAGTCACTGCAGGGTGCCGGGCTGGCTCACACAAACCTCTGGGCTGCTGATGGAAAATCTCCACACAGTAGAGGCTGATGAATGGAGGATAGATTGGGACAGTCATTCCCACTCATGGGCTAGAATCGACCCTTTAAACCTCCCGTCTTATAAGGCCCAGACAAGAACCCCCACACTCTGTGGCTTGGCATGCTCCCGCCTGGAGCACCTGGTTCCCAGCTAGAGGTGGCTCATTTGGTCTCGAGCTCTGGAGTAGGAGGGACTAGCAGGAAGACAGCAGGTGGGACCAAAGTCCCAAGTGTCTGAGTCTGAAGCCTGAAGCCTTAACCATGGAGGGGGAAATGGCATTTAACACAGCTTAACACATTCCTCTGAGCAGTGTTTACTGAGCATCTACTATGTGCTAGGCCTTAAGCTAGACAGAGTGAGACTCCGCCTCAAAGAAAAAAAAACAAAAAAAGGAAGTAAGGGAGTGACCATGCAGATACCTGATACTTGGGGGAAGAGCATCCCAGGCAGAGGAAACAGCATGTGCAAAAGTCCTGAGGTCAGACAGTGCCTGACATGTTGGAGGAACACGGAGGAGCTCAGAGGTGATGAGGGGATGGTCATGAGGACTTTGTGGGCCATTGCCAGGAGATGGGCTTTTATTTCAGAACTGAAGGAATGCAGAAGAGAAACATGGTTCACTTTTTTTTTTTTTTTTTTTTTTTTTTTGAGATGGCGTCTTGCTCTGTCGTCCAGGCTGGAGCACAGTGGCGCAATCTCGGCTCACAGCAGCCTCCGCCTCCTGGGTTCAAGTGATTCTCGTGCTTCAGCCTCCCGAGTAGCTGGGACTACAGGTGTGTGCCACCACATCTGGCTAATTTTTGTATTTTTAGTAGAGACAGAGTTTCACCATGTTGACCAGGCTGGTCTCAAACTCCTGGCCTCAAGTGATCCACCCATCTCAGCCTCTCAAAGAGCTGGGTTTACAGGTGTGAGCCACCGTGCCCAGCCATGGTTCACATTTTAAGAGGATTCCTTTCTATGAAATAATTGTGAAAATTGTTGTATTTGTATCTGTCCCCTGCTAGGTACCAGGGACAAGAGAGCAGGCACCACATGTCTCGTTTCCCCTTTCCCCAGTGTCAAGTAGAAAGCATAACACATAGTAGGTGCTCAATAAATATTGCCGAATGAATGACCAAGACTGGTTTGGCCACACACTGGGGTATATATAACCTGTGAGAATAATATCAGCTAACACCTTGGCAGCCTTTCAGGTATGTCAGGCACTGCTCTGAGCATCTTACTTAGATGCCCCTACTGCCATCCCCCTGTGACAGAGGAGAAAATCAGTCTTAATTTCATTCAATCATCACGACAACCCCATGTGGTATTTTTTCTCCATGTTGCAAATGAGAAAACTGGGGCTCAGAGGGAAATGCCAAGGAAATTGTGCAAGGCTGGCAAGAGAGTTAAGATTCCAGTCCAGAGACAGAGAGTGACGCCCAAAGTCACGTAGCTGGAAGTGGTAAAGGCTAGATTTGGGTTAGCGCCTCTGGCCCCGAAGTTGGGCCCATAGTCATAAAGGTGGAAATAGAGGGGATTTGAAGGGGCCTTTGGGCTCCAGGAGACCACGTGGTCCTGTCTTGAGGCCCAGCTTGGGGCCACCAGTACCTCCAGACACTCACCACGTCAATGAGGCAGATGGTAGTCTCCACGTCGTTGGGCAGGGAGACCATGACCTCGGCAGTGGCCAACACCTTCACCAGTGCCTTGTCCTTCTGCAGCGTCACAGATGGTGGGTTCGGCACCTGGATCCTGATGATAAGTGGGCAGGACTCGGGGTACTGCTGGAACACCTGTGGGCAGGCACCAGGCCAGGTGGGGGGGGGGGCCTTAGCATAGGAGGTACCCAGGGAGTTATCAGCCAACCTCTAAACACAGAGCACCAGGGTCACATGCTGCTTGGGTTCAACGAACAAACCACAGGCAAAGCCACTGACCCACTGTGAGAACTGGGCAAGGGGCTGCCCTCTCTGAGCCTTGCACACGGGGTCACTATGAGAAATAACTGTGATCATGCCGGCAAAATTCAGGCTCAATGCCTCACACCTGGGAATGCTCCAAACTTGGTACTGAGTGAAATGGGGTCTCCCGGGGATGCCGGCCAGGTGCTGAACGGACATTCTTAATTTCATTCAATCATTACAACTACCCATGGGGTAATTTTTTTTCTTCACATTACAGATGAGAAAATGGGGCCTCCGAGGGGAATGCCAAGGAAATTGTCCAAGGCCAGGAGGAAAGTGAAGATTTCAGTGCACGTCTGTGGGCTGGGAGCCCAGGCCCTCCCACTGCCTCTGAACACTGTTCCTGAAATGAGAAGTCCACGCCTGGGGAATCCCACAGGCAGGTCCCAGGCAAGCCACTGGCTGCCCCTGGGCCTAGATTGCTGGAGGGACTTGAGCTTGTTTGCTGCAGATTGATTCCCTGAAAACTAATTTACTAAAGGGACAATTCACAAAATGGCAGTTTGCCACATTTGCCAAATAATTGACTTACCAAAATACATACTTTAAGGAATACACTTCTTAACTATGTTAACTGACCATAGAGAAATGGGCAAAACCACAATATTGCTTTCAAAGAAATAGAAAGAAGTCCCCTCCCCTGGTGACTCTGTGCAGCCCGGGTCTCCAGGACACATTGCTGTGTCCAGCCTGAATTTCCCCTGCTGCAGGCCCAGCGCCACTGAGGACTGAGTCCCTCTTCTACCCCAGCTCTGCTACCGCCTCATCATGTGACCCCTCTGAGCCTCTGTTTCCCCATCTGTAAATGCTGTGCTCCTCCTCTCTGGTCCTGTGGAGAGAGGGAACAATTAGAACCAAATGAAAAAGTATATTCTGACTGGGCGCTGTGGCTCATGCCTGTACTCCCAGCACTTTGGGAGGCTGAGGTGGGCAGATCACTTGAGGTCAGGAGTTCGAGACCAGCCTGGCCAACATGGCGAAACCCCGTCTCTACTCAAAATGCAAAATTAGCCAGGCGTGGTGGTGAGCACCTGTAATCCCAGCTACTCAGGAGGCTGAGGCAGGAGAATTGCTTGAACCCAGGAGGCGGAGTTTGCAGAAAGCCAAGATTGTGCCACTGCATTCCAGCCTGGGCAACACAGCAAGACTCTGTCTCAAAAAAAGAAAAAGTATACTCTAAAAAAAAATTTCATAAGCTGTAAAGTGCAGTGCACATAGGAAGTGACCCAGTAAATAAAAGGTCCAGTCGATTGAGGGGGTCCACCTGCTAGCTGGAGCTGCCACTGTTACCACCTTAGAGAATGATGCGTCTGGTGTTCAATTTGCAGCCACATGAGGGCAATAGTGACCATGTGTTGAGTTTGATCTTCCCCTCGAGCCTCTGAATTCCACCCAGGACTAAACAGGGCAGGCAGAAAAGAGGTGAAAAACGTCTAAAAAGGCTATAGATTGCAGCTGTCCTTCACACCTGCATAACCCTTACTAGGTACAGAGCACTTTGCTCCCAGGTGCAAGGTAATAGGCCAGAACCAGACATGGGACCAGAACTGTATATGGTCACTGATTAGACCAAAGCACTCTTGCTCTTTTTTTAAAAAGAAATAATTTGTAATTATTAACAACAGTAATAATAGTTCACATTGATCAAATGCCTGCTCCTTGCCTTGGTGCAGACTCCAGGTCCACAGCCACCCTCTGAAGTGAACATGGTTACCCCGTTTTTCCAGATGAGAAAACTGAGGCTCAGAGAGAGGAATTGTGTGCCTAAGGTCATATGACTGGGATGTGCTGACTCATGTCTGCCTGTTCCAAAGGGCTGGCTCTTCCCTCTAAGCTACTGTGCACCTGAGTGTGCCTGGCCCGTGTTGACACCTTTATATGCATCATCTCATTTACCTTCCTGTGATAACCTATGGAATAGGTATCAGCAGCCTTTTTTGACAGATGAGGAAGCTAAGGCTCAGAGATGTTAAGACTCTTCCCCAAAGTCACACAGCAAGGGAAGTGGCCAGGCTAGGATTAGGCCTATGCAGGCTGGCCCACCCACAGAATTCAGGGTCTTTCCACCTCAACCTTCTGTGTCCCCCTCCCCACCCATGGGAGTCTAGCCTGCAAGCCCTTGTCACTGTCACTGCACTCCCAAGCAGGGGTTGTGGGGAGAGCACCCCCTCCAGCACTGAGCATCTTCCCTTCCAATCCAGTTTCTCAAACAACAAGATAGAGAATGAGGCTGAAGGCAATGGGAACTGCCCACCTTACATACCTTGGGGATCAGGGCTCCCAGTGTGGTTGTGGTAAGTGGAGGAAGCTCTTCAAACTACAGGACAAGAAGAAGGGCCATGTGACTCCTGGAGGCTATTAATTGCTAATTAATAGCCTAATGGAGACAGAAATTGCTAATACAGTGATTAAACTCCTACTTGCTTTACGACACTCAGCAGGGCATCTTCTCTCCCTTAAAGACCCTTGGGGAGGTCCTGCCTATCCAGCCATCATTGCCATACATAGATCATGGTAGCTGGTTTGTGATTAAGTGGCCAGGGCTGACTTAAGCTAACCAAGGAGTGTCTCAAAGAACAGCAGGCAAAACCTGAATATTTCTCCTCTAAAAATGTTATTATTGGCCGAGAACGGTGGCTTATGCCTGTAATCTCAGCACTTTGGGAGGCCGAGGCGGGTGGATCACTTGAGGTCAGGAGTTCGAGACCAGCCTGGCCAACATGGTGAAAACCCCACCTCTACTAAAAATACAAAAGTTAGCTGGGCGTGATGGCACATGCCTGTAATCCCAGCTACTCGGGAGGCTGAGGCAGGAGAATTGCTTGAACCCAGGAGATGGATATTGCAGTGAGCCGACATTGCGACACTGCACTACAGCCTGGGTGACACAGCAAGCCTCTGTCTCAAAATAAAAAATATTATTCCTTATTAAAACAAGGAGAGCAGCATCAAGTCCATTTGCATAACTCAGTGTCCACTGAATTCATGACCTCTGCCACATCCTTGAACCACCCTTACTATTATTTACTTAGCATCTTCTTTAAATTGGCTTACTTCTTAAGACCTCAAATACTCAAAATGGAAAGCCAGTACACTTGACACAAAGAGAGGGCCACTGTAAAACCAAATACAATAAAAACAAAAGAATGCCATTACCTTCTGCATGGATATCATTGTCTGTGGAGAGCTTTGGGCATGAGCTCTGTTCTCTCTTAGTTAAAAAGGGGACAATGACAAG
Source organism: Theropithecus gelada (assembly GCF_003255815.1). Classification (NCBI taxonomy): domain Eukaryota; kingdom Metazoa; phylum Chordata; class Mammalia; order Primates; family Cercopithecidae; genus Theropithecus; species Theropithecus gelada. The sequence goes on from NC_037678.1 coordinate 69,591,139, forward strand.
TGCAAGAGAGGGCTAACTATATATGGACACCAAGTGGAGACTTTTTTCTTAATGGAAGCAAATGTTGGCATCATTTGTATGATGGTTTTGTGGAGAATGTCTTCTTCTTAGGAGATACACAGTGAAGTTTATGGAATGAAATGTCATGATGTCTCCAAAAACTCAAATTGCTCAACAACAGATAGGATAGATGGGTAGACAGACAGACAGGCAGACAGAGAGAAAGACAGACAGATAGATTGATAATGGGTGAGTGGGTGGATGGATATATAAATGGATGGATGGATTGGTGGATGGATGGATGGATAGATGAATGGATGGAGGAATGAATAAATGGGTGGATAGATGGGCAGATGGTTGGGTGGATGGATAGATAAATGGATAGATGGATAGGTGGATAGATTAGTGGATATGGATGAGTGGGTTGATGGGTAAATGGGTGGGTGGGTGAGTGGACATGTAGATGGATGGATAGATGGATGGGTTGGTGGATGGATGGGTGGGTTGATGAGTAGATGGATGGATGGGTTGATGGTGGATGGGTGGGTGGATGAGTGGATAGGTGGATGGATGGATAGATGGATGGGTTGATGGATAGATGGGTGAATTGATGAGTAGATGGATGGATGAGTTGATGAGTAAATGGGTGGGTATGTGAGTGGATAGGTGGATGGATGGATAGATGGATGCGTTGATGGATAGATGGATGGGTTGATGAGTAGATGGATGGATGAGTTGATGAGTAAATGGGTGGGTGTGTGAATGGATAGGTGGATGGATGGATAGATGGATGAGTTGATGGATGGATGGATGGGTTGATGAGTAGATGGATGGATGAGTTGATGAGTAAATGGGTGGGTGGTTGAGTGGATAGGTGGATGGATGGATAGATGGATGGGTTGATGGATGGATGGGTGGGTTGATGAGTGGATGGATGAATGGATTGATGGTGGATGGGTGGGTGAGTGAGTGGATAGGTGGATGGATGGATGGATAAACAGATTGATGGATAGATGGATGAATTGGTGGATGAATGGGTGGGTGGTTTGATTGGTGGATGGGTGGATGGGTGGGTGGGTGGATGGATGGATAGATAGATGGAGGGATTGGTGGATACGTAGATGGATATATGAATGAATGGAAGGGTGGGTGGAAGGATAAATAAATAGATGGAAGTATGGATGGATGAATGGGTGGGTGGATAAGTGGGTTAATGGATGGAGGAGTGGGTGGGTAGGAAGGTCAGTGGACACATAGGTAGATATGAAGCAACTGTGGCAAAATTTTAACTAATGGATCTAAGTGAAGGATATATGTCCATCAGTTGTAGCATTTTGCAACTTTTCTGAAGGCTTGAAAGTCTTTGAAAGAAAAGGTTTGGAAAGAAAATGACTCTGGGGCATGCCTAAGGGTGGTATTTTGTTATGTATCATTTCATTACTTATGTATTAGTGTTTACCAAATGAAAACATTCTAAACATTTATATTGAGGTACACATATGTGAATATATGTTATGCTTTTAAAAAACAATTGAAATAAAATTAAATAAAATTGAATAGGGAGCAACTTTCTCATCGTGAGATTTGGTCTGTGGACCACCTGAAATCCTCCCAAGCCCCACACTTTGGCCAGCGCTGACATAACGGATGCACACCCACGAGCTGGAGGTGAGCCAAGGGGTGGACCATCTACAGTTCTCACTTCACAGCAAATTCCCCAAGTGTGGGGACTGAGAAGGGTCACTGGCAGCTGTGTGCTGCCCCCCACCTCCCCCCGGCGGGGCTGTGACTCACCATGCCATTGGTGACGTCCAGGTCTAGAGCGCGTTGCTTCTGCAGCAGAGTCAGCACTGAGCCCAGGAAGTCGGCAGACATGGCCAGTTGGGACTTGGTGTTGTCACCCATGGGAGGCAGCTCTGGCATCGGTTTGGGAGACACAGCTGGCCGCCCCAGTGGGTAGTCGATGAGCCCTCCTCCAGCTTCCCCAACCAGCGTCTGGGGGAGAGGAGAAGAAAGGGGTCATGCGGAGGGAGAAGATGGAAAGAAGGGAACTGAAGGCTGGAGTGAGGCCCTGAATCTGCCTCCAGGCAGCCATTTTTGGTTAAACCCACTGAGTCTGAGTGGCTCTTTGATGTATGGTCCCAACTTTCCTCCAGTTTATGATAAAATGGAACATTTTGCAGTTCCTGTTTCATGGTCACTTACAATTACAGCCACAGTATGACAGATCCTCTCCAAACTCAGCCCTGCAGTGATGAACTAGCATGTGTATGCATCTGCACAATGTATATCTACCCTCCAAAGACCAGACTCCTCTTCACAGCCTATAAAGTGCTGGGTGATCCGCTCCATGAGACCTCTCCAGCCTCCAAGCCACTCTGCCTCTCACCTTCCCCCTGTATAGCCACCAGGGCCTTGTCAGTCTCCCCGCAGCACCACCACCCCCACCGTGGGGCCTTCCCACAGGATATTCCCTTCCCCACATTCTTCCTTTGTTAAGTTCCACTCATTTGGCAGCTCTCAGTTGAAATGTCACCTCCTCCAGGAAGCCCTCCTTGACCTCCCTGGGTGGATCATATATTCCCTGCTTTAAGCTCTGATAGCCTCGGATCCTTGATCACCGTGCTCATGATTTAGAACTGTATATTTGTTTGAGTGATTTTTTTTTACGGTCTGTCCTCTCCAAAACATTCTAATCTCCATCAGGGCAGATACTTTGTCTTGTTCATCACTGTACCTCCAGCACTCAGCCCAGAGGCTGGCGTACAATGGGTGACCAATGAATCTCTCTTGAACGGATGTATGTTTTTGAATATATTAGGTGTGCATGCACAGGGGCTGGAAATATATATGCATGCACAGGTGCGCCTATATACACGGGGGCACGGATGTGCACCTGCATCTCTGTATCTGCTGGAGCCAGTATGGAGGCGTCTGTGTTCGTGAAGCCTAGGGAAAGTACATATGTGTGTGTGCCCCATACAAAATTAGGGGCCGGATGCAGGCCAGTGCTGGAGAAGCCAGCTCATACCAGCTCACAAGGTCAGATTTCACACATCTCTTCCCAACTCTGCATTCACTGACATCACGTTGGTAACTTGAAGCTGTCCATGGTGGGAGTTTTGATACCATGGAAACTGGCCAATGCTACAAATCAGGACTTTTTAATAAAATCATGGAGAGCTGATGGTTAAATGCTTACTAGCATACCTCTGTCCACATTTATTCCTCCAGCACACCCAATCCCACAGCAGCAGCTCTTTTAGCACCTAGTAGTTTGATTACCTGGGTTCAGATCTCAGGTCCACATTTATTAGCTGTGTGACCTTGGGCAAGTGATTTAACCTCTCTGTGCCTCAGTTTCCTCAATAAGATGTGCCTCCCTCATAGGGTTGCTGTGAGGATAGGCTGAGTTAATCGACACAAAGCATGCAGAACGAGCCTGGCACACAGTAAGCATTTGGAATGCTGGCTATGATTATGTTTTCTAACACAGCTCCGAGAAGGCCTTCTTCTAATCAGAAAGGGTCCTGTCAAGTGTTGCTTCCCAGGCATTCAGCAGAAGCCCTGGGAGGTCCTCGCTGATACTCCTGCCTTTGGGAGGAGGGCCACCACACCTTGCCCTGAACCCCAGACACTCACGTTGAGGTCCAGCTCCAGGAATTCCCCGGTCACAAGCGGGAGGCTGGAGAAGGTGTATTGGACGCTTCCCAATATCCCCAGAGGAATCAGAGCTGCAGGCAAAGAAGAGGGTCACGGGGAGGTCCCCTCACCATCCAGATGCCTTCCCTCTTTGTACACTGGGGCTGGGGGTGGACAAGTTAGGCCCAGGCTCCAGCTCCAGACACCATGAAAAGAGCAAAAGTTCTGGGTTTAAATCCCAGCTCTGCCTCTTCCTTGCTGTGTGAACCCAAGCAAGTCATTGCACTTCCTTGAACCTCAGTTGCCTCCTCTGTAAAATGGGTTTACTGTAACCTCTGGGACTATGTTGGCGGAGGGGGGCAGAGGCAATGATATCCTGGATGTTGATAAGCTTTGTAAACTCTGAAGTGCTGTGCACCAGGGAAGGAATTTAGGGTTCCACAATGCAGTGCTTAGTTGAATCTGTCATTTCCTTGACTGTGTAATGAACAGTTCCAGCTTCTGGGCTCTTCCCTCCTCATCTCTGGCCACAAAGGGAAGGAGATTTTCCTGTCTTGGAAAGCCATTCTCAGACTGCCTAGAGTCCCAGAGAAACGGGAGCACTATCAGAGAGGGCTGCCCTGTGTGGCTGTGGAGGCTGTGCACTGCACAACTCGAGGCACTGCTGTTCCACTGTAATCCATATGAAAGGAGGTCCCTGGAACGGTGCACTGCACAAATGGCACAGCCATACAGGGCAGGCTTGCTTTCAGGAATGTTCACTCAGAAATCCAGGGTCTGAGATGGTGGTGGAGCCTGGTTCTGAGGCCCTGGTCAGTCTCCACAGTGTGTCTCCTGCTAGTCACTCTCCAACCCCTCTGTGAACTGAGAGATTTGAGAGATGAGAAAAGTGGGAAGAGTCTCTCCAAGTTCACACAGCGGCCGGGGCAGAGCTGGGGCTCAAACCCAGCTTCCTGACTCCCAAGACAGAGCCATTACCTCCCAGACCCCGGCCGAAGCTCCTCTCTCTGGTACTCAGGGGGGTGTTTGGGAGCAAGAGTGAAAGCCAGGTGGCACCTCTCTTGTGGCATTAGCCACATGTCACTTCCAGGGCCTAACTAAGGGCAGGTTTGTGGCTCCCACCATGTTGAGCCCTCCTCCCAGAAAGGACCTGGTCCTTAGTGCCTTCCCCAGGGCTGCACCCAGAGCAGGCACTTGTAGATGTTGGCCAGTGAAGCAAAGCAGGGAGGACTTACAATCCACGAGGCCCAGCTGGTCGTTGACAAGACCCAGTACCACGTCCACGATGGGGCAGAGCTGCAGGGGAGAAACGGCACAAAGCCTTGGTGATGTTGCAGGGAGTCAGAGCAAGGGAGTCGGGGACGCAAGAGTAACGATAGCTAAAATTTACTGACTGCTTGCTCTGTGCCAGGTACTGTCCTCGCCACAGCCCTGTGGGGAAGGCTGTCTCTAATTCCCACTTACGGATGGGAAAATTGAGGTTCAGAAAGGTGACGCAACGTGTCACCCGGTTAGGAAGTGCCCAAGCCGGGATTCAAACCTGGAACTATGCAATTCTCAAGCTCCCTCTCCTTACCCCTTCACTAATCTGTCCCTTCGTATTCCTCAGGGTCCTTCCCAGACCCTCCAAAAATATGCCCCAGGCCCTGGCTCTCTCTGTCCCTCTGGGTTACCTGCAGGCCGCCAGGAATGGAGGCTGGACTATGGCCCCTTGGTCTGGGGGAAGCCTGTGCCCCTTGCTCCCATCCTGGGACAGCTTCTTACCAAGTCAGGGAGGACGCCGGCCAGGACCCGGTTCACTAAATTGTCCACGAGGTTGGGGAGAAGCCTAAGGAGACGGGAGCGGGAGGAGGTCAAGGCTCGCAGCCATGCAGGCCTCGCCAAGGCTGTCTACCCTGCGGGTCACTAGTCCAGGCTCTGAACAGTGAGAACCTCGGAGTGCTGGAAAATTGTTCAGAAAGCTGGGAGGACAGAGTACATTCACCTTGGACTGACTAGACAGGCCACCCAGGCAAATTGTTGGACTTTTCATGAATTCATTCGATCAATGAAGTTTCTGGAGCTTTACAATGGGTCACACCCAGGTTGTAATGTTGCTGATTTTCAACTGCAAAAGTCAGTCCCACCTGCTGATCTGATCTTCAAATTTGCTGCAACCTTATATTGTCCTCGCCAAGCGAAAATGAATGTGTTTATTTATGTAAGCATCTAACTCAGTATCTAGTACATAGTAGGTGCTCAATAAATGTTTATGGAAGGAGGGAAGGAGAAATACTGGCCAATAAAATGCGCTCATGTGGTCCACAAGAGAGGATGGATAGTTGGTGCTAAAACAATTGGGAGAGGTGATCCATTTTACAGACAAGGAGGCCGAGGTCCACAGAAGTAACCCATGCTGCTCTTCTTTTTTTTTGAGACAGTCTCAGTTTGTTGCCCAGGCTGGAGTGTAGTGGTAGGATCTCCACTCACTGCAGCCTTGAACTCCTGGGCTCAAGAAATCCTCCTGCCTCAGCCTCCTGAGTATCTGGGACTACAGGTGCACACAACTGCACCCAGCTCTTAACTAACCCTCCCAACCTGTTAGTTAAGGAGGAAAATAGAGGATAGACAAGACATATAGATGGACAGACAGATTTTTGGTCTAAGAATTTGTTTCCAGGGGCCTGCAGTGATAAGGAGATGAAGGAAGCATGACCATCCTACACCAAAGTGTCCCTGACAGCTGAACCTCTTGAGAACTGCTTTCCGTCTCTCGCCTCCGAACACTGCCTGGGTCCCCCCTTCTGAGGTTGTGGCTGATTGTTCAGCCCTGCGCCAATTCAGCAAAGCAAAGAATTTCTTGAGATAAAGCCCTAATTAGAATGTTTCTTCCAAAGCTAACTATGCATTTCTCCCTTTTAAGTGGATTCACCTTGAGGGGCTTATCCTGGTTCCACCTCTCCTTAGATGATAAGGGCCTTAAGAATATATATGTGTGTGTATGCGTGCATGCTTTCGTGTGTGTGTGTGTGTGTGTGTGTGTGTGTTGAGGGGATAGTTGGACTTTGCTTTATGTACATTCAGGGCACAAACTCTTCCTCTTCTGGGAAATTATCCAACGGGTTCATCAACCCTCCTGCGAAATGACATATGTAAAAGGTTAATCATTGTGACCTTACTTGTCAGGGCACAAGATTAGGCAAATTATATCCAACAATAGAGGACCGGCCAAATAAGCAATGGCTCATCCAGGCAATGGAATATTACGCAGCTGTAAAAAGTTAAACAAGGAAGCTCTCAATGTTTGGATGCAGAAAATTCTCCCAATAGGGTAAATGAAAAAAAGTCAAGTGTAAAACAGTGTTTATAGTATGTGTCCCTTTGCATAAAAGGAGGAGGGGAGATGAGACTCTATGTTCATATTTGTTTCATGTGTACAAAGAAACTGGAAGGAGAGTTGAGAGATGAATAACTGGTGAGCTTGGTGGGAGGTAGGCAGAGGGAGGCGGGATAGGAGGAAGCCCTGTGCTCTGTGCCTTTTTGTCACTTTATGTTTGTGAACCGTGTATTACCAAGTATATACTTCCTCGTGAAAATGCGAATTTAAAAATCTGTGAGGTTTCCATGGGTTTCGCTCACCTCCTCTCCTTGCCTGGGCCCTGGGAACTGATTTTCTTTGCCTTCATTCTCTCTGAAGCAGAAGTAAAGCCTCTGAGAAGCCCACAGGAATCAGAAGGTTTGGGGTTCAAGTTGCACAATGAGTTTGAAGGGCTGGGGGGACTGGGCCAGAAGATGGATAATAATGGAGAGGAAGAAGCAGGGTCGGAGGCCTCCAAGAGAGAAGCCAAAGAAGAGGGCAGGGAGTGAAGAGAAAGAGACTCCGCTCTGAGTGTGTCCTCATCCAGGACCACCACCTGGGGACAGCATGCTGGCCAGTACATGGACACTTGACACCACTTTCCCAGAGGGTGGAGAGTTGGACATTTCGTAAGGAGCACGTCATAGGAAAACTCTCATCCCCTCACCAGGGTTGAATTCGGCAGAACCAAGTGGGAAATGCTCCTGCAATCTGGGGCACCAATGCACACACAACCCCTGTTGGACGTATGTTCATCAGCTCTCAAGATGTCCCAGCTGATGCACTGTTTTCCATTCATTATCTCAATTCCCGAAGGAAAAAGAATTACCCCATTTCACAGATGAAGAAACTGGAGCTCAGAGAGGGCAACAGAGCTACCCAAAATCACACAGCAAGGAACCATGAAACTGAGATGTGAGTCTCGGGCATGCTCCTGACCATTCAGATCGAAGCGTTTTCAAAGCTGGAAAGAATGTGTGTCACAATGACATATTTTCCAGGCTGGTCGAAGGCCCCATCCTGGGTTTGGAGGGGCAGCCCATGAATTCCCATCAGGCATGTACCAGGTCAGGAACAGAGGTGACAGTGCAGCCGGCTCAGCATGAGTGCTCACCACCCCACAGCATCATCATCCTGCCCACCCCAGTGCCTGTGGGTAAGTGAATGCAATGTTGTGTGCCAAAGACAGACCACTCCAGCAACCCCCAAGGCACTCCACTGCTGGCTGGCACTCACCCTCGCAGCAGCTTGACTTTGATGCCCCCTAGGAGGGTGTCACATCGCTCAATGACCAGCCGAGGATAACCCGTGCGTTCCATGGTCAACCGGACCTTGGCTGTGATGTTCACTTCCACTGCGATGTCCAGGAAGCCAATGAGACTGGAGGAGGCCAAGGGGCCAGGAAGACCATGAGTCAACCCCCAGCCACCAGGAGCCCTCCCTTGCCCAGGCCTGTCCTTGCTGCTCCTGCTGTCTGTTATGAAACTTGTTCATCTCTAAGGAACCCAAACCAGAAGTCTTCCCCGGTCCCTCAAGTCACATGTGAACAAGTCTATCTCCCCCTCAGCCCATGAGCTTCAAAGCCTGGGAACGGGGCTCAGCACACATTCTGGTTTCCAAGGTGACCCCCAATCGCCTAGCTTGGTGAACACGACCTCATCCCACACGGATAAGTCCACATAGAAGCCCACCCTCTGAGGTCCTCTAGTCAGCACCTCGTGCATGGAAGGCCCTATTCCAGGAGGCATTTTACTTGCCTTTCCCCACTTACAGCCACGGTCACCTGGAAAAGGGGGTGACCTCATTATCGCATTGCCAGTGAAGACACTGAGGTGACATTGGGGAACTGGCCCAAGGTCACATAGCTTATGGGAGAGTCAGGATTTGAACCCAAGCTATCATCTGACTCCAGCCTCCCAGATTCACTTATTTATTTAGTTATTTTGAGATGGAGTTTCCCTCTTCTTGCCCAGGTTGGAGTGTAATGGCGAGGTCTCGGCTCACTGCAACCTCCGCCTCCTGGGTTCAAGCGATTCTCCTGCCTCAGCCTTCCAAGTAGCTGCAACTACAGGGCACCTGCCACCACGCCGATCCCATTTTTGTATTTTTAGTACAGACGGGGTTTCACCATGTTGGCCAGGCTGGTCTCAAACTCCTGACCTTAGGTGATCCGCCTGCCTCAGCTTCCCAAAGTGCTGGGATGACAGGCGTAAGCCACCACGCCTGGCCCAGCCTCCCAGATCTTAACCACTGCGCTAGGCTGTTTTCACAGCTGACAGATGGCCTCTGGTCCAAGTCTGTGGGCATACGCTGGCAAAAGTTTAGGTCTTCCTAGCCTCTGTGTTATGGATACAGAGGCTGTGCCATAGGGTGGTGGGGACCCCTCCAGGGCCAAGGGCACACACCTCTTCCCGTTGATGGCCACACAGGTGTACAAACTCAGGTAGACACCCACGCCGGGCAGGAGCCTCACAGACACTTGAGGGAGGGTCAGCTCCACGATACGCAGCCTGCTCGGGACACAGAGCGGTGGGAAGAACGCCACTCCAACTACCACCCGCTCACCCGAGCACCCTCCCCTACACCCCTTTTCTCTGCTCCCCAACTGTTCCTCCTGACTCTAAAGACGCTAGACACCCGCAGTTCAAGGACAGAATGTGGAAAACAGAAAAATTAAGGCAAAAATGCCACGACCCGTAATCCCAATGCCCAGAGGCCCGCTGTGTGCATTCCATATATTTCCTTTGAATCTTTTCTGCATGTCAAGATGCCATTCCCTCCCTCTGCTCATCCCTGCCCCTCTTGCCTGGTTCACTCCGATACATGTAAGTTCCTCTTGCTTAATTCCCTCCTATACATTTTTCAGATTTCAACTTAAGGTCCTCTTCCTCCAGGAAGCCTCCCTTGACCTCCCTAGGTAGGTGAGCTGCCCTGTTAGAGAGATTCTTATTTCTCCATGAACTTCTTGCCACTGTCGAAACTGTATGTTTATTTTTAGGCTTCTTATCAATGCCCACGTACCCCATCAGCCTGCAAGCTCCATAGAGACAGGGAATGTGTCTTTTCTTGGCTTACCATTGGGTCACGTCCCCAGTGCCAACACAGTACCCTGCACATAGTAGGAGCTCTGAATAGTTGTTAAATTAAATATTGACTATGAGGAGCAGGCTGAGCATAACAGAACTTATGATATATATGTATAGTTTTAAAATCCTCTGGGTCTTTTCCACTACACTGTATTACTATGACCATTCTATAGATGAGGAAACTGAGACTCAGAGAGATGATACCAATGGCCCAAAGTGACACACAAACATGAAAAGTTGAACTGGGTCAAACTTAGGACTGTTTCATGCCAAGACCCAAACCATGCAACTTGGGGCTCTTAAGACGTCCAATCCTGAGGCCAAGCCCTGAAGCGTGTGGGGCTCTGAAGACCTTCCCTCCCACAACTCCAGCTTCAGGGAGTGATCATCCCCGTTTGGAGGTGCACGGGGGCTTTCTGGAGAGAACCTGTCCCCTCCTTACCCTGTGATGCCTTGCACGGTGCTGAGGATGCCACCCTCGCCGAGCACGCCCAGGACACCCCCTCCTCCAAGAAGTCCTCCGTCACCAAGGAGACCGCCTCCACCGAGCAGGCCGCCTTGGCCTACCAGGATGCCATCGGCTGCCAGCATGCCTCCAGTGCCCAGCAAACCACCTGGGCCCAGCGCCCCAGTGGCGACTCCAGGTGGGATTTCTCCAGGCCGCAGCTCTCGCCGGTGAAGCCTGCCCACAGGTGCCGCCCGCTCAGCTGACCTGTATCGCCTGAGGCCCCTGTGGCTGCCATATGCATTCTCGGCACTGCGATAGCCGCTGTTTCGGAGGTCCCTGATGCTTTCGTCGGTCTCAGGGATCTCACCATATCGGTATTGGCCCCCCAGCTGAGCAGTGCTGTCTTTGGCCTCAATGTGACCATACGCGTAATAACCACCAAGCTGTTTGCCGTTGGTATATACTGGGGGGGGTCCTCGGACAGGGAAGTCATTGTAGGGAATACCACCAACACCTCGGGGTAATTCAGTGCGTCTGTAGTCATTGTAATGGTGCTGGCCACCACCCAGAAGACCGCCACCACTGCCACCCAACAGCCCCCCAGTACTGCCACCCAGCAACCCCCCACCACTGCCACCCAGCAGCCCTCCACCACTGCTGCCACTGCCACCCCCTCCACCCCCACCACCAAGCAGGCCCCCCAGGAGACCACCTCCCCCACCACCTCCACTTCCGCTTCCACCAAGCAGACCGCCCAGGAGAGGCCCACCACCATCACCACGGGCTTTACCCAAGGGCACCTCTCTCAGGGCTGAGTGGAGAGTATTGCTTCGCTGCAGGGTGCCCGAAATAGCTGCAGAGAGGCAAGGGCATCAGTCCAGGGTTCCTCCCTTCTTTCCACCTCCAGCCCCCAGGCAGCACCTCGCAGTGTTGCTCAGTTCCCTGGGCCTCACTTTTCCCACCAGCGAAGTGCAGAGGCTGAACAGGAGGAGGACTTCTCCGGGCTGATCTAGCCCTAGCATCCTGGCCAGCTCATTTTCTGCTGGGTTTTGTCTGGTCTCACTTTAACTAGATTTGGACATCAGCCAGCCAGCCCTTCATGGATTTTCTTCATCGCCCTCCCTTCTAAGTGCTCTGCTCTTTACAGCTTTAAAAAATCAACTTCAGGCCAGGTGCAGCGGCTCATACCTGTAATCCCAGCACTTTGAGAGACCGAGGCGGGTGGATCATGAGGTCAGGAGTTCGAGACCAGCCTGGCCAAGATGGTGAAACCCCATCTCTACTAAAAATACAAAAATTAGCCAGGTGTGGTGGCGGGCACCTGTAATCCCAGCTACTCGGGAGGCTGAGGCAGGAGAATCACTTGAAGCGGGGAGGCAGAGTTGCAGTGAGCCGAGATCGCACCACTGCGCTCCAGCCTGGGCAACAAGAGTGAAACTCTGTATCTCAAAAAAAAAACAAAAAACAAAAAAAAAAAAAACCCAACTTTCTTATGTATTATCACAACTGATTCCTGGGAAATAGCCAAGGCCAGAAGTGTCCCCATCTGGTGGATTGAAATATTGAGGCCTGTGAGGTACTCAGAGATCACTTAGATAGGAAACAATCTCATTTTTTTATGCTCGTGATAGCCTGGGATGAGTGTTGAGGGAGAAAGTATGAAAGTGTGTCCTCACATACCAGATGACAAAAGCGAGCTCCTAAGAATTGGAAGCAGGAATAATCATAGCTCCCACTTTTGAGGGACTTCTAAGTCCCAGGAGCTGTCCTAAGTTTTCAAAAGGTCATTTCATTTCATTCTCATATCAGCTCTCTGAGATGGAGACCATAATTACACCTATTTTACAGATGAAGAAACTGAGGCTCAGGGAACTCAAGTTACAAACTTAAAGTCATACAGTCAGGATTTGAACCCCACAAAGACTGATCCAGGGCCCTTAATCACTGTTCTCTGTTGCCTCTAAAGAATAAGCATAAAGTCACCAGCATGGTGCTTGGCACATAGTAGGTGCTCAGGAAATGATAGCCAAAAGAAAAAGGGGAAACTAAGGCCCAGAGAGTAGAATTCACCCAGCCACCCGATGTGGACTCTGCCAGGAGGAGGAGGTCCCTGGGTATTTCAGAGTTGGCAGAGCTGCCCTGCTTGCCGTGTGCCAACCCTCACGCCTTCGGGGCTGGACTCACCACTGCTCAGCACGTCTTTGGTCACCCTGAGGACCGTGTTTGTCTCTTGGCGGGTGCCACACACAGCCGCCACAGACAGTGTGGCCACACACCACGCCGTCCACATGCTGGCACTGCTTCCCTGCGGAGGAGAAAGTGCAGATGCGGATGTGGCTAGGCGCCACCATCCTGGCTGGCAGGTGGCACTAGGCAGCCCTAGCCAAGAGTTATCTCAGGACCCTGGGACCCAGAGACGGGGGAAGCCAGCCAAAGTCACACAGTAAGGCATGGTCCAGAATTCCAGATACCACCTTTTGAGTTTTTCAGATGGAAATGAATCTTGTGACATAAAGCAGACCCATTAAACACACTGTTTCAGAGAATGGATGTCTAATTAACTCCCAAGGTGGGATTGACAAATTGAGCATCAGGTAGATGGGTAATGGGGATTCCCACAAAAACACCAAACTGGGAGCAGGTAGGCTCTGAGGAACTCTCTCCAGCATCTACCTATCTATTCGCTCACTTATCTATTCCTCTACTCATTCTTCCCCTTCTTATTTATTCTTTTATCCATTCATACATTCACCCTACTATCTTTCCATCTATCTATTATCCATCTGTCATGCAAACACCCAGCAAGCCATATATCCATCCATCCAACCAACCATCCATCCAACCACCCATCCATCCATCCACCCATCCATTCACTCATCTACTCATTCTCCTCCCTCCATTTATTCATCTGTCCACCCATCCAACCATCCATCCATCTTCCCATATATCTATCATCCATCTGTCATCCAAACAGCTGGCAAGGCATATATCCTCCCATCCATCCATCCATCCATCCATCCATCCATCCATCCATCCAACCAACTATCCATCCATCCATCCATCTATCCATCCATCCATTCATCTTTCCATCAGTTTATCTACTCATCAACACATTCATCTAGCCGCCCTTCCACCCATCCAGCTCACCGACAAACACTCTTCCCATCTCTTTGGAGGAGTCAGTTCTACACCGTGTGGTTAATATTAACGACTCTGAGTCAGAGATATCTGGGTCCTAATGCTTAGGAAAGAGACTTTACCTTTTTGAACCTCTGCTCCCAAATCACAAACAAGCTGTATCTCATACATAGTAGACACTCAATAAAAAGCAGCTATTGTTACTACTTTGGGACTATTATTTCAGACACCTAAGAAGTGAGTGAGGAATGTTATGAGATTGGTGAGGTGAAACATGCATTTTGGAATGAGCTGCATAGCCTCTGGGAAGTTTCCTCTTGCTCCTTTCATGCCCTCACCCACTTCTCTCACTCCATCAGCCCCAGCTACACACCAACAAGCCTCAGAGAATCAGCACAGGGCATGGCCTCTCATCTGAGCCAAAAAATTGTTGGTTTCAGCCACCTCTGTTTAGGCACCTTCTCCTTTTTTTTCTGTCTTTGTTTCTCTTGGACTTCACAGAGTCCCCAGATTCTTTCCCCACTCCTATCTGCTCCCAGAAGAATATTAGAGGCATTCATTTACACTAGAATATAAAGGACTACTATATGCAAGAATTTTTTTTTTCTGGCTTCCTCACCTCATCCCAACCTCATTTTCTAGAGAGCTGTGTTCAAAAAGGAATCACCCTTTTCAGTTAAAAAGATGGGCACCAATGGAAGGATTTGTGGCGTCAGCAAGCAGCTGAGGAGTCTCCAGGAGGTAGCAAGGACCCTCGGTACCCAACATCCCTGGGAAAGACGAGTGCAGCTCTGCTCACGCATGTAATTGGCATGACCCAGGCCTTTCTGTTGATTCCCAAGAGACTCTCCTGACTAGGCCCATGCTACAGACAAGACACCTGAACTTGGAGAGGGGCCATCGTGGTGGATCTCCAGGCTGGGACTCTCTCCTTATTACCTTCCCAGGCCTCTGCCTCCCCTGCCGGACACTGAGTAGAGAAGGGGCAACTCCTTACCCCCAGGAGGTCCCTGCCGCTGAGTCTTGAGAGGTCCCGTTCCCCAGCCCCTCTGCTTTTGGTTGAGTCTGGTCACAGATTAGTCTTATATAGCAGCCTGAGCCTGAGCCCAGACCCCAGAGAGGGAAATACCATGTAATTACAAGAGACCGGAATTCAGATTTGCTCTGCAAATTGGGCATTGAGGCCCAAAACCACAAGGGTTTGTGGTTTGTGACTAGTTCCAAGGCCTGCACTCAGCCCCAGATGGTGTCACATGAGCTGGGTTTTATCAACCCTTGGGCTGAACACATTTCCGGAGACCCCAGCTAGGCCCCAAGCTTGGGGAACTGGAAGCACCCCCAGATGCATCTAGTTTCTAACTCTAAGGCAGGCACTAGCCATTCCAGATGATCTGGGTAGACAGGAGGTGCCCAGGCTGGACTCAGCATCAGGATGACCCAGGTCCAAACCCTGCTCAGCCCCCAACTCACCGTAGGACCTTGGACCAGCCACTTCCCTCCTCTGAGCCTCACATTCTTTCCGTCTGGTAAGTGAGTTTAATACCAGCCTCACAGGGCTGATTTTAGGACTAAGGGAGACGAATATGAATCCAACTCCTCAAACTTGGGACTGGTGCACGAATACGCATTTTTTTTTTAATCAGAAAAACATTCCTCACTCATTTCTTAGGGGTCTGAAATAATAGTCCCAAAGTAATAACAATAGCTGCTGTTTATTGAGTGTTTACTACGTACGAGATACAACAAGGTTTTTCCCAACTATTTCCTCATGAAACGTTCACACCTACAGCAAAGTTGAAGGAATTGTACAGCGGACACACATGGTTGCCATGTTGTTCCCACCAACGATACCCACCATTTACATTCTTGTCACATTTGCATCCGTTAGTCCATCTTTTATTTTCTATGCATTTGAAAGTTGCAGACATCAGTATACTACCACTAAACACTTCCCCCTGCATGCCATTCGGATTCTTTCTTTATATCTTTAAATACAGTGAAATGCACAAAACTTAAATGTTCATTTGCTGAGTTTTGACCATTTTTTACGGTCATGCAGCCCACACTCCTATCACAATATAGAACATTTCCACCACCCCAGAATGTTCCGTCTGCCTTTTCCCAGTTGCACCTTCCAAAACCTGCTGGGACACAGCCCAGACCACTTCACTTGGCATCCAAGGCCATTCATACACACATCCCAGTCTTCTCTTCACACAGAGCTGCTCATTCCTTCCATCCCCTCCTCATCACCCCCTGGCTTCCCTGCCTCTGGGCCTTTGCACATGCAATCTCTGCTGTCTACAAAACCCTCTTCAGATTCTAAGGGTCAAAAGGTCAACAGCTGTAGGAAGCTTCCCCCAGCCCCTACACTTCCTCTGGCCCATCCAGAGACCCCTAGGGCCCGCAGTGAGGTGTTCTTTCTCCAGCGAACCAGCCATGTGCCCCACTCCTAGGCCAGCACAGGCATAGATGCCAGTGTAACAAATGAACAAGTGAATGAATGAATGAACTCATCTCTTGCTCTCCAATGGACTGACTGCTCCCTGGTTGCTTCCCACCCCACAGCCCCAACCCAGGCCCTATCTCCATGTTTAATCAATGCCACCTCCTCCCTGCGCTAACCCTGCCCGTCTGCTAATTCTGAGAGGCGGGGAAACATTTCTCTCTCCACCAAGGCCTGCTTTCAAGTCAAACCGGGAATAAACGTGCTTCGCCCCCGACTCCCCAAGGAGACGCCTCCTCCTTCCTCCCTGGAGGCAGTGGGGGCTCTGAAGCCAGGCGTCTTTGCTATAGGTCCTGCCAAGCTCGGCCGATGTCACCCCTCACTTCTTCTGTGCCACTGGGCCAACCCCGCCTTGGAACTCAGTTTCCCCATCTGCAGTGCGTGCATTGATGGAAACATTAAGAGCACAGGCTTTGGAGCTGGCTGCTGGGCTTGGCTTCTGCTGCCGGTTCTTGCTGTTTCCTTGGTTGTAAGATGGTGATTGGAACCAGCCTGACCTGCAAAGCTCTGGGAACAGGGTCTTGCACACAGCTGGGCTCAGCGAGTGGCATTTGCATCCTTACCATCCTGGGTCCCACATGGCAGCAAGTCTGGAGGGCCATGAGGGCATGAGGAAGTAGCTTCAGCCCAGACCACCTCATTACCTCCTGTGCGGGCTGGAGGGGTTCTTGGAATGGGAAATAGGGACTCCAAGAGTCACACACTCCTGCGTTCCCACACCCACCTGCCCTTTCAGCCTCAACAGTCACTCTCCGCGGCCTCCTTTGGGCCACCTGCAAAAGGGGCATAATCACACTTTCCCAGGAGGGTTTTGAGAATTACCTCAGAAATGCGTGGAATGTCCCTAGAGCGTGGAATGTCCCTGGAGCGTGGAATGTCCCTGGAGCCTCGGATTTCCGTAAACAGCAGCCCCCTTTAGTTTCCCTTGATGAAAGCAAACACTGAGTAGGGGTAAGTTTTGCCCGGCCTGCTAGGAGCATAAACTTGTGACAATGACTTTCCTTCTCTGTGCCTCAGTCTGCACCCCTGTAAAATGGGGAAACTAGAAAGGACATTTCAAAATGATGCTACTCATCTGAGTAACTCAGCTCCTGGGTCTTCCCTATTTAAAGTCTTTGTGGTTCCCCATTGCCTGGCACTTAGTGTGATAAAAATGCTTGTGATACAAATATATTACCGTTTTAAATGGAATACAATGCAAAGAGGGCAACTGTTCCTTTCCCCACTCGTAAGAGGGCAGAAGCAATGCACACTATAGACTGTAGAGTGCGGTGCACACATGAATGTGGTGCCAGTCACCCAAGGCTCTGTGCCATTCTCAGTCCTCAGGCCAACCTGTCCCCTGGGTCCTTCCTGGCCGCCTTGAGAGGATTAGGGCAGCCCTGGCGCCGGGGAGATCACTTGGGCTTAGCTTCCAAAAGGCACCTTTGTCTGGAGCAGGAAGGACATAGTGGGGGACGGCTGGAAGGACACCCAGATTCCCTGGGAAGTGACTCACCCCCAAGGTACACAGGGGCGGGAGAGTCACACTGGGCTGCTGAGATTAGAAAACAGATCCAGACCCACCACCAACCCTCCACTCAGCCCCTGCCCCCCTGCCAAGAACTCTCAGCCCTCCAGGGCTGCAAGGGGCTTCCTTCAGTCTTGCTTGATTCCTCACCATAAGGGCGGAGTTCAGAGACTGGGGTCCAGAGGCAGGGGTGGGTACTAGGTTCAAACCTTGACCTTGTCATTACCTAGCTGTGGGGCCTTGCGCATATCACTTAACTTCTCTATGTCTCAGTTTCCTCAACTGTATAATGAAGGTGAAGACAGTTCCTAGAAAGCAGGGCTGATTCAAGAAGCTGATGACATGGCGTACCTAAAGCACTTAGAACAGCGTCTGGCACTTAGTAAGCGTGCAATAAATACAGCAAGAACTTTCCAGCATAGCAGTGAAAGCGCAGACTTTGGAATTCAAGTCAGAGGGGTCTGGTTCAAATCCTGCTTCTGCCACTTAGAAGCCGGCTGATTCCATTTCTCTGAGCTTCAGTTTCCTTGTATGTAGAACAGGGTGATAATACCCACCCATCCCGGGGGCTGTGAAGTTCAGTGCACTAAGGAATGTTAAGCATCCGACCTAGCGACCAGCACACAGTAAGTGCTCATCAGAGGTCAACTGCTCTCACGTCTGCTCTCTGCAGCTGCAGGACTCACCATGATGAAGCAGACACTGTCCCTGACCTTGAGGAGCTCTTGGGCAAGTGGCAGAGTGAGACTGAGGCAGCGCCCAGTGTGGCCCATACAGTACCGGGCCCTGCCGCCACATGGGGAGGCGCTGTCCTGTGTATGAAGGATGGCACGGGTTTGCCAGGTACGTTTGGAGGAGAGAGAATGTTCCAGGAAGAGGGAAGAGCCGTGCAAAGGCCTGGCTGCACCTTGTTACTTGTTTTCCAGGTGCCAGGCACTCTTCTCAGAGCTTTACAAGGATTGTCTGGTTTCATCCCCAGATGACCCATGAGTGAGTACTATAACAGTCCCACTTCGCAGATGAGGAGCCCGAGGCACAGAGACAGCTCTGCTCCCTCTGCATGCTCCAGGAGGAATCAGCTGAGGTCAGGTCACAGGCAGCCTTAAATGCCAAGCCTCGGAGCTTGGAGACTTTCCTGTTGGCACCAGGAATCCAGCCACTGCAGGGCTGTCAGTAACAGTGAGAGATGGTCAGAGGAGGTCAAGGATGGGCAGGACGGGAATGGGATGGAAGAGAGAAGGGTGGGAGTCAGGGAAGGGTGTTCCTTGTGAGAGATGAGGAGGGACAGCTGGAGCTGTGCATGGAGAGGAGATAGAATAATGCAACTGTAATAAGAGCTAACGGGAACTGGGGGCTTCTTATGGATGGGTCACCATCCTGAGTGCTGGTTTAATCCTCAAAGCCATAATAGAACATCCTCAAGTTACTGATGAAGAAACTGAGGCTCAAGGAGATGAAATGACTTGCCTGAAGCCACATGGCTAACCAGAAGCCAGGTTGGGATTTGAACATGGTCAGCTAACTCAAGCCATTGATTTAACCATGATGGGAATCAGTAGCACTGGAAGTGTCTGGAAATCAGACACAGGAAGATAAACCCGAGCATGTCACCTGGCACTGGCATGTAGCAGGCACCAATAAATGTAAGGTGGATGAATGAAAAGCAAGGAAGAGAAAAGGGAAAGAGGAAGGGAAGGAGGAAGGGAAGGAAGGAAGAAGGGAGGAAGATGGCTGGATGGATGGATGGATGGACGGACGGATGGATGGCTAGCTGGTCGGCTGAATGAATGAGTGGTGGACAAACCTTCAGATGAGCTCCAAGTCTACCCTGCCTATCACCTAGCCTCAAATCCTCTGAGCCAGTGATCGAAACTTGGTTGGCACTTCTTCACTCAGGCCATCCATAAGTGCCAACTTGGGGGCATTTTTCATCAAAGGGGCCCATCTTGAGCAGTGGGAAGAAGCCTAGGACCTAGAGGCAGGACCCTTATTCTCTCATCCCAACTCTGCTGTGTGTGGGTCGGGGCCAGCCAAGCCCTGCTCTGGCTTCAGTCTCCCCATCTGCACCAAGGGCGTTTGGCACAGCTCATCTGATGTGCAGCCAGTAGGGACCCCCTACCCCGACAGACCACAAGGCAAGAACAAGTCTCACTTATCCTTGCTTCCTGGGGTGCTAGTGCCTCTTCTCCCTGGAAAGCTCCTATTCTCCCTTCAAAATTCAACTCAGATGTCACTCCTGATAAGCATCCCAAAGTCAGAAACAGAGAAAAACACAGACTCAGAGAGAGAGAGAGAGAGAGAGAGAGAGAGAAAGGTAAAAGTATTTAGAAAGAGAGAGAGAGAAAGGTAAAAGTATTAGAAAGAGAGAGAGAGATGGAGGTGGGAGGGAAGGGACAGAGAGGAAGGCAGAACAGGACACAGAGGCTGTCCAGGCCAACAAGGTCAGTTAGGGACTCAAAGCTACAATGTCAAGGCCCTGAGTCCCCTCACCTCCCAGAAGCTCCTACCTGGAGCTAAGGAGGGCACTGGAGGCAAAGGCCAAGGCAAGTCCTGTGTAACTGGGGAATAAACCAGCCAGGAGATGCCGAGATAGAGGAGTCATTTATTGAAAGCTCAGGGCTTGCTACTGAGGTCCCAGAGCTCTCTCTGAGGCAATTCTATGATTACCCAGGCAGTTTCCACCTCAAACTTGGAGTAGTGCTGCAGGGCCAGAGGGCAATTTTACTGTCACCAACACCAGCTAGAGACTGGGAGGGAAATTGAGGCAGAGTGGACAGGTGGTCTCTAGTAGTCAACAGGGAGGGCTGGTGGCCATGTCTCAGCCTCAGGATGGCACGGTCAGCACAACAGCATTCTGTAAGGAAGAACCACTCTTGGTTATGCCCCTGAGTCTCTGCAATGCCCCGTCACTGCAGCCATCTTTACCCCCCTGCCCTGGGATTGGTGCTGTACCTGGAACACAGCAGGCACTCATTAAATGAATAAATTAATGATGAACAAATGACATCCAGTGTGGGACAGGCTCTGACTTGAGGACTTAATAGACTCAAGTTCAAGTGCCATTTCTGCTATTAATTTACTGTGTGATCTTGGGCCAGAAATCTGACCTAGTTCAGCCTTGGTCCTCATCTGAGAAATGGGTACAGAACTCTCTGCTCTGCTCCCCTCCTAGAGCTATTCCACCACCCAGAGTTGTGCTGGTTTGAAAAGGATTGTGAGGCCATATCAATATTCCACAAGAAAAAATGTCATGATCCATTGGTCATATCTGCTGCAGACACAAGATAAGGGAGAGACAGCATATGTATTTGTTGCTGTTGGACCAGGGGAACTGTGATTCTGTGAGTAAATCTTAGGTTCCATTCTAGAGGCCAGACATGTGTCTGAATCCAATGGGAAAGAACTCCATGATTGATTGATGATGCCTGCCATGGGCAAGTAATGGAGGAGTGGTAGCACACACGTCATATATTTGCCATTCCTAAGTTAGGTAATTTGTAACTCACTGAGAAATTTAGAAAATGGGTCAGGGACAGACAAGAGGATGAAGCAAAGCATTCCCCTCATGAGTTTCAAGTAGGGCTTTCCAGAGACAAGCTTAAGGCCCATCTGCACCATATCTGCAGAGAAGACTCACCTCTATGATCTCCAGAACTGAACTGGAAAAACTGATGTTAAGAACCTTAGGCAGGGGAATTCCAACATCCAGGGCCACTGTGAAGAGAGAATCGTTGAAAACAAAGGTATGTTGGTGGGGAGGTCTTGGACTCTAGGGACCCTCGGACCCTGCTGACCCTATTCCATCACTTTCACTAGCCAGCCAGTTCTCTTCTCAGGGAATCAGCTTCTTATTGGCAAACTCCTACTTATCCTCCTACACCCAAACAAAAATGTCCCTATTCTGTATTGTGTCAGTGGTGCCCCTGTATCCAGCCTCCTAAAGGCTTCATCAATCCCTTACACACTCTGGGTCATCTATATTCTAATCATTTGTTTATATGATTATTTCCTACGAGACAGGGAGCTTAAGGGAGCTTAAGGCAGGACTGAGGTCAGATCAGCTCTTGAAGCCCATAGGCTGGCATGATGTAGGTGCTAATCAATGTTATTGAAATGGAAAAATTGGTGCCTCAGTATCTGCATCTTGCAAATGAGGACCGACCTCTCTCTGGCCTCAGTGCCCCCATCAGAACCATAAAGAGAGGCAACAGACTAGACAATCCCATATTTGGACACTCCACGTGTCCAAGAGAGCAAAAGCTGCCATACCGTTAAGCTTCGGTGCATACACTACCCGGACCACATGACTGAGCCATTCTTCTAAACGCGATTCCTGCAACAGAACACACAGGGTGGTGCAGGTGGTGCTCTGGGGTGTGGCCTTGCAGGCAGCAGCATCCCCTTCCCAGAGAGAGAAACCCAGGGACCCAGCCGCCTCAGCCTCCCCCAAGCCTGAGGCCACAGCTCCTGGCAGGCACAGGGCACTTGGGGGTGGCCTGGGCTGTCCACCAGCGATCCTGAAAGAGATTCTGTGATTTAGGCTGGCTTTACCCCAGGCCCCATGAGCTTGGAAGAAGTGCTTTCCTGTAAGAGTCTGTGGGGCCTGGAGGTGGGCAGTGCCTTGAAGGAAGTGTGCCCAGCTCCAGTCTGTGGGGTCTGACCTTAGATTCCTGTCAGTTTAGGGACTCCAAGAATGTTCTAGAAACTGAGCCCATGGTGAAATTCCAGAGCCTCAAAATTCTGTAAGAAGCAGGAACCTCGGGGCTCTGTGACCTCTGAAATGGAACTTTCTGAGTTTGGGAAACTTATTACTTGGGTGAAGTTCCAGAATGATGGACCCTTGTGAGGTTCTAGACGTCCACAACTTTGTGAGGTTCCAAGACCATGGAAGATCATGAGATTCACTTTCCTAAGATGATCACTGTTTCTCTCTCTCTCTCTCTTCCCACTGCCCCCACTGCCCCCCACTCTCTCTCTCTCTCCCCACTGCCCCCACCCCCCCAACACACCCACACACGCCCTGATATTTGCCCACTCTGGCTTATTGGGGCAGAGCCCAATCCTGAGGTCAGCTCAGCCATACGGCCCATGACTCATGACCACCCCCTTTCCACACCACACCTGAAGACTCTCACCACCTCCAAGCCCCTCACCCTCCCAGGAACTTACGTCAAAGGCATAGGTAAAGGAGGAGGCCACCTTGACACTGAGCCTGGTGGAGAGAAGAGAGATGCTGGGGCCCCCACTACCCCCAACCACCCCTGTCCCACCCCCAGCCTGCCCCACCATAGCTCTCAGGATCAGGAAACAGGGTTACAGGCCCAACACTCTCCCTCTATCCAGCCTTGACTTGGAGATTCAGTTTTCCTACCTGTAAAATGGACCTAAAGGGACCTAACCTCCCTTCTGAGGCATCATGACCACCACCTCTGGCCTTGGCGCCTTTGTCTGACTCCCGGCTATTTGACCCTGGGCAGATGGCTGAACCCTTCAGAAGAGTGGCCCTCCCCCAGACTGAGCACTGGACACAGAGTGCTTTGCATACAGCAGGTGTCCACTCAAGGCAGCAACTCACTGATGGATCATATCTGGCCCAAGCGCAAATCCAGGGCCATCTCTACTTCCTTAAAAGGCGGACGTGTGAACTAGCATCAGGAAGTGGAGGTGCACCCAGGCAGCAGGCAAGGCCCTCCGTCAAAGTCTGCAATGAGGCAACAATGGAAGGCGGGGGCAGCAGTAGCCTGTTGTGGGGGCGCTAAGATGGAGTCAGAGGAGCAATGGGTGCCTGTGACACAGGACACCAGGTCTCAGCAATCTCCAGGAAAGTCCCTACTGCCAGGGGAGGGACAGACAGGCCGGGGCCCCACCGTGGTGACATCACCGAGGCCCAGACTGCAGACCTGCTCTAGGGACAGCCTGCTGTGTGAGCCTGGGCCAGCACAGTGCTTTGCAAACTATAAAGTACTGTGCATGTAGATGGTGCTTTGCAAACTGTAAAGTACTGTGCATGTAGATGAAGGACCATCATCTTGGTCATTATGATTATCATGATGGATGCCTAGTTACCACGAGGCTGAGGAGAGTAGAGAAGTAAGAAGTCCACATGAATAACAACGCACTTCCTGACACTCAAGGCCGGTTGTCTCTTGGTTAGCCTCTGGGGCTGATAACTCAGGAGTTTGGACTCCACATCCCGGCAGCAGCTTTATCTCCCAGAGGCAGGTTTTCAGCAGCAAGGGGTGCCGTGGAAGAAGCCCACTCGAGCCTGCTGCTCTGAGCCCCCGATTCCTTGTCTATAACATGGACTGACACTGTCTCCTCCCTGGCAGGTGCTGAAGGCAAGGAGGATGCTGGGAAAACACCTGGAACTTCGTTGATGCCCAAGAAATGGGAGGTGGATCCTGCCAGCCCCTAATTCTTGTTCCTAAAGACAAGAGCAAGATCCTGTCCCCAGGGTCCCACGTTACCGTTCCAGGCACAGGGAGATGTGCAGCTTGGTAGCCGAGGGAGTCAGCTGGGCACGCAGAGTCATGACCTGCATGGGCAAAGCAGGCAGAGGTCACCCGCAATCGGCAGAAGGAGCTTGAAGACAGGTCTGCCTCCATCCATCTGTTCGGTCTACTAACCTTACTGAGGCCCTACTGTGTGTCAGGGTCCGTGCTGAGCTCTGAGGAGGTAATTTGAAGGTTTTGCTGTTCTCTTGAACAGCAGAGAACCACAGTATTAAAATTGAGGGCAATTGGTATTGTAGGAGAGGAAGCTCTGGGGCTGCAGGGGCTTGGAGAGCCCCTCAAGCACGCCTGCTGTGCGGTGAGGGAAGGCCTCTCCAGTGAGGTAGCAGCTGAATCATGAAAGATGAGGAGCTAGTGGAGGGAAGGGGGAAATGGCACTCCAGGTGGTGGACCCAGCACAGACAAACCAGAGGCGGAGGACCTGGTAGACTTGAGTAGCTGAGGCTTAGGGGGCAAGGATGTGCAAGGCGAGGATGGGACAGAAGGACAATGAATGTCAGGCTCAGGTGTTTGGCCATGGGGAGCCAGGGCAGACGGTCCCGGGAGGGGCCTGCCTCCGTCCAGATGTGTGCAGAGGTAGGGTGGAGGAAGCCGACTGGAGAGGGAGGGTCAGAGGAAGGGAGCGTCATCAGGGAGATAGCTGGGCAGAGAGAGGCTGGGGAGATGGGGAGCAATGCCTGAGACCCCCAAGAAGCAGCGTGGGCGGCCCCAACAGGCCCAGGCAGACATGACGGGAGGGAGCAGGCAGGAACTGAGGCAGGGTCTTGGGGCTCAGCCCAGATGATGACAATGGTTGTTGGGGGGCTTCCTGTGCTGGGCTATGTGGGGCTCCCACCCTGAAATCGGGGGCGGCACCTCCACAGTCCTAGAGACGGTCAGCCCCATTCGGAACCCCAATGCCAGACCCCCACCTACCCCTTGACCACTCACCGAGTTCAGCTCGAAGAGGGATTCAGGGGTCCCCTGAGGGACATAGAACAGCACATGGATGTTGGCTGGGAGGGAGACCAAGGCCTTCTTGTTGTTGAGTGTGACTGTGGGAGCTTCCTTCACCCGCAGGGACAGCAGGAGGTGCTGGTGCAGGGGCAACTTCCCCAGGGCCTAGAGAAATGCAGGGGCAGAACTCAGATGCCCCAGGACTACAGTCAGTCAGTCAGTCAGCAAACACTCACTGAGCACCTACCAGGCACCGGGCAACGTGCTGGGCAATGAGGTTGCAGCCTGAACAACAGAGGCCTGGTCTCAGCCCCGACGAGGCTACACTCAGGGGTGGAGACACCAACCTGCGGGACTGCCACATCAGACTTCCGGTCTCACGCAGAGTCAGAATCCTCGCTGAGGCCACAGGCTCTGTGTCCTCCATCCCCCCTCCCCACCTCTCCACTTCACCTGCTCCCCTCCCTGCATTCTCCCTCTAGACTCACTGGCCACGTGGCTGCTCCTCCAGCTGCCAGGGATGCTCCCGGCAGGCCCCAGGGCCTTTGCACTTGCTGCTCCCTCTGCCTGGAAATATCTTCCCAGAGAACTGCAAAGTTCCCTCACTCAAGTGTTACCTCCTCAGCGAGGCCTTGCTGGTGGTGTCTAAAATCACCAGCCAGCACTCCTAAGCCACCTTCACCACTCCACGCCTTCCACCTTCTGACACTGTTTCTGTTTTTGTTTATTTGTGCACTGTCTGTCACCTCCAGCAGAATGGCAACCCCTCAAGTGCAGAAGCTTTTGTCTCCTTTCACTGTTTGCCCTCTGTGCAGCCCCAGCTGCAGGTATGCCCGTGTTCCATGGCAGGGCCTGTCACACAGTAGGTGCTCAGCGGATATTCACTGACTGCCTAAATGAGTCACACGATCAGGAAATTCTGGGTCTCATGATTGCAACGTCATGAAACTAAGGAAATTACAGAACCACAGAAGCTTGGAACACATAATTACGTCCCTTGGGACGCTTACCTGCTGGAATTTGAGTCTAGGCTTCCTCAAGCCCAGAATCCCCAAGTGGCAGGATCATCAGGACCAGGAATGGCCTCATTCCACCCTCACATGCCACAGAATCTGAAGCCACATGGGGCTGTGAAGCTGCAAGGCCAGCAAATGGAGGCCAAAGGATTCAGTCTCCAGAGACTAGCCCTCCCCTGGAGGGGCAGGCCCCACTTGCTACATCTGGATACCCCTGCTTCAGTCATCTCTGTCTGCCCCATGTCCCTCTCCACTCCTGCCATCTGTAGGTTCTTCTGAATGTCTGACTCCAATTGCATCCCTTCCATGAGGCTCCTATGCCCTTTAGCCAAGGGACTCTGGAAAGCCGAGGCCCCCACCTCATTCATCCAGACTGCTTTGAATCACCACCTTCAAGGACTCAGAGTTTGTCCTCTGTACCCCCAAAACCAGCTTCCATTTCCATCCTCTCTGGTGAGAGCCCAGGCCCCCAGGCCTCTTTCCAACCTGTTTCAGAATCTGCTGTTATATAAGGACCTTGTAGTAGACATTTTAACTTCAGTACGAATTCCAGTTCTCACAGCTGGAAAGCGGCTGGTCCAGCCCCAATTGAAGGATGGGAAAGCTGAGGCCAGACCTTGAAGTCATGTATTCATGCCCACTAGGGAGACCCACCTGACCCTCTCCCTTTTCTTTCCTCTCCAAGACCAGTGCCCTGAGTCTTTTTTCTGGGGACATTGAAGACTAAGGTCAGGATGAAGTAAGCCAATTGGAGGAAGGGAGCTCAGTAACCCGAAAAGAATTTTGCCCTTGTGTGCTACAGAAACAATTTCCATAGGATAAATGCCCAGTTGATTTCTGGGGCAGTCAAACACTAATCCTTTACTCTCTAAGCAAAATCTGCTATCAGGAAAGGATGCTGTGTTAGTCATTCACACTTTAGTGTGAATTTGGACTCAATTGTTCAATTGCAGTTGCCTGGAGAGCTGTATTGAGAAAGAGTCTGGAGCCCATTCATGGTCATCAGGAAAAAGCTACAATGATCAAAACCCATGAGAGGGTCACTCACCTCAGGGAGCAAAGCTGCCAGGTCTGTAGTTGTCAGTGGGACATCGCTGGGAACCTGGACCCCCAATGGGAGAGAAAGTTGGTGAACACAGAGACAGAACAGGAATCCCTCGGCACACACAGGCAGTTTTGTTCACCACTCTTCCCCCTACCCTGTCAATTTCATATACATATCACTACAAACACTCAAGTTTGTTCTAACAGCTAGCAATTATTGAGCACTTACTGCATGCTAGGCAGATGCTAGGGGCTCTGCACGCCTTTGCTCATTTCACCTTTACAACAGCTCAAAGAGGTGAGTGCTGCCATTGCCCCCATTTAACAGATGGAGACACTGAGGCTCTTGCCAAGGGTCACACAATTGGTAAGTGGTGACACCAGGATTTGAACGCAGGCAGGCTAACTTCAGAACCTTTTACTCACTCTGCCAGGGCTCATGATCTAAAGACCCAGAGATCTGACCCCAGATCTTTTTGCCTTTTACCCAAATAGTATTTTCAAAAACTATGAATTTGTCTCTAGTATTTATAAATCAGGAAGTTTTTATAAATCAGTATTTATAAATCAGTATGTAAATTTTTCAGTTTCTGGCTAAAGAGTTGGAAAATCATGTACCCTACAACTTAAAGTATAATAATAATAAATAAATTTAAAAAAAAAAAAAAAAAGAGTTGGAAAATCTGGTCACGCTGAGCCTGTACCCCCTCCCCTTGCGTCAGCTGAGTGGCAATTGCCTGAGGAATGGGGCACAGGGCCCCCAGTTCACTACAGTCCCATCAGGCTGCTAATTGATGATGGCCCAGCCTCCGGGGGCCCTGATGTTTGAGACCCCCCTACCCTGAACTACACATGCCCACTTCTCACAACAACCCTGTTCACACAGGATAAGCATACACGCAGCACCAGGACGAGGCCTCTGACATTCCTCTCTCTTGCCATGATGCTCATATGCACACACCCACGTCCGCAGGCCGCTCAGACAGGCATGTTCTTACACTCAGAGTCTCTGCCTGGCTATGACTGCTCCCATCCCCCAACTAGAAGACACCTTCCCCGCAGCTCAGCGTCCTGTCCCAGCCTCCCAGAGGCCTTCAGAGTGCTGTCTGGACCCCACTTGCAAGAAGTGAGTGACCAACCCCTGCTTCCTTGGGCCTGAGCTACAAGTGGGGAGCCCAAGCTGAGACCAAAATAAATGCCTCTGGGTGGGGCCTCTGGGGTCTGGGCTTTCCAGGATGTGAGAGGGGCCAGAATGGACAGAATGGAAGTTGGGAGGTACTAGAAGCTACAGAACAAAAGTTCAGGTAACTCTTGGTACAATCCAACCCGAGTTCGTTCTTTCTTTCTTTCTTTCTTTCTTTCTTTCTTTCTTTCTTTCTTTCTTTCTTTCTTTCTCTTTCTTTTTTCCTTTCTTTCTTCCTTTCTTTCTTTTTGTTTCTTTCTTTCTCTCTTTTTTCTCTTCTTTTCTTTCCTTCCTTCCTTCCTTTTTCTTTCTTCCTTTCTTCCTTTCTTTTTCTTTTCTTTTTTTCTCTTCCTTCCTTTCTTTCTTCCTTCCTTCCTTTTTTTCTTTCTTTCTTTCTTTCTTCTTTCTCTCTTTCTTTCTTTCTTTCTTCTTTTTTTTTTCTGAGACAAGGTCTCATTCTGTGACCCAGACTGGAATGCAGTGGCACAAGCACAGCTCACTTCAGCCTTGACCTCCCAGGCTCACGTGATCCTCCCGCCTCAGCCTTGCAAGTAACTGGGACCACAGGCATGCACCACCGTGCCTGGCTAATATTTGTATTTTGTGTAGAGATGGGGTGTCTCCTGGGCTCAAGTGATCCTCCCCCCATCAGCCTCCGGAAGTGCTGGGATTACAGGCATGAGCCACCCTGCCTAGTTTTCTTTTCTTCCACTCAAATCTGCTCTTGGCCCACTCAAATCTGCTCTTGAGAAAGCAGTGGAAATGTTAGTGGTTCACACTTTAGTGCTTAGACTGTAGAAAGGCTCATCTGATACAGGGACGGAAAGTGGGCTTCATTCCATATGCCAGTCCTGACCAGTTGAAAGTGACCTCCTGGAGTGCCAAGTTGAGAAGGATTCAGAGGTCCCAGTCACGTTTAACCAGGTAGAGGACCACGATCGATTAGCAACGTCTCCCTTAAGTACAGGAGTGGACAACAGCAGTGTACACACCCCAAACGTGTTCAACTCCCTTTTATTATAGAGAAGAGGGCTCAGCAGGGCTGATCAGCGCGTAGGTCAGCACTAGCAATGCCAAGGCACAGCAGGGCAGGGGCCCCCCATCCCATCCCCCAGGCACCACACTCACCAGCTCAGGGGTGATGTCCATGTCGAGGGCACCGTTGGTCTGCAGGAGTCCAAACATGGTGTTGAAGAGGTACAGTGGCACTGTCACCTGGGATGTGTGGTCCTTCTTGGGGGGCACCTTGGCTGGGGCAGGGGACTTGGGGAAGTCAATGATGTCACCAGCTACACTCTTCACGATAGGCTGCAGGGGCAGGAAACAGGGCCGAGGAGGGTCTTGAGGTGCTCACCCACCCGCCTGAACCCGACATCCCCTATCTAGCCTCCCCCAGCAGCAGGAGAGGCCCCTCTGGTTACTCACGTTGATGTCCAGTTCTATGTACTGGTTGGAGATGAGAGGCAGTGTGGCCAGAGAGAATTCCAGGGACCCAAGAGCCCCAAGGGGCACCAAGCCTGCATGGGAAAGGGAGGGGTGAGAACGACCCCACAAGCCCGATTCCCAATCCTAATAGCCCCTATTTCCATTTACTGATGTCTGCTGAGTGCCTAGCACTCTGCTAAGCATTCACTTGGCCGCGACTTCATCCCCATTTTACAGATGTGGAAATTGAGGTTCAGACAGGGGAAGTCACCAGGCCAAGGCCACACAGTCACAGCATTCAAAACCAGGATTCCTGTTTTCCAGAGTTGGTGCCACTAACACACTGCCACCCTGCCTCTCTTACATAACACCACCTACAGAGACATACCGGCCCCAAGTTTTCTATTCTTTTCCTGGTTGTGCCTTTTTATATTTTCCCAAACCCATTTTATGAACACCGAAGGCACTAGTGTCTCCATGAGGCACAGAGAGACTGGGGTCTGCTGGGGCTGCGGGGCCTTGGGTTCCTTACTTGAGCTCTCTGGGCCTCGGTCATCTAGTCTGATCAGGTAGTCATCATATCTTCCCCCTGTTTCTGACAGTGCCAAGCACACACTAGGTGCTCAATAAATGTTGGTCTGCAGCACCCAACATAGAGCGAACCGATGGTTCTGGGTCTGCAGTCCCTGCTAGGCGGCCTCAGCCCAGGCCTCCTCCATGAGGCTCCTCAAAGGGGCAGCCTGTCAGTGTGAGGAGGAACTGAAGGACCCCGAGATCCTGCCCCTTTCGGCTCCCCTTAGTACCTTACCCCATTGGGGTCGTACAGAGAGGGGTAGAAGGGGCAAAGAGGAGGGCGTTGCGCCCTAACTTACCCAGCACAGCCCCCAGGAGCTCATTCACCACGCCCAGCACACTGTCCACCACGGGGCACAGCTGTGTCAGAGAGACGGATGTTATAGGGCAAAGAAGAGCTTGCTGCGAGGACAGCTGCATGTTCTTTAAATGCTTTGCTATCTGGTGCTACGTGGTGCTGGGGACCAAGGCAGAAGGCAGAGACAGACAGGAGACACACAGGTGGGAGGCAGGGGAGGGGCTGGAGCCTGAGGTGTCAGAGGGTTGAGTGGGCCCCCAAGCTGTCTTTCCTTGGTTACAAGAGCCCCATTAGAAAACCCCCAAAGGTGGCTGGGGGACCATGGGAGACACATTTCAGAGGCTGGTTTGGGCATGCGGACAAGGCCTTCACCTGAGGAGGCAAAAGTGGCTTTGGTTCCCCATAAAGTCACAGGCCATCCCCTGCCATCCTATGTGGGCACTGGGAAGCCTAGGATCAAGACCCCACAGCGGGGCACCTCCTCGCCTCCACCCAGAGAGTCAGGCCTGGATCTGGGGTGTCCATCCAGCATATCACCACGTGTTCATTCCTAAGCCCTGTGCTAGGAGAACAGGGAGCAAGCGGTTTGACTTTCAGAATCCGAGTCTGGGAATCACAGAGCCTGAGTCCCATAGCCCACTGGAGTGGGAGCCTCAGAGAGGACCATTCCAGCCCTTCATCCTCCAGCTGAGGCCAGAGAAGAAGGTGACCTGTCCAAGGTCACAGCTGTTTTCAGAGAAACAAAAGAGGGCTGTTGCATGTCAAGTGGGGGCCCCGAACTCCAGAACTTCTGAGGTCAGGCAAGTCACAGAAATGAGAGGAGACGAGAGGGACTCTGCTGGGTGTGGAGAAAGCAAACCCTCTGGGCACCAGACGGGAGGTACCAGAGGTACTTCCCACTTACAGGAGGGAGGTATTCGGCAGCCAGGCTGACCGATTGCACAATAGAAGCCACAAATCTGGACTGTTACGAGAAATCTTCAATGCTAAATGTGGGCAATGAATGCTCATTTTCAAAACCTCTTTGTGTCACACAAAACCTAGCTGCTGGCCAACTGCCCCAGAGACTAAGTTAGGGGCTGCAATTGAAATGCACCCTCACGCCCTGGGGGAAACTTGCCTGACATGGTCCTGCCTAGGGGCCCCTCCTCCTGCTAAGCTTCTTTTCCAAACTGGCTTCCTCAAGCCCAGGGCAGTTTTGCCAACCCTAGGCTCCCATTCCTCTGCCGCCCCCACCGGCGTTCACAAGTACGCACAGGGAGAGCCAGCCAGGCGGTGGGGCCAGGAGGCCTGACTGCCCTTTGCTGTGTATGTGGCCCTCCCCTCTCCCTCGGTGATATGGGGCTTGGGCCAGACCAGCTCTCTTGGGTGTGGAAACCAGGATGGTCTGGGGCAGGCCATGGACAGACATCCTTTAATCTTCATATGTTTATATATGATGTATGAATATAGGTACATGTTTTTCTAGACATGATTGCCAAACACAGGGCTCAGTTTAAAACCATCAAGTGATTCAATTTGCATTTCAAGCTAATTTAAAGAAAAACATAAAGTAAGTACTAATACAAATGGCAGAAACAGAGCAGGGGGTAAGAAGGAGCCTCCGATTTGGGAGCAGGGGACCCAGGCCACCTGGAGCCACACACTTGGGCTTGAGGATCTGAAAGGATCGTGTCATCCACCCCCAGACTAGCAGGTGCGCCAGGAAGGCCGGTCAGCAGGCCCGGATGGGATTACCTGGTGGGTGTGGAAGGGAAGTACAGCCTAATCCCACCTGGCACCCAACTTTACCCAAAACTGGGGGAGAAAGAGGCCCAGTCCAGGGAGAGGGCATGCTGGCCCACGGCCCCCACACTCACCAGTCCCGGAAGCACCTTGAAAAGCATCTGTTCCACGACTCCAAAGAGTGGCGTGGGCAGCAGTCTGAGCAGAGGGAGACACGTGTGGGTGTGGCTGCCAGGTGGACGGTTCCGCCTGGATGACACGGTCGGGGGGACACTAGGGGCTCTGGATTTCTCCTGTCTCTTCTCTTGGGGATGGTGTTGGCTGAGGCTTTGGAGACCTGAGTTAAATCCTGGCTCCGCCTCCCCAGGGGACCCAGGGAATGGCTTCATTTTCCCCAACTGTACAGTGCCCACCTTAGAGAGTTGCTGCTGCCTGGGTTATGGGAGTGTGTATGTGGCTGGTGTACAATCTGTGCTTGACAAATGTCTGTCTCCTTTGTCCCTCTAATATTTGTAAACAAGAGACACTCAGGCCTAGGACAATGATTGCTATTGAGCTCCCTGAGTGCAGGTTCAACAAGTATTTGTTAGATTAATAAATGAATGAATGAATGACACCTGAGGATAAGTGCATGTAGATGGGCTCAGGTCTGTTTGGAGACCATGGGGGTGCAGGGTGGCAACCACAGAGCCCCAACCACAGGACACCAACACTGTCCTGGGCTCCACTCCTCCCCAGGCCCCCTCTATCCCGGAGGAGCAGGACAGAACCACTGGAATTTAAGGAGCCCAAAGCCCTTGCCTGGAATCCCATTCTTAGGGCCCTTGTGGAGACAGGAGCAAGCTGTTAGCTAACGCAGAACCGCCTGATGACCCCTCACTGCTCAGAGTTACCCAACAAAGATGGGGCAGGAGCTGGGATTGGGCCTGGAAGGTGGACACAGAACAGTAGACACAAGTGGGAGGCAGCTGTGGCCTGGCTCAGAGTGCTGACAGAGGCCTTGGACCCAGCCAGACAGCAGTCCCTCTCCACCCCCGCCAGATCTGTACGTGTGATCCTGGGCAAGGAGACCTCTGGGCCTCCATGGTCCCATGAAAGTGATGATTCAGAGGCCAGGCATGGTGGCTCACACCTGTAATCCCAGCACTTTGTGAGGCCAACGCGGGCGGATCACTTGAGGTCAGGAGTTCAAGACCAGCCTGGCCAACATAGTGAAGCCCTGTCTCTATTAAAAATACAAAAATTAGCATGGTGGCGGGCGCCTGTAATCCCAGCTACTCAGGAGGCTGAGGCAGAAGAATAGCATGAACCCGGGAGGCACAGGTTGCAGTGAGCTGAGATGGCACCACTGCACTCCAGCCCGGGTGACAGAGTGAGACTCCTTCTCAAAAAAAAAAAAAATTGTGATGATTCAACAAGGTGTACGGAGGGCCACCTGATTCAACAAGGTGTAGGGAGGGCCACCTGGCCAGCCCCTGGGAAGAGATGATGTCATAGCGCCTTCCGAATCATCAAATCCAGCTCCACATATACAGATGGGGACATGAAGGCCCAGAATGGGGAGATGGGGAGTGGGTCTCCCTGAAGTCACACAGCAAGTCAGAGGCAGAGTTGGGCCTCTCATGTGCTGAGAGCAGGGGTTGAAAT
This sequence comes from Theropithecus gelada, assembly GCF_003255815.1. Classification (NCBI taxonomy): domain Eukaryota; kingdom Metazoa; phylum Chordata; class Mammalia; order Primates; family Cercopithecidae; genus Theropithecus; species Theropithecus gelada. The sequence continues at coordinate 69,625,165 of NC_037678.1, forward strand.
CCCGCAGATGGAGGGATCCCAGCAGACCCTGGGCCCGTTCTGGAGGAGAGGGGACGGCAGGATCCGGTGAACCAGAATAGGGGAATGCCCAGGAGTGGGTGGCGCAAGCTATGGATTAAGCCGAAGTCCCTGTCGGTGGTGGGACTCAATCTGTCGGTCTGTGGAGCGGGTTGAAACCGGTGGGCGGGGCAGGCAGGGGTAGGATGAGTTCAGGTCCAGGCAGCTGGCAGCTCCAGGGAGACCCGGGAGACGCCCAGATGAGTGCGAGATGATCCCGAGCGGGTCGGGCTTGCAGGCTGGAGCCTGCAGACTGGAACCTGCAGACTCACCCCGAGAACAGGCTGATGTGGCCCAGGAGCGTGCTGCAGCGCTTGAGGATAAGGATGGGCGTGCCCCGCGAGCTCACACCCAGTGCCACCCGCGACGTCACGTTCACCTCGGCAGCCAGCTGCAGAAGGCCCCCAAGGGGGCTGCAAGAAAGGACGCTGGGCGCTTGGCCAGGCAGCCAGGTCCAACCCTTGGCCCCGCCCACCGGGGTCGGCTGGGTCCTGAGCAGAGGCGGGTTGAGGGTGGCCCTGCCAGTGCCCTAGGCACCGCATCCCCTTCTCAGCCTCTGCCTCCCAGCCCCATTTTGCACTTCCCTGCGCCCTCTTCCCCCACCCTCTCCGGTGAGCCTGGGCAGTGGGGTCCGGGTCTGGAGGAAGAGGGAAATGGAAGTCCCTGGGGAAGGGCAATGGCATAGGATCCAGGGGGGAAACAGTAGGATTGAGAGTCCCTTGGGGAGGAAATAGGGTGAAAGGAAATGGGGGATACAGGGGGAGGGAGTTGGGGGACAGCAGAGTAGGAGTCTCCAACAGGGCAGGGGGTGGAAGCAGGACGGTAGAGGTCCCCAGGGCACACTCACCCAGAGCAATGCATGCCCACTTTGGTGTGCAGGTTCAGCTGCACCCCAAACCCCGGCAGCAGCTTCAGCGACTCCTTCGGCAGCGTGAGCTCCTCAATCTTCAGACTGGGATGGGAGTCAGGGAGAGGGCTGCCCACTCCCAGACACCCCCCAGTGCCTCCACCATCCCAGACCAGGCGGCGCCCAGAGTGGCTCTTGGTGGTGTTCCCTATCTCACCTCAAACCCACAGAGCCAGCTGTGAGCCCTTGGCCCATCACTTAATCTCTCTGGGCCTCAGTCTTCTTATCTGTAAAGTGGGGCGATACTAGTTCCTACCTCGTAGATGTGTTGCAAAGACAAGTGAGATAATTCGAGTGCAGAATCTGGTACAGTGTGTGCTCAACAAATGTCCTATCATCATCACCGCTGGAGGCTCGAGGAATTAAAGCTTTTCCCCACTCCATCCCCACAGTCTCAGCCCTGGTTTGGTTTCTGGCCTTGACATTGCACCCCACTATACCCCCACACACTCACAAATGCAACCCACGTGGGTTCTGAGACACGGCCCCTCACAAGTCATTACTCTCTGTCTTCTGGGTCTTTGCCCAGGCTGTTCCCTCTGTCTGGAACACCCTTCCCTTGACCCTCCTTCCACTCTGCATCCCTCTTCAGCTTGCTGACTCCTCCCAGTTCACATGCACTCCTCCAGGAAGCCTTCCACCCTGGTTTTCTGCCTCAGGCAGATGCCCTCTGAGCACCTGTCCCACCCTGCCTGGGCTGCCTCCATCACTGCCCTGAGCCCATGGGATCTTCACTGTCAGACTCCACCACCTATGAGAAGCTCTTCGAGGCATGAACAATGCCAGGTTCATGTCTGAGACTCCAGCCTCACTGAGAGGGCAGATTTCACAGGGGAGGGAGAGTGAATATTGTATCAATAATAATAATAATAATAATAATAATAATATCTATCCAGCACTTACTGTGTGCCCGGCTCTCTTTTAGCTGCTTGGCACAGATTGACTCACTGTCCTGGCAACCACCCCATGAGTAGCTGCTAATACTGCAGCCAGTAAAAGGCAGATGGTTCAAACCCCAGCTCTGCCACTAGCTGACTGGATGGGCTTGGGTGAGTCACAGTGCTGCTGTGCCTCAGTTTCCCCATCTGTAAAATGGGGACATTGACAACACCTACCACAGAATGACACACAGCAAACCTCAAGCAACATCAGCATTTACCAGCCCGCTTTCTGGACATTGTGTTCCGTTTAGGGAAGTGAATACCCATCCGCTCCCAGCACCCCATTGCCTCCTGTCCAGTGACTCTTCTCTATACGCTGGGCTTCAGCCTCGCCTGGGCCCTGTCGTTTGACCTTCCTCTAATTCGCCCACCAGCCACAGACTGGTTTCCCCTGGACTTGACCAGGCAGTGTGGGCTGCGATGAAACACACAGACACATTCCCCTCTCCTCCCCTAGCTGGGTGAGCTTGGGCAGGTCACTTCACTGCTGGGAGCCTCTTATCTCCTCAGTTGTTAAATGCAGTTCATAATAGTCCTACCTTTGGGCTCAGTGAGATGATTCATTTACAATGCACAGTGCTAGACACACAGAAAAGCCTGAATAGGTGGTCATTGAGTTAGCACATATTAGGTATAATGTGATGCTCTTCATTCATTCATTCAAAAACACTTTTTGAGCCTGGGCACAGTGGCTCACACCTGTAATCCCAGCACTTTGGGAGGCCGAGGCGGGCAGATCATCTGAAGTCAGGAGTTCAAGACCACCCTAGCCTACATGGTGTAACTCCATCTCTACTAAAACCACAAAAATTACCCAGTCATGGTGGTGGGCGCCTGTAATCCCCGCTACTCGGGAGGCTGAGGCAGGAGAATCACTTGAACCTGGGAAGCGGAGGTTGCAGTGAGCCAAGATCACGCCACTGCACTCCAGCCTGGGCAACAAAGCAAGACTCTGTCTCAAAAAAAAAACAAAAAACTTTTTGAGCATCCACTGTGTCCCTATTTATGATCCCGGGGACACAGTGGCGAACAAGTCAGACAAAAATCCTACCCCTCCTATAATCTAGCAAAGGAGACATAAAACAAACCTGTAAAATGTATGGTGGGGATAAGAAAGGGCTAATCGGTGCAGAGCTTTTTTGAGCGGACATCTGGAGGAGGTGAGAAAGGGAGCCATGCAGATAGCTAGATTAGCCCAGAGAGACTAAGCAACTTCCCCAAGGTCACACAGTGAGTAACTAGTGTTGACCCAGAGCTGGAACCCTCAACCACAGTGGCCTTCTGCTGTTCTTGTCCTGCCAGGCATGCAGTAGAGTCATCATTTTTAGACCTGGATCACGACCCTCCCACACCACCCTCACTGCCTATCAGACAAAATAAAAAGAGTCAATCTCTCCTCAGTTCCCGGAAACAAAGCCAAGTCTTCCTGTAGCGCATGCAGCAGGTGGGACTCACCCAGAGAGCTCCTCCACAACGCCAAAAACCCCTCCGTGGCCCAGCAAGCCACCTCCTCCAAGCAGCCCTCCTGAGCCCAGGAGGCCCTGGTTCATGGCTGTGACCGATCCCAGCACATTCTGCAGAATGGGTCCCCCAACCAGTGAGTTCTGGATGGCTGCAGAGAGAGTGGAAGTAGGAAGGTACTAGAAACTGCAACCTCACCCCCAGGACCATGGCAGCTGCCTCCTTCCTCTGAGATTGAGTAGGCTTCTTTTTTAAAACGGAATTAACCCAGCGGTTACACTCAACTGGTGGAACCCACTAAGCCATAACAGCCTCTTACTCCCGCTACAGGGCCTGTGGCCACCCACCCTCCCTGCCTGGCACATGGGAGGTATCCAGTAAGTGTTTGGAGAATGAATGAGCAAATCTCATGACAATCCCTTCATTTTACCAGTAGGGTAACTAAGGCTCAGAGAAGGGCAGAGACTTGCCCAAAGTCACACAGCAAATTGGGTTGGGGTCAATAGTGTAACTTGGGCTCCTGGTCCTGGACTGCCCTGCCCTGCAGCACTGTAAGGGAGGGCAAAGAAGGGGGAGCTTGTAGCCACCAGGGCTCAATTGAGCTGGAGGAGATGGTCCCTGCTCCTCTCTTGGGCACTCCAGGCCTGACTCAGTGCAGACTGTGGGAAGGGCAGGATGGAGGAACAGCCCTGTAGAAGTAGGGGCAGGCCAGGGGCCTCCCTGAAGCATTTCCTGCTCATGACCCATCTACTCCATCCCTGAGACTGTCACCACGGGCCACTGGGCTCTGTAGTACCAAATGCCAAGTACAGTTCCTCTACCCTAGTAATGTGAGGCAGACACTGGCCCAGCTAGCGCCCTCCTCTCGACCTTCTCAATCTCACCCTGTCCCTGTCCCTGAGCCACACGCAGTCCCCACACAGCCTCAGCTCATATCACCCAGTCCACCTCCCAGAAGAGGGAATTCATCACCCATTCCAGCCTGCAAGGGAAACTTTCACTCCTGCACAGCTACTCCCAGGAGAATGTGCTCTCTAAGCAGCTGGGAATCACAGCCTGCTCTTATCTGCTCTTAAAACAGATGCTCTGAGCACATAGATTGAGTCGTTGACATTGCCGCAGCCCCCTCACAGACTGCCCACCTGGGGCTCACCTTTGCCGAGTTCATCCTTGTCAATCCGAGCGAGCGTGCCCACCGTCTCTAGCAGCCCCTGGCATGGAGTCGCCAGGCCCCAGAGCAGAAGCAGGGACCACAGGCCCAGCATGGCTGGCTGCACGCCTGTGAGGAGCAGAAGCAGGAACTCTGAGACCCTCCTCCTGCTCCAGCCTTTCCCCTCTCTGTTCCCATTGTCAGCCTTCCTCCTCCCTGCCCACCTGGCACAGCCCAAATCCAGCTTCACTCCCAGGAAAGCCTTCTCCTCCCAAATGTAAGCAGGGCCAACACGCAGATGGCACGATGCAGCTGCCAATGCACTCAAATCTCCAAGGCACTTTCCAAGCCTCTCCCTCATTGGGTTCCATTTCTCAGATGGGAAAACTGAGACCGAAAGGGATAGGAGACTAGACCAAAGCCACAGAACTAATCAGAGACACAGTCAGAATTCAAGCCTGAGTCCATCTGACAGAAAAGTCTTAGTCCTCAGTGGCCCAGTGAGCCTGGCCGGGTGTCTGGAGTGACAGCTGTAGACAGAGGGGCTTCCCCTTCAGGACAGCAGGATGAGAGCTTTGTTTCCAGGACCTGCTTCCCACTGGCTCTGAGGCTGTTTCAGAAGGTCTAGCTGATTGGGGACACTCAACACTTAGACTTAACATGTCCTGTCTTTCTCCTTCCCCCACCTCCATCCCAAATCTTGTTGAAGAAGGGAATGGGGTGGCCGGTGGGGGCATGGCTAATCTGCTAATTTCAGAGAGTGGGATTTTTCTTTAAGGAGTTCCTTATTTGCCCACCCAATCACATATCCATCTATGCCTACCCGTCACTCCTGCTTAAACCCTTCAGTGGCTCCGCATTGCCCTGGATTGAAACCCAGGCTTCTTGCCATTACCCACAAAATCCCTGCCTGCCTCTTTGATCTCGTTGAGCTTGAACATGCCAGGCCCCTTCCCACTCCAGGGCCTTTGCACATGCGGTTCCTTGTTAAGAAGTTTCCTCCCCTGTTCTTTGCATGGCTGACTCCTTATCATTTAGGTTCCAGATAAACATTGCGTCCCTGGAGAGGCCTCCCTCCTTCACTTTGTCTGAAGAAATCCATCTGTCACTAAACATCACCCAGAATATTTATTTTAAGGTGCTGATCTCCATTTGCAGTTTTGCATCTGTTTGTGTCCTCGTTTCTCTTCCCTGTAAACTCCATGAAGGCAGGGACCTTGTCTAAGGCCTCTGTGTGTGGTTGTGTGTCAGAAGGGGGTCCCTGCTGAGGAGGCAGCAGATAGACATTCAGCAGCATGTCACTGGCCAGGAGAAACATGGGCGCTCCTGGAACTCTCTCCATACACAGGGATCACAGCCCACCCCTCCGGCTATGAATGTATACAAGTCTTTGCCTCTCTCTCGGCGCCAGATCTGGAACATGGTTTTTCTCTTCACCCACCCTCTTGGTACCCTCCTAGGGTGAGTTCCTCCTCAGGTGAGCTCTTTCCGTGCCCATCAGTCATACGGGAGGGCAGAAGGTGGTGGGGTCAATGGCTGGGCAGCAGGACGAGCCCAGGGCTGCCTCAAGCTGTCTTACCCTTGCTCCTGCAGCTCCACAAGGGGTGGATGGGGGCTCCCAGCCTCCTGTCAGTTCCTCCACCCACCCGAGCTGAGGGGTGGCCCTTATATGCCCACGCGGCTCTGAGGACACAAAAGGGCCATGGCCGCCAGAAACCCATCAATATGTCATGTCAGAAGCAAATTGCGGTTTTCCCCGAGGGCCTGGGCTAAGCCTTCCTGCTTAGAGGAGAGTAAGGGGACTGGGGTTGGTGCCCAGGAGTGGGAGTGAAAGCTTGGGGACTGCACAGGCAGCCACCTCCCTCAGAGCCAGGGGTGAGGTGTGGGGCCCTGCCACCTACCCGTTCAGCCATCTCTTGGGCTCCCTCCAAGGCTCCCCAAGAGCCATTCCAGTGGCACAGAATCCACCCTGCCTACCCCCCACCCTTCCTCAGCCAGCAAAGGCCTAGGGAGGGAAGGAAGGGACCTAAAGCTGCTGGGTCTTCTACCTTCCACCACCCCCACCCCAGGCCTCACATGGAGAGGGCTGTGGGCCTGGAGACAGGGACTCTGGGCACACTTGGGGGAGGGGCGTCAACTCCACCCCCACCTACCAAGGCTCGGTATTCCCAGAATTCCAGAGCTTTGTCCCCTTTCCGAGGCTGGTCCAGATGACAGCAACGAGGAATGCACGCATTCATTCAGTCCACTGCAGGCGTTTGTGAGGCACCCACTGTCTGCTAGATGTTGGGGAGATCGCAGTAAATAAAAGAAACAAACTCCGCTGCCCGAAGGAGCCAGGATTCCATTCCAGTGGAAATGCAATGCAATTTAACACTTTCTCGTAGCCACATTCTTTGAAAGGTAAAAAGAAACAGGTGAAATTAATTATAATAGTCTAGTGTATTTACCCCCATCAAATCCAAAATATTCTCTTTTAACATATAACCAACAGAAACTTATGAATGGGGTTTACTCTCTTTTTCTCATGCTAAGTTTTCAAAATCTGCTTACAGCACACCAAGATTTGGACTTGTCACATTTCAGGCAATCGCCTTGTGTGGCTATTGGCTGTCGTGTTGGACAGCACAGCTCTGAAAGGGACAAATAAGCACATAATACAGTAAGTTGGGGCCAGGCGCGGTGGCTCACGCCTGTAATCCCAGCACTTTGGGAGGCCAAGGCGGGTGGATCACCTGAGGTCGGGAGTTTGAGACCAGCCTGGCCAACATGGTGAAAACCCATCTCTACTAAAAATATAAAAATTAGCCAGGTGCGGTGGCTCATGCCTGTAATGCCAGCACTTTGGGAGGCCAAGGTGGGTGGATCACCTAAGGTCAGGAGTTCGAGACCAGACTGACCAACATGGTGAAACTCCGTCTCTACAAAAAATATAAAAATTAGCTGGGCGTGGTGGTGGTTGCCTGTAGTCCCAGCTATTTGGGAGGCTGAGGCAGGAGAATGGTGTGAACCTGGGAGGTGGAGCTTGCAGTGAGCCAAGATCGCACCACTGCACTCCAGCCTGGGTGACAGTGCAAGACTCCATCTCAAAAAAAAAAAAAAAAATATATATATATATATATATATACACACACGTGTATATATATGTGTGTGTGTGTATATATATATATATAAGTAGGCATAGTGGTGCACACTTTTAATCCCACCTACATGGGAGGCTGAGGCAGGAGAATCACTTGAACCTGGAGGCGGAGGTTGTAACAAGCCAAGATTGCCTCACTGCACTCCACCCTGGGCGACAGAGTGACACTCCATCTCAGAAAAAATACGGTAAGTTAGAAGCTAACGACAAAAATAAAGCAGGGAAGTGGCTCAGGAGTGTGGGGAGTGGGTGCCATTTTCAATAGGGCGGTCAGGGAAGGCCTCGTATTGGATCAGGGGTGACTTTTGACCCGAAGGAGAAGAGGGAAGGAGTCAGATGGCTGTCTGGAAAGAGCCTGCTGACCAGAGGGACCCCCACACAAAGGCCTAGGGTGGTGTTCCAGGAACAGCAGTGGGGCCATGTGACTGGAGGGGGGTAACAGAAAAGGGGCCAACAATGTGTGATGAGGCCTTGGAACCTACTGTATGGATTTACTGACTTTGGCTTTCGTTGGCAATTCCTCTGAAGGCACCAGCTCAGGCATCCCTTCCTCCAGGAAGCCTTCATGAGCCCCAAGCTGCATGACGTATCACCTCTGAGCTCCCACATTCCCCTGGAATTTCCTGTCTCAGAATCTGTGACATGCCAAGCTGTCACTGTGTCTGTGGCTCTGTGAGTCTGTGGGTCTGTCTTCTGCGTGGGGCCCTGAACCTCTGCCTGCTGAGACGGAGAAGAAGGACGACATTTGCCTTGTTTACCTCAATCATCTCTAAAGCCCTCACCCTACAATGTTCATGCTGATGACTTTAGGCCCTGGGCCAGGTTACTCAACCACACCACACTTTTTAAAAAAACAAACTTTTTACTAAAATCTAAAACATGTACACAAAAAGGGACACAGATCACAAGTATACAGTGTGATGAATTTTTACAAATGGAGCCCTCTCAAAGCCCTCTTTGTGTCCCCTCCAGGTCACTGCCCACCTGGGGGTGACCACTGTCCTGACTGCTAACCCAGTGCTGAGTCCAGCATGTTCCTGGGGGTCACTAAGTGCAATTGCAGTGTGCTGTATGTGCACAGCTTTCTCACTTCCGTTGTGTGAGGCAGTGACTGGGTCTTCTTTGCTGTGTACTACTCCACTGTGTGAATCCCCACAGTGTGTTTATCCGTTCTCGTGTCCAGAGGTGCCTGGGCTTTCCAGGTGTTGGCTATTATGAATGAAGCTGCTATGAACACTCTTGTTGGCGGACTTTTTTTTTCTTTTTTGAGACAGAGTCTTGCTCTGTCACCCAGGCTGGAGTGCAGTGGTGTGATCTCAGCTCACTGCAACCTCCTCTTCCTGGGCTCAAGCGATTGTCCTGCCTCAGCCTCCCGAGTAGCTGGGACTACAGGCACACCCTGCCACACCCAGCTAATTTTTGTATTTTTCATAGAGACAGAGTTTCGCTATGTTGGCCAGGCTGGTCTCGAACTCCTGACCTCAAGTGATCCTCCCACCCCAGCCTCCCAAAGCGCTGGGAATACAGGCATGAACCACCACACTCAGCTTGGGCATATGTTTTTATTCTTCATTTCTTTTGGGTAAATAACAAGGAGTGGAATTGCTGGAGCACAGCATGCATGTACATGTTTAGCCATACTCTCTATGGCTACAGTTCCCCCAAGCATTATGCCACTGCACATGGTCACTGCTGCTACTCCACAGCCTCATCTGTGCTGGGCATCCCCAATGTTTTTAAGGCATTTGTTTGAAGGAAGAGGAAAGAAAGCTAACACTAGCGTTTATTGAGCACATACCGTGCACAAGGCACCTGCTGTATGTGAGCACATCTAGTCATCACAAAGACCCAGTAAGGTCAGTGCTGTTATTATTTCCTCTTCTTACACTCAAGGAGCCAAGGCTCAGCAAGGGTAACCAGCTTGCTGGATGTCACACAGGAGTCCAGCCAGCCTGTCTAACACCCATTGTCTTACCACCGCCCAGCCTAGCCTCCTGGAAGAGAGGAAAATGCTACCTAGTTTCTGGCCTTCCTCGTCTCTCCTCCTCCTTCCTGATCCCCACACCACAGGGGACTCTGATGCCCCTATAGGCTCCCCAGGCATCCCTATATCCCCTCATGCACCAAAGCCGGGTCAGGGATTGGGCCTTCCCACAGGAAGGGATTCATTAAAATGCGTATCTCTTGGCCTCACCTTTGGCAACCCTGACTCCACTGACAAGCACCTAGGGGGACGTTTAACAAGCCCCCAAGGCAATGCGATATGCAGCCCTTTTGAGATCCCTGGTGAGGGTGATGGGGAGCCAGGGAAGGGATTAGAGCAGGGGAGGGACTTGATGAGGAAAAATACCCTGGGGCACTAGTTCCTAGAGTGAAGGTTCTGGAGTCAAAATTTCTGGGTCCAAATTCTGGCTCTGTCACAATTGAGTGACTTAACTCACAGAGCCACAGTTCTCCCATCTGCAAGATGGGCTCATATTAAACGTGGCCACCCTCACCTAATTGGTATGGCCATGAGGACAGGTATCCTAGAAATGAACTTTAGGGCATCAAGGGGGAGGGGCCAAGGGTGCAGATGGTGGTGAGATCCCTGGGAGGCTTCCCCATGCTACTCGAGCTGAGAGTGGGCTGAGAAGGGAGAAGGCAAGGTAGGTGGGGACTGGCATGAACACAGGTGCGGGGAACGTTGTGTAGTCTTCATTTTCCCAGGGTGATGCTGTCTGGCAAGTCCCTGGGGGTCAATAGCTGTGGGACCAGGACCGAAGACCTGGCTCTGCCCTTTTCTCACTCTGTGGGCTTGAGCCTCAGTTTCTTGAAAGGAGGACACTGCATTCCACTGCTGAGTGTGGTGTGAAGGAGCGAGGAAGAGACTTGGACTGAGGAAGACAGGGTTCAAGCCCAGCTCCACGTGTGCCATGTGCCCTTGGGCAAATCACTTCATCTCTCTGGGCTTCCACTTCCTTATCTGGGGTTGGAGGAGTCTGGGAGGTGAGCAGTGCCCAGCAGACTTCGTATCACTGCCTCCCCAGGGAGTGGGGTCATGGAATAGGGCTCCCTTGCTGGTCCAGCCCACATTTTCTGCTCAGGGTGAATCTGGAGGAACTGACCACTCAAAGACTGTTGACGTCAGATTAGAGGTCAGAGCATCTAACCCCTTCCTCACTGTAAAGATGAGTAAACTGAGATTCAGAGAGGAGCTGTGGCTTGTTCAAGGCCTCACAGTACCGAAGGCCTGGCAAGAAGCCGGGTCTTCAAACCCTAACAGCTTGTGCCCTGGCTTCCCCATCAGCACACTGAGCCTGGAGAGGGTGGCAGCAAGACTTTAGGGAGCCATATGTATGCTGTGGGAACATCCAAAAGTGGGGTTGGGGGTGGAGGGGTGTCTCTGGCATGCCCAGGGCCAGGCATCAGCAGCCCATGGATTACCCGGCGTCTGCACCTGCCAGGCCTCCCTCAAGGCTGCCATTGTCCCAGAGCTGGGGAGATGAGGAGTAACAGGATTAGAGCTCACGGTGAGGGACAAGGGGACGGCCCTGGCATCCGGGACGAGGCAAGAGGGGCCCTCCCTCCTCTGTGGCATGGGCCTGGCCCAGGCTGGGACAGGGTGTACCTGCCAGGGCCCCATGGCTAGGGCAGCACTGACCTGATCAGGCCTCTGGCTACACCACACCACCCACAGACACATGTATGTGCCCAGACACAGACCCACTCACAAAGACACCCCCAATCTTCCACATCCAGAGCCTCACCCCAGGGAGACAGACATTCTCACACACACACAAACACACACACACACCCCAACAGACATATGGACACACATAGCCACCATCCCCATAATTTCCAGGGCCAGGGCACCAGTTGATCATAGGAGGCCCATGATACATTTTTTCCCCGAAGTTATACCTGTTCTTTTGAGACAGAGTCTTGCTCTGTCACCCAGGCTGGAGTGCAGTGGCGTGATCTTGGCTCACTGCAGCCTCCGCCTCCCGGGTTCAAGTGATTCTCCTGTCTCAGCCTCCCGAGTAGCTGGGATTACATGCGCATACTACCTAAGCTCCGCTAATTTTTGGATTTTTAGTAGAAACGGGGTTTCACCATGTTGGCCAGGATGGTCTCGATCTCCTGACCTCCTGATCTGCCCGCCTCAGCCTCCCAAAATGCTGGGATTACAGGCTTAAGCCACCGCGCCCAGCCTAGATTTTTTTAAAGACATTCTAGCAAGGGACACTGATTTGCGGGCTTAGAAGTCCTTTGCAGGAACTCGCAGTGCGCATGCGCGGGGCAGGTGGGTGCGTGCACACCTCCTGGTTGCCTCGACGCGACCCAAGGCAGAGGTGTCATGGCTGTACCCCTGTGGCCTGCTGCCCACCTCCTCTTCGACGTGGACGGCCTGCTTCTGGATACTGAATAACTCGGTTCAGTGGTGTTTCAAGACATATGTGATTGCTATGAAAAGGAATACATCTGGGATGAAGTCCCTGGTTATGGGTAAGAAGGCATTGGAGGTGGCACAGGTGGTCGTGGACGTCCTGCGGCTCCTGGTGTCCAAGGAGGAGCTGCTGGAAGAAAGGCAAGCCAGGCCGAGGGACGTGTTCCCCACCGTGGTGCTCATGCCAGGGGCTGAGAAACTCATCCTCCACCTGCGGAAACACAACATTCCCTTTGCCTTGGCCACCAACTCAGAGTCCGCATCCTTCGAGGTGAAGACAAGCAGGCACAAGCAACTCTTCAGCCTGTTCCATCACATCGTGCTGGGAGACAATTCGAAGTGAAGAGCTGCAAGCCCGACCCTGCCATATTCCTGGCTTGTGCCAGGAGGTTCTCTCCACCTCCTCCTGTGGAGGAGTGCCTTGTCTTTGAAGATGCACGCAAACCTCCACTCTTGGCCCTGCCTCTGCACAGACCCTCCCGCCAGGTCACCTCATCCACAGGCCATTCATACACTGATACGTGCACTGGTTCAGGGCCACATGGTTACCTGCCCACACGCCAACACAGAAACACTTGTGCACAGCTCTCTGACTCAAAAATCCACCCGTGACTAACATCTGTTGAGCACTTACTGTGTGCCAAGCACTGTGCTAAGCACCTTTTATGATTTCACTCATGTGATCCTCACAACTCTGCTGAGGTTGGTCTGAGATTGGTACTGTCATCGTTCTCATTTTACAGGTGAGGAAACGAAGGCTCAGATTGGTGATGTGACTTGCCCAGGACACGCAGCAAAGAGGAGGCAGAGGCAGGATTTGAACCCAGGCAAGCTGGCTTCACAGCCTGAATTCCAATCCCAGCTCTGCCTCCTGACTTGCCAGGTGGCCTAAGCCAGTCATTCCACCTCTCTGAGCCTCAATCTCATCAGTGCAATGGGGACAGTTCCCACCCCTGTCAACTGCTGTGAGGATTAAAGAAGGTGACACAGGGAAGGCTCCTGGGGTAACAGGTTCCAAGTGAATAGAGCCATCTTTAAGCTGCCAAGATTTTGCACATAGCTAAGGTAGGAAGAGCTTTGCCACTTGCTAAACTGTAAGACCTTGGACAAGGGAGTTGGCCTCTCTGTGCCTCAATTTCCTCACCTGTAAGGTGGGGATGACACTTGCCCTCCACCCATAGAGTTATTGTGTAGATTAAATGAGATGGTGTAAGTAAAGCCCTGGGCATGGCATTGAACAGGTACTCAGTATGTGCTCAAGAACTCCCCCAAGCTGTGACCAGCTGCCCTCCAGATCCCAAGCTGGTCTTAGACCCCAAAGCCCACCAAAGGGAAAGAATAGCCACACACAGATTTGTCACTTAAAAAAATAAAGAGATCGAAGCATCAGATATTTGTAAGAGCCTTTCTCCTGTTTATTGGCAAGGCTCCAGCCCGGACCTGATCCATTCACTCCTTGTCAAAGGAAGCAGCCACAATTGGTAGGGGGCCAGGCCCACCTGGCTCCAATCAGGGGGGCTCCTCCATGGGGTGCAGGCAGTTGGTGGTAAGCAGGCAGCTGGCAGGTAAGTCCTGCCATGGTCAGCCAAGCTTCAAGTCCAGCATCAGGGCATTCTGACAAAAGGCAAAGGGGTAGGCAGCAATGACCAGGGACCACCTAGGCCCAGGGATGGAATGGAACTGGGCCTCTTGCCAGGACATGGAAACCAGTGTGGCGTTTAAGCAAAGGTTGAAGTAGACTTCCCTTGTGACCCTGGGGAGGTCTCTTCACCTCTCTTACTCTCAATTTTCTCAACTGTTAAGTGAGGACAAGCACCCCCACCTCCCAGAGCAGAGAGATCAAATAAGAAAAATGTACATTTACCACTCCAAGCTCAAAGGCTGGCATGCAATGCAAAGCTAATATTTATTGAGTACTTACTATGTGCCTTTAGGTAAATTATCTCAATGAAGCATAATAACAGCTCTATGAGGACAATATCTGTATTATCATCTCCATTTTAAGCACCGGAAAATGGAGACACAGAGAGAGGTGAAGTAATTGGCCCAAGATGGCAGAACAACAAAGTAGCAGAGTCCAAGTATCCTTCTATGGAATCCCTGGTCAAGGAGGGTTCTAGGTTTTAAAGGGCAGGATTATACTGATGGCCACCTGCCCTCCCAGGCTCTACCCCTTCCAGTTTGAGAGAGGTAGCCTCTTGCTCATCACTCATTGGCTGACAGTGTTGATTGACATGACCTTCCCCAGCCCCTCCTCTCACCTCCACTACATCCAGCTCAGCCAGGTTGTAATTCATGGCCAGAAAGTCCGGGAGCGGGAGCCCCACTTGGAGCACATCTGAGAAACAGAGTAAGAGTCATATCAGTCTGACTGCTGTGCAGTTGATTAAAGAGTGGCAGCCTGGGATAGGGATAGTGGAAAATAGTGCAGTGATTGATTCATGATGCCTGCCAGCTGTACAGGCAAAGAGCTAATAAGCCTAATTTGCCATGTATTTACATCCCAGGTCAAGAGGTAGGGTTATGATATGGGGCCGCGTCAGAGCCCAAATTGTGGGAGAGACATTTGTCTTCAGACAGGTGACATTAAGGCTATATTCACTTCAAAGATTCAGCAATTATCTTCTACCCCCTTTTAGCTTCCCCCATCTGGATCCAGTGATAGGGCTTTGAGACCACCCAGGTGGCATCCCTTCTTGCTTAAAGTGCTTCTTGGCACCATGGTCCAAAGCCTTTTGGAGCCCTCACCATTGACAACTGGGATGTAGGCTTCTTCGAGATAGTCGGTGATGAAGCCAGTTAATTCCTTCTCCTGGAGAGAGGAAGAAAGAGAAAATATCCACATTCCATTCAGTCCAATAGCATTCAACAGATCTTTTCGGTCCTCTCTGGCTAGGCCTGGGGACCACAGAAGTGAATATTAGACACCAAATGGTTTGTCCAGCTGGCATCAAAACTGGGCCTGGCCTTGGCTCTGTTTGGACTGTAGACCCATGCCCATCACCTCTGCTTAGTACCTATGACATGTGGGGCTTTGGCCCATGGTGCAGGAACAGGAAACCTCAGGATACAAGAGGTGGCTTTGTGGACCCCACTCCTGATCCTATAGAAACTCAGTAGCTTTGATGAGTCACTCACTTACCACCTCTCTATAGCTGAGTTTCCCCATCTTTGAAAGTGAACTGTAATCACACCTGCTCCCAGGTGAGGGTTTCCATGAGGATTAAAAGAGGTTGGATAAAGCATACAATTGCAGAGTAAGTGATGGCGGTGTTGGCACCTACTGGCGTCAGGTTCTGTGTTGGGCCCTGAGGCTACAGAGACTAATAAAAATAACAGCTTGGCCAACCAAGGCCAACCCAGGCTGCCACTGTTCATGACAATGTTTTTAAAACCAATCCAGGGAGATGTCCAGATTCTATCCAGAAAAGGAAACAGGGATTCAGAGAGGCTAAGGGACTTTCCTGAGCTCACATGGCAAGTCAGGTGCGCCAGGCCTCACAGTGGCCTTGCTCTGTTCATCTGCCTCCATTTCAGGGCCTCAGCCCTGCAGTTCCAAGGGAGAATAGGCCCAGTCTTGTCCTCACGCTGGACCAGGCAAGAGCACTTGGGACACTTACATTGAAGTTGCCAATCGATGAGGACTTCCGGGACAAGCTCAGTAATCTGTGGGGGAGTGGGGAAGCAAGCCAGGTGGGGAGGGGAAAGAACCGTCAGAGCCAGTGGCCCTGGCCCTGGAGAAGGGGGTCCCAAGCACCCCAATGCCTCCCTGATGCAGGAGTTCCCTCTACAGTCTTCAGACCAGGTGCTCCTGAGTCTGCTTGCTTGCTGCCTGTGATGGGACACTCACCACCTTTCATTACAGCACATGATTTCTCAAAGCTCAAACCGGTAGACTGGTCCTGACTCTTCCCTCTGGGACCCCCATTTGTGTCTATTGCTCCTGCCCAAGGCCAGCTATGCAGAGGTTTACAGCCCAACTGGGCAGTCTCAGGTCCTTGCAGGACACAGAGCAGGAGCCCTTCCCCTGACCCCCTCCCCTGCACAATCTCCAGGAGGCACTAACATATGTTGACACCAGAACAGGCCATGTGATGACCATCTGGTGGCTCTGTCCTTCTGTTCTGTATTCCAGTAACACATCCTCCATTTTCCACTCTGATTCCAAGTCATTCAGATGGACTGAACCCAAAGTCCCTCGGGTGAGTCTATGACCCAGGCCTGGCCAATCAGAGCATATTCCATCTCTCAGTCAAGTGACTGGCTTAGAGTTGGTCATGTGACCCAAACTACATCCAAGCCTTGGTAATTTTGTCAGAACCACTGGACAAGAGGCTTCGCTTGCCAGGGTCACTCTGCCACCCTGAGGGGAGAAGTGCTTGAGAATTTAGCCAACAGAGTGGGTAGCAAAGTCAAGAGGAAGAGGGAGATAGATTATCGAGGAGTTTGTTTGTGTGCCTGGATCCAACCACACCTGAAGGCAGACCTACCCCTAAGGTTAGGCCAGGCACGGTGGCTCATGCCTGTAATGCCAGTGCTTTGGGAGGCTGAGGTGGGCGGATCATGAGGTCAGGAGATCGAGACCATCCTGGCTAACATGGTGAAACCCTGTCTCTACTAAAAATACAAAAAATTAGCCGGGTGTGGCGACGGACGCTTGTAGTCCCAGCTACTCTGGAGGCTGAGGCAGGAGAATGGCGTGAACCGGGAGGTGGAGCTTGCAGTGAGCCGAGACTGCACCACTGCACTCCAGCCTGGACGACACAGCGAGACTCCGTCTCAAAAGAAAAAAAGAAAAAAGAAAGAACTACCCCTAAAGTTTTCAATTATATGAGCCAGGGATTCCCTTTGGGGCTTAAGCCAGTTAAAGTTGGAATTCTCTCTCTTGCAACTGAAAGAATCCCGACAGAATGAATCCTGAGGTGCTTCATTATTAAGGCAAGTACAAGAATTAATAGGGACTGAATGTTAAGCTAAGATGTTTGTAGTACCCTCCTCCCAAAGCATAAGAATAAAATAGGATAATGAATATAATGTATGCAGCCAGTGCCTCACATGTAGAGAGAGCTCCGTAAATAAATGTTAGCTGCTATTAGTATAAGGAAAGGCTTTGTGGAGGAGGTGGCATTTGAGCTGGACCCTGACTCTCAGGTGACATTGGAATGGTATGGGTAAAGGCTTATTGATGGAAAAGGGGGCGTGATGACCAGATTCACTGTAAAAGAGCCTAGGGGAAGAGTGAGGGTAGAGGTGAAAGAACTGAGAAGGGCCTTGAGTACCAGGCTAAGATTTGAGAAAAGATTATGCAGACAATGGGGAGCCATTGAGGGTTCTAGAGCAGGAAGAGTAACTAGAGCAGCCTCATAGTTGGGGGTGTGCTGGGTGGATCAGCCCGGTAGTGTGGGGTGTGCTGGAGCAGAAGGCCAAATGTGAAGGTAACAGGGATGCCAGCATGGGGCAGCAGGGTCCTACCTGTCCAAAGAGGTGGCCATCTGCAGCCGGTTCTCACGCACTGAGTACTGGACTTTCAGATTGAAGTGCTGACATGGTGGGGAGGAAGCAGGGAAAAGGCAGTGTGTTCCCCACCATCAGGGCTGGCAAAGCCAGAGATGATCACCCTCCCAGCACCACCACAACTGCCAAGACAAAGCAGGGGATCTTCTCTCTGTCCGTCCTCAGGAACTGAACCCAGCCATCTCCCCATAGCCCCAGCCCAGGCTTCTCATCCCTCCTTGTCCTGAGCCAGGGCAGCACCCCCCAAAATACCTGGCACCGTCAGTAGGTCCCTGCACACATCATACTATTGATCCGGGTCTTTGCACATGCTGGAAACTCTGCCTGGGGTGTCCTCTGTCCCCAGTTTCCCTGGTAAGACTCTTTGTCCCCAACCCTTCTCTGGCAAGCTCCTACTCAACCTTCAAAACATAGCTCAGCTATCACCTCCTCTTGGAAGCCCTTTGTGATTTCCCCAAATTGGATTTGGGATCTCCCTAGGCACCCATAGTCCCTTCAGTGCACCCTTCACTGCCTTTGTAGTTGCTGAAGAATGTTGCAGGGAGGAAAGAGAAAGGAAGGACTAAGCCACTGACCCTCCATTTGCTGGGCTTTCCAGCCATTCAAAGGTTCAATGGCAGAGTCAAGGATCAGACATAATCAAAACTAACCGAGAACCCTCTGATCCATGACTTGGCTATCAACTAAAAATCCCATCCTCCAGCCTTGAATATCCAAGCGGTTGGGAATAACCGGGGAAGGGAATGATTTCCCTCACCACTTCTAGGAGAAAGAGGGACATTGGAGCCTTGCCCCTCTGCCAAGCTGCGAACATCTCCAGGGTGCCGTGGAAGTGTAGCAGGCTCTTGCCTGTCTTCATTGTGACCTTGGGAGGCTTCTTTATCTTGATCTGGGTTGTCAAGGGCGTTGACTTGGGATAAGCTACAGACACCTACAGAAACCAGAACACTTCACTCAGGGCCAGTCCTTAGACTGGTGGCTTCAGTTGAAATAAGGGCTCCCTCAAGACATAGGTAATTTCTACCTTGGACACAGGAAGTACAACATGCAAAGGCCAGGATGTGTCTATCAGGAAATAAAAGAAACAAAATACACAATCTGGCTATTCTCTAATGGACATAGAAAGTACAATGCACAAAAGTAGAGCTGTTTTCTACGTTGGACTCAAAAAGTACTTTATGAAGAAGAAAAGATGTTTCAACGTTGGACAAGGAACATGTGGCATGAGAAGCTGTCTCCCAAGTCCCACTGGAGGACAGACTGGAGGACAATAGGGCAGGACAGGGTGCAGTGGTGATGGGGAGGTGGGGCACTCACTTCAGGAATGAAGCCAGCCAGTGTCTCGGTGGTTTGTGGGGGCAGCTCACCAATCTACAAAATAAAAGTCAAGGTTAGGGTTGCTGGAGTCCTCCCTGGCCCATCCTAACAAACATCTCCACTGACGTAATAAGGTGTACCCTTTGAGGCTCCCTTCATCACAATACTTACCACTCTGGGTTTAACTAAATATTGTGCTTTCTGGGTAGCCCAGATGATGACTTACACATTTCAGTGCTCATAACTCTTAGCACAAGGTTAAATGCTGAGAAAATGTTGTTGAATGAAAATGCAGGAAGATAGATGGGAGAGTGGTAGATGTGATGGGTAAAGGGGATGGGTAGATCTATTTGGAGATGAATAGACAGATGAATGGGGAAATGGATAAACAGATAAGTGGGTAAATGGGTGGGAGGATGATGAATGGATGGATGGGTAGGTGGAAATCTAGGGGAGAATACATGGATGGATGATGTGTGGATGGAAAGATGGGTGGTGGATGAATGAAAGGAATGGTGGATAGGAGGATAGGTGGATGGGAAGTTGGTGGAGTAGAATGATAAATGGATGAGAAAATAGATGAATGGACTGATGGGTGGGAGGATGGATGAGAAGGTACATAGATGAATGGTAAACAGATGGTTGGGAAGATGAATGGATAGATCAGTGGGGAAAGAATGGACAGGTGGGTGGATGGTTGGATAGATGGATGGCTGAATGAGTGGATGAGTAGGAGGATGGATAACGTAAAGTTGGGTGGATGTAGTGGTGTCTGGGTGGTAAAAGGCAGGTACATACATTCATTCATTCAACAGTATCAGACTTTGATACTGGTGGATGGATGGCCAAGATATTAGAGATGCAGGTTGATAAATGGTTGGTTGTACGGACAGATGGATATACAGATGAGTAGATGGTAGTTATATGGACAGAGGGATGGTGGGTAGTGAGATGAACTGCTGAGAGAAACTCAAATCAGTCCTGCATCTTCCAGTCCTAGTGTTGCCCACAAGGCCAGGATAATTTTCATAATAGAAAAACTAGGCAGGGACTGCATTGTAATGGACAGAGGCAGATGGGATGGGGAACTGGACAGCTCACCATTGTATCCTGGACGTTCACATGAAAGGACTTCTGCAGAAGGGCAAGCTCTGCGGAAAGGAGGGTGTCTGGGAGCAGCAGCTGCGACGAACCTTCAGCATGACCCTTGGGGAACACGAGGGCCTCCCCGGCATCAGCAAGCTTGATGGGTTTGCCGTTTTGCTGCTGCACCACAGGCTGTGGGGCAGCGGGAGAGCGACACTCAGCCTTGGCCAAGAGGGATGGTGGCCAGGAGTGTCTCAGTCTTCTGAGAAAATGGGGCTCCAGCCAAACCCAAAGTCAGCAAATCAATAAATGTTTTTAATAGAACCACAACAGGCTACAGTGGGCCAACCCTCCCAGTGTACAGGTGGGTAGACTGAGGCCTGGGAGGATAAGGGAGTCCGTCACTAAACCACTGGCACTTTCTCCTAGCACTGCTTTGGTAGCCTCAGTTGCTCTGAGTGGTTGGGGCCTTCATTTATTCAGAACATGATTTCTGCCTTGTTCTCAAAAGAAAGAGGCAGGCGGAAATGGACACGGAGCATGTAAGAACCCTGCTGGAGGAAGACTTCACAGGGAGGTGATGTCTTAGCATTTTACTTCGCATTCCTGGAAGATGCATCTCACCCCTTCACCTGGAGCTCTGGAGATCTGGGTGAGGGCCCAATTCTGACACCAACTCGCTGCAGAACCCTAGCCCAGTCCTACCCTCCCGCTAGGCCTCAGTGTTCCCATCTGTACAATGGCAGGGTACAACTGGGTGAGCCACTCACTAGGAAAAGCAAACAGCCTAGCGGGCAACATGAGTGTGAAGTCAGCAGGCTCAGAAGCCAGCTGGGGCACTGAAGGTTCACATGTAGAGCAGAAAGAGGGAGAGGCCCAGGGCCCACAAACACACTCATGGCATTGACCTCCAGGGCTTGAGGGGCCTCCCTCCCTCCACAGCCCTAGTCCAGCCACCTGTCCTGGCAGAAGCAGCACCCACTACCCAGACCAGTGAGCCTGAGACCCCAGGTGGCCCCTGTCACTTACACTGAAGTCCAGTTGGATGTAGCTGGCTGTGGTGGCCGGTGTGGATGTCAGGACATATCTGATGGTGCCCATCTGGCCCACGGGCATGGGGTCTGTGTGAAAAGGAGGTTCCACTAAAAGAGGCACCAACCCCAGGAAGAGCCCAGAGAAACTGGCACCAGCCAGCGGCTACCTACGCCTGTCCCTCCATGTGACTCAAGGCAAATTGCTTAGCACCTCTGGGCCTCTGTAACTTCATCTGTAGAATGGAGGCCATGGTGCCTGGCCTGGAAAATCACATCACTCAGCCAGCACAGAGCTTGAGAGTTCACCAAGGGCCGTCACTGCTTGGACCTTGCAACAGACTGGCATGGTCAGGATTATCAGCTCTATTTCACAGCTGAGCAAACTGAGGCTGAGAAGAGTGAAGTGACTTTTCCCAGTCCACACTGCTGGGGACATGAATGAGTTTTCTTCAGTCCCAGTCACGGAGGTTTCCTCTCTCCCACATTGGGACCCCAAAATGATGGAGGCAGTATATCCCCTCAGCAAAGGTGATTCAGGCATTACCACCAGCGGCATTACTATATAGGCATGAGGCTTGTGGATGAGCAGAGAAGGGCTGCTGTCTCTGGAGTCTTGTGGAGCTTGGGATGCAATATTGGATAGGGAGATGAGAGAAAAGGAACCCAGATTCCCTGAGGACTTCAGGCTTCCCACTGGGACAGTGGGGGGTTGAACATCATGACCTCAAGCCTCCTCTAGTCCCAAGACTGGGCTGGAAGCAGGCACTCGGATGGGGAATGGGACATCAAAGCCATCTATCCTGATGTCCTCAGGTAGGGGCAAGGTGTGAGCAGGGCTACACTCACCACTGAGGTTGGTCCACTTCCTGTTCACATACACCAGGACTGCATCGATGGCAGGACACATCTGGAAGCAGAGAAGGCACTAGGCTGAGAGGGTCCCTGCATGGAGAGCCTCCACACAGCTGAATGGTACTCCATGGGGCATCCCAAGAGCCCTGGTGGGATAGGGACTGGTGAGAAAACTGAGGTCCCAAGTCCCACA
The DNA here is from genome assembly GCF_003255815.1 of Theropithecus gelada. Taxonomy (NCBI): domain Eukaryota; kingdom Metazoa; phylum Chordata; class Mammalia; order Primates; family Cercopithecidae; genus Theropithecus; species Theropithecus gelada. The sequence continues at coordinate 69,647,248 of NC_037678.1, forward strand.
GAAAGTCAATGGCAGAGCCCGGACTAGAGTGCAGATCTGTTGACCAAATCAAAGTCTGCAAAAATTAGCAGGGACTCTTTCCCAGGGACTGGACATCAAAGCAGGGTTGGCAAGCTGTGCATGCAGGCTGTCATTTTCTCCTCCCCTGTTCATGGCAGACATCACTAGATGATTGTGGCACTTTCTTCCACTGAGCCAGCCACAGTCTCAGAACACTTCCCAGCCACTATCAGCCAATCAGGGTCAGCACCAAACATGAAATGCATTTGCCAGACCTTGCCTAGGCAGTCCCAGCAACGAGGGGTGGTGGCTTTCTCTGGGCCACTCACCAGCCCAGGGAGGACCTTGTGCAGTGTGCTGTCCAGGAACTTGTTGACCACCTTGGGCAGCATGCTAGATGGACACAGGCAACAAGGATAGGTGAGCAGGTGCATCAGGGCAGGAGTTTAGGCACAGGATATGAAGGGGCATGGTTAAGGAGGCTCCATGGCTCAGGAAGTGATATACTGGGGGGTATAGCAATATGGACCAGCCTTCCTCCCCAGCCACAGAGCCCCTCACTTGCTAGGCAGGTTGGTCTTCACGTTGACCAGGATGACCTCACAGCCCTCACTCTTGAACACAGGGAGGCCAGTCTCCTCATCCCGCAGAAGCTGGTTGGTGGCTGTGATGTTCAGGGCCACAATAATCTCCATGTTCCCTCCCATGAAGCTGGAGGACAGAGCAGGCAGGCACCATGGGCATCTCTGCCATGGTGTCCACTCTCCCTGCCTTCTCTTTGCTCACAATCTCAGCAGCTGAGAGGGGGAAAGGGTAGGAGACCACTCCTACAAGACAGAAAAGGGGCTGGGACCTGCCCCAGGTCACACAACCAGCTTTTCTCCCTCCCTGCTTGTTTCGGTGAACCCCTACACATCCTTTAAATTCTGCTTTGCTGTCATTGCCTCCCCAAAACGTTTTCTGACCATCCCCCACCACTGCTCAATGCTTCTTCTGCCCTAGACCAGTCACTCAGTCTGTGATTGTGCTTAGGTTTGGTTCCTGACAAAGGTAGGGACCAAGTCTACATCATCCCAGATTACAAAACTCAGATGGTACGCAGTAGGCACTCAATAAATGTGCATGTAAGGATGAGACAGGAAGGCTGTTCTCCTCCCCGCTGCCCCTCCCCTGCCACACTCACCTCTTGCCAGTGATGGTCATGCCTGTGGACACACATTGGAAGATGCCCACTCCAGGTACAAAGTTCAGTGTGATGACGGGCAGCTGGACATCCTTCACCTTCAAACTGGGAGGGACGGGCAGCCACACCAGTAAGATCTGAGCAGGCAAGACCCAGGACCTCCACCCACTTCTCCACCACTTTACTGGGAGGTCTTTCCATAACCCCAGCCCCCCATCCCATGTCACGGGGGTAAGCCTGCCTCATGGGGCCATTATGAAATGCAAACAAAAGGCTGGACAAGAGTCAATTTGTATATAGAAAGCACTCATTATATGGGAGGTGGGACACATGGCTGACTCTGTGTGACCTTGGGCTGTGTCATTTCCTTATGTGGGCCTCAATTTCCCCATCAACAAAATGGGAGGTTTGCTTAGATCAGGGTTTCTCAAAAGTGGCACTATCCACATTTTGGGCAGGATAATTCTTTGTCATGAGGCTGATTTGTTCATTATTGGATGTCTAATAGCATCTCTGACCTCAGCACACTAAATGCCAGTAGCATTCCCCCAGTCCCCACAACTTGTGACAACCAAAAATGTCTCTGGACATTGTCAAATGTCCTGTTGGAGGCAAAATCACCCCTGGTTGAGAACCACCAGTTGAGATCCAGGGTAACAAAATATGTAGCACACATACCCCAACTTGCCCATTCTGAGCTCTTGGCAGACATTGCTGGTTGATCACAGTCCTAGTTCCTGCTGAGTGCAGATAGTGCCTCAGAGCCCTCCCAAGTGCATCGTTTCAGGCAGCCTCTACTGATTAATCCCTCATGGCACTGGCAGAGGAACAATTTCCTTTTGTCATTAGATGATTGTTGACACCTTTCCAGCTCTACCATTTGAGGACGTTTTCATTTAATTTCATGTACATTCAGTGAGCTCATGTTGCATGCAGAGTTGAAATTTGACTTTCCAACCTCATTTCCTCCTCAAAATTACCCTGCTCACTACAGGGCAGAAATTTTCCCCAGTGAATGGCTGAGGAGGTCCAGGCACAGGCAGGAGCAGCAACCTACCCAAGGCCACACAGCAAGACAGCACAAGGCAGGGAAGAGACCCCACATCCCTCACCAGCTCCATCACCTGGCCTCCTGAGATCTTGGGCACAGCATTCCCCACCACCCTCTGCCCTAACCACCACCCTCCAGCTCCCCTCACCCCCAACTTACTTGGTGATGCCCTTGATAGGCTTCATCCCTGGCTGTTTCTTGCCTGCCTCAGCTGCCATCTTCTCCAGGATATGACTCTCATCCATGGCGCTCTGGACCTCTGGAGTGGAGACACTTAGTTGGAGAGATTATCCCTGAGCCAGTCTCTCAGGCATCCCAGGCCACTCACAGTCACTGTGCCCCACCCTGGGCTGGACAATGGCAGAGACCCAGAGATGAGTCCCACTGCGCCCCAGCCTCATGGGGGAAGATGGAGTCACCAGCAATGACAGTGACAAGCTGTAGGAGCCACACGAGCGTTTAGGCAGGAAGAGAAGAGCTGGGGAAGGCTTCCAGGAGGAAGCGACAGATCAGTTGGTCCTTGAAGGGGGAATAGTAATCTTCTGCAGGAAGCAAAGGGATAAAAGGTATCAGTCTGGGCAGAGGGCACAGCAAAGTGCAAAGGTGGTTGGGAAAGAAGATGGCACAGTGGGAGGAAGAGGACAGATTCAGCATGGCTGGAGGGTGAGGACAGACATGGCAGAGAAACTGGAGCAGTTTACAGGGGGCATGAAGTGAAGCTCTTGAACCCTAGGGTATTGATTTTGTCCTGTGGACCAGCCACTCCCAGGCCAAGGTGATTAGGGCACTCCTCCAGGGACTTGAATTTAGATTTTGGGCCTGAAGCAGAGAAATTCTGATTCCCCAAACCTAGAGGCCCCAACCCCAAGTAACACCCCACCAGAAACCCCTCCATTATGGCCACAAGCTAATTCCAGAGAGGGGGCAAACACTGAGTTGGTAGAACAGTCATTAGCCTTTTGTACCTGGATGGGACTCCCCTTCCGTTGTGCTAGTGGAGTGGCAGGTGGAGGTGGAAAATACATTTTACTAAAGTCTCCTCCAAGAGATTTTAATCTCACATTTTATTCTGTCCTGCTAGGGACAGACTGGTCACCCTATTTTACATTTCTTTACATTTCACCTTTACAGGTGAACAAACAGCAACACAGAGAGGCCAAGCAACTTGCCTGAGGTCACACAGCAAGTTGTTGCTGGGATTTGACCCTTGTCTGTCACTCCCACAGCCCACTTGTGGCTAAACACCCCTGCCATCAGGGCCAAGGAGAGACTCCAAGGGAGCAGGATTTCCAGCTCTGCCTCTAACTTGCAGAGGGAGCATGGGAAAATCATCGCATTTTCTCTGGTCCTTGGTTTCTCCCCTCTGTAAAGTGGGAGAATAATAATAACTCTTGCTTATAAGTTTACTTTGAGCTCACAGGATGCCCCAGGATGTGCAACCATGAGCAGCGACTACCTACCATCTACCCCAAGCACCGCCTCCCAGCCGCACGCCCGGGCCCACAATCTCACCGCGGTTCATGATGTCCATGCCCAACCGCAGCAGTGCCCCAGGGTCAGCTCGCGCGTGGGTCAGCAGGCTGCAGAGTGCCAGGCACAGGATCCGCAGCATGGCGCCACCTGTGCCGAGGGGCCTGAATTGGGTGCAGCCCACCAGACCAGACCCTGGCTCCCTAGGGGACCTCCTGTCTCTGAGCAGATTGAGCCCCCTGGATGTTTCTGGGGTCCAAGAGGCTTTGGACTCCAGCCAGTTCAGCAAACATAAGCACTGCCCTCTCCCAAGGGATTGAGGAACCCCCAGATTAAACACAGGGCCTCTGGAGCCACGCCCAGGTAGCTCATTTCCCTCTGTAAGCCTCAGTTTCCCCATGGGCATGATGTGTTCTGACCAGCCTGCAAGATGGGGTTAGAGGAAGGTTCAACTGCAGTTTTTCATGGGTTCAAGGGCAGCTCAATGCTGGAGCCACAGAGAGAATTCCAGACCTTCCCTGAGCCCCACACTATGTTGTAGGAGTGGGGAGTCCTGTGTTCCCACCTTGATCCTACAGCCAGTGCCCCACCCCGACCTCTTCGAGCTCAGCTCACTTCCATGTGGAACTCAGAAAGCTCAACTCTGAGCTCTGAAAGGCCCCTTGAGACATCGCCTCCCCGATAGAGAAACCGAGGCACAGACATTAGGTATCATGGCCAGTGAACAGTGAACTGAGTAAGGACCTCCCACCCCAGACCTTTTCAGGTTCCCAGGAAAGTCCTATCCCAACCTTGGGCCCATAGAAATCTCTCCCTCTTACTTATCAAGACCTGAAACTCTCCCAACCAGGGACCAAGCGTATATTTCAGTTTTGAGCTTTGGCTGAAAAGAATGAAGGCAGGGCCCCTGGGAGCAGGGCCTGTTTCCACCCAGAGAGGGGAGGTTCCGGCCAGACTCTCTTGCTCTCAGCGGGCTAAGTCACTGAGGGCTCCCCTAATGCACAAACTAAGATGGGCCCTTACTGTGGGCCTGCCTTCCCAGTCTGAGCCGATGCCTGCATTCATTCACTCATTCACTCATTCATTCATTCACTCATTCACTCATTCATTCATTCGGCTCACATCTATTGAGTGTCTTCTATGTGCCAAGCAGACCGGGCTTGTCTTTTTTGTCTCTGTGGCAGAGACAGCCCTGCTCCTCCTAAATCCTAAAGTCCGGCGGGGAATGAGAAGCAATAGCGTGGGATGTGGGATAAAGGGGTCAGGAACAGACTCTCTACGGAGGAGACATTTAGGCTGAGACCTGAGGGATGAAAAGGAACTTAAGTATCAAGAAGCGTTCAAGTCAATAGTCAATATTCACTACATGGAAGATATATCTGGGTTTAAAATGATCCACAGTAGCGCTTCTCGACCCCCGTGAATGCACAGGTGTGTGCCATGACATATGCTGATGTCCCTGCACACCCCATGTCAAATCTTTTTGAAAATCATCCCCAAAGGGGCTGTGAAATTCTGAGCCAGGCAACAGAGCTGGGAGGGGCTTGGTGAAGGTCTCCTCCAGCCCCAGTCCCATCTCACAGATGGGGTGACTGAGCCTCACCAGTCTCCCATCCCCAGGCCAGAACTGATGCCAGGCGTTATGTTCACTCGGCGCAGGGTTGTTTTTTTTTTTTTTTTTGCCCTCTCAGAATAATAAGTGGCTTCAGGTAACGTGGTCATGCAGGTGTCTCTGGGACAAATGGCTAATGCTAGGGTTTTGTTTCTGAATGCGCATGTCCTAAGCTGTCCCTCCCTTTTAGAATGCCTTCCCTCCATCCATCACCAGCTCAACCCTCAAGTCCTAATTTCAGCCCTTGCCTTATCTACCACAAAGCCTCCCTCAACCCCTTACTGCCCCTGTCCTCAAAAATCACAAATTAAACCTGACCGTGCAAATAATCCACCCTACCTGTGATGAGTGTTTCCTGCTACCCCCAACCACCCTCATCCTTTGCTCATGGTTTCTCCCACCAGAAGACCCTTCCTCCCTTTCTCTGCCTGGCACATACTCCTAGATGCCCTCCCACTCCTGGATGCCCAGCTCAGCTCTGAGCTCCTACAAAGCAGAGCCTGGGGTTCCCCTCCCTAGTCTCCCTTCAGCCTCAGATGGAGCCCAAGGGAGACCCATTTGATCTGCTGTCTCCTTGATCTTTCCGAACTCCTACAGCATCAGAAAATTGCAATGCCCAGTGGTCACCTGTAAGGTGGGGAGCACTGGTTGGAGGTGAGGACATAGATCCAAGCCCTGACCCTGCCATCCATTTGCTGTGTGACCTCAGGCAAGTCTCTTCCCCTCTCTGGGCCTCAGTTTTCTCATCTGTAAAATGACAAAGTTGGATAAGACACTCTCTGGGGAGAGTTCCACAGGTAGGGGACTGTCCTTACCTTGCTGAGCTCAGGGAAGTTCTGCAGATGACTGACCCCTTCCTCCTGACCCTGAGCTGAGGAAGCCCTTATATTCGGGAGCCTGACTGGCGGCTTGGAATAATTAAGGGCTTAATAAGGCCCAGATAATTATCTAGAGGCTTGAAGAACAGGAGCCCCATTGCTCACGTGACGTTTCAGTCTGTTCCAATGTAAATAGCATGGAAGACAAGAGTGGCTGGGAATCCCAGTGGCCGCATGAGAGCGGGTACCAGGGGCAGGATGTGGCTGCGCAAATGGCCATCAGTGCTCACACTGTTCCCTCTCCTAGACCCAGCACCTCCCACAAGTCTGGGCACACAGAGGGCATGCATTTGTTTCTTCAAGAAACATTTATTGAGCACCTACTGCGTGCCACGCCTGTGCAGGGCACTGGGTTTATCTCAGTGAGCAGGCAATTGGGCTTCCTGCCCTGAGAGAGTTTCTGGTGGCCAAAGGGGGAGACAGGCACTGTGCAAGTCAACAACCGCAAAGCCTATTGTTCCCAAGGGAGGCAAGGGTGATGAAAGCCACTAAACCAGAGAGATGGGACAGAGATGGAAGAACAAGGTGATCATCAGAACCCGGAGACCCGTGAGCAAGGGTTGTTGGAGCTGATGCCGGGGGGTGAGCAAAGACAGCTCTGCAAGACGGGAGCAAAGGTGTTTCAGACAGGGGCCAGCAAGTGCACAAGGCTTAGGAGATGCTGGCTGAGCCCACTGGGGTTTGTGTCCCCCAAGGTTCATTCACAGCGGGCACAAGGAGCTAATGGCCAAGTGAGGTGTCTTCAAAGGGACCCCCTGAAGATGCTATCATGCAGTACCAGGTCAGGGGGTGCTTTCTCTCAAGGTCCAAACCTGGGAGAAATGAATGCGGGGGTGACTTCAGAGGCACAGGGGAGCCAGCCACAGAGCTGGGACCAGGCGGCCTGGGGTTTTCAGCCTCTGTTCTGCCCATCATGAGCTTCTTGGGGAGGCTTGGCTCGGAGGCCCCTTGAGGGCTTTTGTGCTTGAGGAACAGTCCCCAGGAGGCTGCTGGGGGCCTGGGGTTTTCCTTTCCCACCCCACACGGACTCCACAGGTCCAGGAAGATGGAGGAAGCCACTGTGCTCGTGTGCACGTGGGGCCACTGAGGCGAGGGGAGTGAGGGCCTGCCTAAGGTCACAAGCCGCGGCTGAAGCCAGGCCGGGAAGGGTGAGAGCAGGACCCAGGGTGGCCAGACGGTCTCTACCCTGATCCAAGCCCTGAGCTGCAGGAGCCAGGTCCACAGATAGCATCGTCTTATCCCTGCTGACCCGCCTCCGACAGACAGACAGACAGGACTTACATCCTCTTACTACCCACAAATCCACCCCGGTGTGTCTTGACTGCAGTTTCCTGGCTCTCCCTGCCTCCCACCAGGGCCATCTGGGTATTAAGGAGCGTATTTGGGGTGGAGAGCAGAAAGGACATGGGGCGGGAGAAACAGGAGAAACCCCTTGAATGGGTTCAGGGACCTGACCCAGTCCCAGCCACTGCCCTTGCAAGCTGTGTGGCCTTGGGCAGCTCCCTCAACCTCTCTGGGCCACTTTTATTTAATCCTCTTTATGATGGATGAGGGAGTAGAACTCTCTGCTGCTGCCAATAACAGTAGGACCCATGTACTGTGCATCCCCCCTGTATCAGGCATCATGCTAAGTGTTTGTTTACACTCACCTACTTAATCCTCAGAACTACCCTATGAGGCGGGCGCTTCAGCAATTTTCTCCATTTTATAGTTAGAGAAACTAAGGCTCAGAGAGGTCAAGTCATTTGCTCAAGGTCATACAGCGAGTGAATGGCACAGCTGGGGGTTGAATGTGGATCCAAGGGCTCCAGAGCCCAGGCCAACACCTTCCAAGGCATACCCAACAGGGCTCCTCTCTTCTCCCGGGCCCCAGAATCGCCCTGCCTGGTTCCTTATAACACCCTCCCTGCCTCCAGCTCTAAATTCAGTCATGCTTCCAGCAGCAGCTGAGAATCCTTCCTCCAGGGAGCCTTCCCTAGCCTCCTTTCCTCCCTCTAACTCTCAGACATTGGAGACCGGGCCGGTCCTGAAGCTCAGTGTCATCTTTTCCCTTCCCCACTGACCCTCTCTGGGGACCCAACACAGGGGACTGACTCCAAGTCTAGCAGCCGTCACCTGCCTATGAGGATAGGGCTGTCCACATGGCCTGCCCAGGGCTTAGGGTTGAGGCAAGCCTGGGCCAGAGTTCCACCGTCTATGTGTGCAAACAGCTCACTCGCCACACATTTATTACGCACTTGTGTGCTGGGCTCTGGGAGGGGTCAGGGAGGTGTGGTGGAGAAGGAAGCCATGGACACCAATAACCATGGTGTGCAATCAAAGGGCATCAGAGTGATTGGGGAGGAGGGGTTTGGAGACTGAAACAAGGCAGGCAGGTCACCCCACACTGTGGCCAGGGGAGACTGCATCTGAGCTGCTGTGTGGGGGTAGCAGGCTCCAGTAAAGACATCCCATGTTGGGCAAAGAGCCTAGCAAGGAAATATGCAGGGTAGACATTCAGGGCGAAGAGTGGGCCATGCAAGTGGACAAGTGAGAGATTTGCAAAGGAACCTGAGCTGGGAAAACACAGACCTTTTCTCCTCTGCGCCATTGTGTCAGTTAGCAATTTATTACCGCCCCTCAGCTCTGAAAGCACCTTTCAGTGTATGTTCCATGATAAGCAATGGGACTCATTTAAGCATTTCTCCTTTACAGTGAGCATGATGTCAACCTTTCTTAGGAGAAGGCAGTGCACGAGGAAGAGGCTTCCTGCAATTTCCAGTGTGGGTTGTGGTTGGCTATGTGAGTGTGTGCAGGTGAAGCCTGTCCCAGCCATGGGTCCAGAACTCAATCCCTCTGCAAACTTGCAGCTTCAGCCTGGGGCCAGCCCTTCCAAACGGAAATCAGAGCTACTCCCCATACCCCCACCCATCTGGCCCAGCCCCTCTGAAGGCCTCCTGCCCATGCCAGTGCCCAGACTCCTCTGTAAGTAGCCCCATGTTACCTCTATCCAGTCACCTGTAGCCCAGAGAGCCACACCCTGAGCTGTTCCATGTGCAAGTCACACCCCAGTGCTCCCCTCTTTCATCCCCCCATGCTGCTTGCACACTGGTTCCCAAGGTCTTAGTTGCCTGTTGTTTGCCCAGAAACTCTAGGCCAGCTCAGGTCATCTCCAGCCTGGCCACACCAGCCAACATCTGTGCTATCCAGCAGGCTGAGCAATGTCTTCTCCAATGAGGCCTGAAGCCCTTCTGAGTTTGTCTTTCCTTGGGTACTCTCCCTCAGCCCTAGAGGACCATATAGAGTTTCCTTATGTCTTGCAGTGACTCTTTTATCATAGTTAATAACTCTACATGTTAAACTTCCCCCATTTGAGCTCCTGTGTGATTTCTATCCTCTAACTGGACTCAGACTGCTACACCCATTTGTCCCTCTCAGCAGCCAGAGCCCATCAGGCACCTAACTGAATGACCAAAAGGTGTCCCTTAGGATTAGGGCAACTCTCTTTGGACAGACCACCAGCTTCCTTCAGGGCAGGGAGCTTGACTCAGGCATTTTCATCCCCCCTTCTCCTAAAAGAATATGTATTATTGAAATAGGTATATCATGAGTACAAACAAAGCCTGGCTGGTTGGAAAAAATGACTGAATAAAAGGATGGATGGATGGATGGATGGATGGATGGATGGATGGATGGATGGACGGATAGATGGGTGATGAACAAATGGGTGAATGGTTATATGGTCTGATGGGTAGTGAGTGGATGGATGGATGGTTGGATGATGGACAAATGGATGGATGGTTACATAGATTGATGGGTGGGTGGATGGATGAACAAATGTATGGATGGTTATATGGATTGATGGATAGTGAGTAGGTGGATGCATAGATGGATGGATTGATGATAGACAAATGGAGGGATGGTTATATAGATTGATAGGTGGATGGATGGATGAATGGATGGATGAACAAATGGATGGATGGTTATATGGATTGATGAGTGGGTGGGTGGAAGGATAGATAGATAGATAGATAGATAGATAGATAGATAGATAGATCGATCACTGGACTGACATATTGAGCTCCTAATCTTTCCCTAGGTTATTAACTTTATAGACTATGGCTCTATCTTAAGATTTTTGTCTCTTTCATACTCCAGACCACTCTGAGTGCCTGGATCTCCCTTCCTCACTTCTAGAACTGAGCCTATTTTAACCCTCAATAAAAGTAGGATGAATGACTTAATTAACCAAATAACCAAATGAAATACAAGTCACATTGTCGTGAGCAAACTCATGGGGGTGGATTTTCCAACCTGCCCCTTGCCACTCTCTCAGTACCACCCCCAACCTGTTCTCCACCACCAAGCCTCCTGGCTTGGTCCAGTCCCTTCAATCTCTCACACTGGAAACTTTAGGAATGAACCTGAAACCTGAACCCTCACAGGAAGAGTGGCTAGGGTCACACTGTACCAAAGGCTTTGCCTACTGGTGGTAAAAATTGAGGCACCTTTTACTCCCCAAAGGAAACATAAACAGAACATAAATCCCATATATCTAGGCAGGAAGGAATCCTATCTCTGGCTAAGAGATTAACTTATCAGGGTTAAAAAATCACATGACTTTGACTTGCTGGCATTTACATCCCTTGGTGTTTCTTAGGTCATCTTGTCCTGTGTGATTCACTGGGTGTGAAGGGCATTCAGAGGGAAAAGGGGTTAGACATGTTCAGTGTGACCGGAAGGGCAGAGGCCTGGGAAGCAGATGTTGCCTCCTTAGGACAAAAATCTTGCTCGTAACTGGAGTAAACCAAAGACGGGGAAGCTGCCTAGAAGAGCAATGAACTCCCCATCACCTGAAGTTTGTGCTCAGGGACAAGGTGCAGCTCTGGGAGCCGGAGAATGGGAGAGGGACACAGACAGCTCATGTCTGGATTGAAGGAAGTTTGTGTCACCATCCAGCTCTCAGACACCATGCATTCCCCTCCTCAGTGGACCTTAGTCCCCACATCCATAAAATGGAACTCCAGTCTCTGCCTGCCTGATTCATGGGGCTCCTATGAGGTTCTAGTTACAAGATGGGGCAAGCCGCCAGGCAAGGGGCACTGTGCCCAAAGTGCCACCATGGTGCTCTAACTTCAGACTCATCCGTGTGGCTCTCCAGGGTCCTTTTTCAAAATAGGAGCTCCCCCAGACAAAGAGGTGATACAGTCAACAGAGATGTCATCAACAGAGATGTAATCGACAGAGATATGGTTATGTCTTCTTCTTCTCCCAGGCAGCGTTGGTGGCTCCAGGGACAGACAGAACCTGGAGACTGCATGTAGGGAACTGGCCTTAGGTACACAAAGAGTTTGCTGTGTTTGGCTGAAAGTTGCAGCTCAAGAGAAGTTGTTTAATGCAAGAGGGCAGGTCTATACAGCCTGTAGGAGCAGTCTGCTCCCCCTGGGGGTTGGACAGAGGAAGGAGTGGGGAGGTGAGGGAAGAGGGTGGAGGAAGGGAGGAGGAAGGGATAGGGCAGAAGTGAGGGAGGGAGACCCAGGCACTCAGGAAAGATAAAACAGCCCAGCTGGGCAGTCTAGCTTGTTGGTGATTACTAAGTATGGTTTTGTCTCAGTTTCCCCAGTGACTTGAGATAAGAAGTTCGCCTGAGCAGTGAGCTGGCCCACTTTCAGGCCTCCCAGTGGTCCTGCCTCAGCTCTGGTAGAAGAGTTCACTGGATATCACCACGTAGCCCTGAAGGGCAAAGGAAACGATGGACCAGGTCAGAGGGTCAGAGGAGGCACAGGCACAGGCAGGACCCCAGCCGCCCCCATAGCCTGGCTCTGAGTTCTGCTCTGCCATTCTTGTTTTGGTTTGTGAGGAGAGTCCTTTGCCTCTCTGGGCTTCAGTTTCCCAGTCTGTCACTTTGGGGGTAGTAACAGGCTCCACCTCACAAGGGCACTGTGAGGAGGCAGTGAGACCCCCCAGGAAGGCACTGGTTGCTGCTCCGATGGTGGATATCATTGATGCTTTATGAATGGGAGCGCAGAACCATGGAGCATCTTCTCCAAGTCCAAATCTCTCCAGCAGAGTCAGGCACGCCCCCCCCCCACTAGCTCCCCTATGCTCCACTCCACTGCAGGAGCATTCTGGAGGGCTGCCGATCATTCATTCATTCATTCATTCATTCAGTAAATCTTCATCAAGCCTCTACTACAAGCCAAGTTCTGTGGCAGGTGCTGGGAACCAGCAGAGAAAAAGCCAGACCCAGTTCCTGCCACAATGTAGCTCATAGTGTAGGGCTATGTGGTCCAATAAGGCAACCACAATTGGCGGCTATGGCTAATTAGTCCTATGGCTAATTAAACTGAAATTCATTAAAATGAAATAAAATAAAAAATTCAGGTCCACAGTTGCACTAGCCACACTTCAGTGCTCAGTAGCCACATGCACCTGTGACTGATCATGGCTGCTGCTTTGGACAGTACAAACTTCCATCCTTGCAGAAAGTTCCATCGGACAGTACTGGACTAGGGACTTGTCACCTCTGACCCAGTGGCTGGGTCAAGGGCCAAGGTGGGTCAGCCACTAACCGTGCCTGTTCTGGGAAGTCCTAGGGAAATTCCCACATAGCCCTGCTCCTCTGTGTGTCAATTGTTCCTTCTCGTGGGGGCGGATCACCCAAGTGCCTTGAGACAGTAGTTCTTAAGGAACAAGGGCATCCTCCCTGGAATTACATCAGCAGGTCACACTCATGGGGTATGAACAGCACCTGAGACATTGGGCTTGAGAGACCTGGGTTCAGCTTTCTGTCTTACGCGTGTCTTGTTGAGTGAATTTCCTTTTATATCCCAGGTAAGATCTCACCCTGGGCAGTGTTATGACTGAATCGCACCCTGGGCCCATGATTTCAGATCCAGGGAAAGCAATTTTAGAAAGTTCAGGAAGTTCCCTACTCCCACCCAGCCTGCACAGTTTGTCTACAAAGCAGATGGGGTCTCACTGTCGTCTGCCCCAGATACCAAAGGGGTCGTGCCCATCCCAGGGCACAGGATCGTGGGATAAGTGAAAGCCCGAGTTTCCCGAGTGTGGCCTGGTATGATATTTTATGAGGACTAAAGGAAGAATGAAACCTTCGACCCAGGGTCTCTTGGCATCCTGGACTTTTCATTTCATTGCAGTTAAGGATTCATGGGACGGTTTTTGCGGCAGCAGGTGGGGAGGGAGAGAGGTGACCCCCACCTCACTCAGTCCCTCTGAGTGAAGAAGATCCCTCTGGTCACACCCAAAGGCTCTCACCTCATAGACAAAGATCTCAGGGGCGACATATTGGAGGTTGACCACGCCGGGGAGGGCAATTCCCATGGCCAAGAGAGCTGCAGGCGAGAAAGAAGAAAGGAGCCAGCCTATGCTGAAGCCCTCATATGCATCACGGCACTGAGTCCTCACAGGCACCTGGGAGATAGATGCCATTATTTTTACACCCATTTTACAGAAGGGGAAGCTGGGGCTCAGAGAGAAAAAGGAACTTGGTGAAGATCACACAGCTGCTACACAGATATGTGCCAAGGGGCATGCACACATGGGCTGCTAGACTCCAGAGGCCCCCTCTCACCCTCTGAGCCTGGAAAGTGGGAAGGGGGCTGGGATTGCACACTGAGCAGATGTGGGGTACAGAGGGGGCCAGAGGGGCCCTGATGGGGTGGAGGGCAGAGCTTACCATTGAGATGGTCCAGCAGGGGCTTCTCAAACACGGTGCCCATCAGTGCGCGCACCTGATCTGCCTGTGGCCACGGAGCCAGGGAGATGAGCCCGTCCCAGCCGAGGGGCCAGGAGAGATGGACAGTAAGGCACATACATAAATACACACAGAGACAGACAGATAGACAATGGATGGGTGGCAAAGGCTGAGGCAGGGGGAGGAGGGCAGATCATCCATGTCCTGGGTTCAAGTGGGGCCCAGCAACACTTCCGGGGCTGGCTCTGCCTCCGCAGGATCACACCCAGCGGCAGCGCTCACCGGATGGGAGGCTGAGGGACAGCACTGACTGTGGACACTCATGCACTGTGTGACCCACAGATGGACTGGCCAGCAGACTGCCTGACACAGATGACCGACAGACAGACAGACTGACAGCTGGGCAGAAGGGGGGCATGTTGATGGCATGCCAGCTGACAAGTGGATGTATGGTGGCCGATGACCCAGTCACATCACCTGGCTGAAAGGACAGCTAACATTCATTGTCCAACTGGCCGATGGACTCTTGGGTTGAGGGCTGGGTGACAGAACATCGACTGCCAGGCAGAGTGTCAGGCAGACGGACTGACTGGCCACTGTCCCCAAGCAGCCCGGGGAAGCCTGACCATAGTGGCAGACACAAGCACACGGGTCCGCACACACACACAGACATGGCTTCCCCAGGCTCAAGGCATGCCCCACCCAGGAGGGGGGTCTCTAGAGGCCACAGCCCCACACTCACATCAATGAAGCCCACGTTGGAGGAGGCCACCGTGAGCTGGACATCCCTGAAAGAGAAGCAGGAGAATTCAGGACAGGGTCTGGCACCTCCCCACCCCCAGGCTCCCTGGCTGACACCGTGACCCGGGGTAGTGGTGGACCCATTGCACACAAGAACACACTGAGGCTGCTGGGTCCAGGTGGGCTCGCTTACCCCAGCACAGACGTGGTCCCCTGAAGCTTCACCTTGGACACAGAGAGCTGGAGGCTCAAGTTCACTACCTGGGCATATGGGGAGAGCAGGGTCAGAGGGCACAGAGGCATGAGGGGGGCACCTGCTACCCAGCCTTCCACCCATCCCCCGACTCATTCAGGCAGCAGGTGGCTGTGAAGCCCCACTATGCGCCAGGCCCCACGCTGAACGCTGGAAACAACACAGTGTGAACAAGACAGACCAGCTCCCTGCCCTGGGAACGAGCCGCCAGCTGTGGGAGACGGGGTCCGTAAACACAGTAACCAGAAGCCATCCTTTCAGAGAGTGGCAGGGGCCACAAACACAGAGAGGAGGTGCCGAGAAGGCTGAAGGGACCTTCTTACTCAGGGTGGGCCAGCAAGGCTGCAACATTTAAGCTGAGACCTGGAAGAGGAGGGGGAGCTGGCCATGCCAAGAGCCAGGGTGGGAGAGTCCTAGGTCAAGGGCTCAGCACATGCAAAGGTCCCGGGGCAGGAGTGTCCTGACATGTTCAAGGAACAGCGAAGACACTAGTGTGAGTAGAGCAAAGACGAGGGGACAGCACAGCAGGGAGGGAGGTCTCCGTGACAGTTGCCCGCCTTCCGGCCAGCCCCACCACACTCACCACATCCAGGGAGAAGAGGGACTGGAAAGCCGAGTTGGAGGCTGCGGCCAGGACCTCCACGAAGGGCTGCAGCCGCAGGGTGGCGTTGTTGGTGTGGAGCACGGCCACAGGTGTGGTACCCAGCCGCACCTTGAGCACCACGGGCATGGGCTCGGGGAACTGGCGGGCCACCTGGGGAGGCAGAGGCAGAGGAGGCCTTGCTGGGGCAGCGGCTGGCAGGCTCTCTGGTCAGTCACTCCTCCAATGCTGATTGGGCCACCATGGTGCCGCATGTGACTGGGCACAGAGGTGGGTCCCCCACAGGCTGCTGGACCAGACGAGGGGTTGGGTCTCCCCGAGGAGGTGACCCTGAGCTTGGTCTTGAAGAAGGATAAGGGAAAGCGGGGAGAAAGACCTTCCAAACAGCAGACACTGCTCAAGTGAAGGCCCGGAGAGACAGAGTGTGATGTCTGGGCAGAAGGTGGAGCCTCCCCAAGATGGAGGAGTAGGTTTAAGGACAGATGCTGAACTTCACTTGGGACAGATAAGACCCAGCAGAGATCCCATGACCCGGAGAACCCCAACCCCGTCCCCTGTCTCAACCCCTGGAATGATCAGAAATATCACCGACCTCCGGGATGAGCCAGCCCAGTGCAGAGGTGTTCAGCAGGTTGTCATCCGACCTCTGAAATCAGCCCCCCAGGCCACAACAGGTTTTAGGGCAGCTGCTCCCAAGATAGATCACCACTGTCCCCCCCCGAGCAATCGCTCCCCATAGCCCCTGTTTAATCCTTCCAGCAGCCACCCTGTGGCGCCAACTCTAGCAGTCCCACCCACCCACAATATGGCCTCTGGGGGGTCTCCCTAGGCTGGGCCACAGGGAGCTCTTGCCCCACAGGCCCTGGGCTGCAGGTCGGGCCCTCACCAGCTGCCCTGTGATGTCCAGGTTGAGGGCGCCGGACTTCTGCAGCAGCAGGAGAGCAGAGTCAAACAGGTGCTGGGAGAGGCCCACAGTGGCCATGGAGCCCTCAGTGCCCACATGCCTTGGCAACACAAAAGGGGTGGCATCCGTGGGCAGGATGATGGGCTTGCCCAGCAGGAAGAGAACAGCCTGTGGGGGTAGGAGGGGGAAATGGGAGAAAAGCAGCAGGGCCTCAGCAGGGAGGTGGCTCCATGGCAGCACCTGGGCTCCTAGATGCCACTCCCTGCCCCCCCACCCCCTGCAAGATGCCATATGTCTAGCTCACACTTTTGCCCGTGTGGCGTGCCCCCGGCTGGGACACTGTTCCAGCTCCTCCTCTCATTTCCCACTCCCCCGCTCCTTTAGGAATCTTCTGGAACACCAAGGACTCCAGGGGCAGCAAGCCCCCAGTTCTGGGCTGGCCAGGAGGCACTTACATTGACTTCCAGGGAAATGTAGTCACTGGTGACAGTGGGCACACTGACCATGGAATAGCGGATCTGGGACTCAGGACCCACGGGGTTGAGGCCTTCATGAAACCAGGGTGGAGAAGAAAAGATGACATATTTAGCACTGCTCACCAATGTATCATCTATCCAGAAAAGTTTATTTATTGTCTGATTATCCTGATTAGCCAGAGCCAGGCCACAAAATTAGCCGAGCAAGCCTCTGAATAAGCAAATTTAAGTGGCAAAGTGCACACGGCCAGGATTAAGCTACTCACAGCCTGCTGACTCTTAGTTTAGACACAATTCTAACAGGTATGGTTTCTGCTTTTCCCCTCGGTGGAAGACTAGTGACTCCAAGTTAGAAGGAAGGAGAAGGGCCCAGTTCAGGCACAAATATCCTCTGACAAAGGTGAGAAGCAACCACAGAAAAAGAAGAGAGCTCTCACTTATCAAGGTCCAGACATTGGACTTACAGTATCTCATTCAATCCTCGTTACAATCCTGTAGGGTTATTTTATACACATGCATGCACACACGCACACACAGTCTGGTGAGGTTCGGTCTTGCCCAGGAGTGTAATACCTGGTCAGTCTGACCCCAAAGCTATGCTCTCCCCACCTCATCACACTGTCTCCTATGGGAACTCCAAGGGCACACCCCACTGGAGCCAGTTATGCAAGATCACAGAAGTCCAGCTTCCCTAACAGACCCTCCGAGCAGCCTTCAGGGAGGCACAGCTCAGAGCCCAACTCCTCTGAGCCTCAGAATACTCTTGCAGGGAAGTTTCAAAGGGCAAGGCCGGGCACAGTGGCTCACGCCTGTGATCCCAGCACTTTGGGAGGCCGAGGCAAGAGTTGATCTTTGGAATGAGGATTCTAGATTCTAGAATGATTCTAGATTGTAAGTGTCAATGGTCCTTGGATTCTCCAATGTTAAGACTCATGATTTCAAAATTGTATTTTTTTTTCAGCTTTTTTGATCTAAGATATGCAGATTCTAGAATCAAAGACTTGGTTTTGGTTCCAGAATTTGGAGATTCCCAGATTTCATGAATAATTATACTGTTTTGGGAGCTCACAATTCAGTCACCCTACAACTGACCCTCCTAGAGGTCGATCGTGATCCAGAGTGGAACCTTTGGAGGGTCCTAGGGGCTCCAGGGGGTCCCAGAGGCCCCACCCCCCTCCCCTGGCTCCCAGATCTTACCAATTAAAGTGCCCAGGTGGACATTGACGCCCTGCACCAGGTTGGAGATGCTCAGGCACAGCTGTGGTAAGACAGAGAGAAGGAGGCTGGGGTTAGGGCAGCCCTCAGGCTGGAGGGCACAAGGCTGGGAGGGGTCTAGAGTCCCTGTCTAAAAGCCTCCCCAACCTGTACGCCATGCCTGGAACCCCTTCCTCCACCGGCCAGTGGGCATCTCCTAGGACCCCTTCCAGGCACCGAAGAAACAGAGGAGAAGCAGCCCAAAGGCTGATGGCAGTGTGAGCATAGGTCCCCAGGCACGAAGAAAGAACAGGGGCCGTGGAGCTCAGCAGTGGTGGTCACAGCTGGGCTTGAGCAACTGAGGCAGGGAGTCTGCTGCAACGGGGCTCAGAGCTCACTCTTGGAGCTCAGCTGGTGGGAGGGTGGTGCCCACGCAGGGGCAGGCAGTGATCAGCAAGCCAGACCAGCCAAGCTTCAGATGCCAGGCCAGGGAGCTACAGAGGTTTCCCCTGGGCACCATGGGCAGCCAGATAAGTATATTATGCTGGGATCCGTGTGATAGAAGATGGGGGCAGAGGAGGAACTGCAAGGCCAGGGGCACTCACAGCCTCAACCAGGCAAGAGCTGGCGGCGCAGGGCGAGGTCAAGAGGAAGAGGAGAGGGTGGGTCTTCTTTCCTGCAGTGCTGCCTGAAGCCCCTTGCCCAGAAGAGGCTGGCTATGAGGGCAGCAGGGGGACTACAAGGAGAGGAAGAGGCTGGACCAACAGGCAAAGTCAAGCTGTCCACTTGGGCATCCCATAGGACTCTCAAGAGGAGCTGCCCCACCTTCGCCCCTCGAGCCTCGGTTTTCTCATCTGTAAGGTGGGCATGCTGCAGTCGCCCTCTGGGGGGCGTGGGGTGGCACGCAGAAGGTTGACTTTGTCTCTACTACTGCCCCTTAAAGCAGTAAGTGGGGTTGGGATGGGATAGGGCAGGGAGAAAATGAGCTCCCCCTGGGCAGTGGGACCCTAGCCCCTGGGCTACCCTCTCTCACCAAGTCAGCTCCATGCAGACAATGACAAGAGCTAAGACAGCAATAATAATAGCAGCACCCACTCTGTCAACCACTGTCCCGAACTCTTCTGAAATGTTAATGCATTTTGTGCCTGCAATCGCCCCACGAAGGAGGGGTTTTGTCTCTTTCAGTACAGATGTGGAACCAGAAGCAGAGACAGTGCACATCTGGAAAGGACAGGGACCCATCCAGGCTACAGCTGGCCCCATGCCCACACCCTCCTTCACTCTCGTTCTGTCTTCTTTTCACACACCACAGGCCCATGAACCCCACTCCATCCACCCTCTGGCATGAAATTGGAGCTGTCCCAAGAGGATGAACCTCCCTCTCCTCCAACCCCATAAACTCTGCCCTCATTTGTATCTCCCCATCACTCCCCTGGACCCTGGCACCAGCCTCTTCCCTGCCTTCATGGGGACCATGAAGGGGCTTCTTTTTTTTTAATCCCAAGCAAAGTACCCGCTGCCTGAAATCCCACTCTTTCTTCACTGTGCCTTCTTGGTGAAGCCATGCCCTCCTTTCTGAGAAATCTGCAAGCCCTTTACCTTGTTACTCAAGACAGCTTTAATGTGCTTCTGCAGCAGGACCAGCAGTGCGTGGGAGGTGCTGAGGGGAAAACAGAGAAAGAGTTCCTGGGCCCCCAAACATATTAGGTCCCGTCGCTCAGCACAGTCGCGTGTCTGGGAAGAGAAGTCTCTGTCCTCAGCCAGGAGGTCCATCAATCCCATTCGACGCCCTGCCACCTGCCACACACAGTGCTGGCATAATTGGCCCCACAGATAAGGAAATTGAGTCTCAAAAGAGAGGGTCATTTATCTCAAGGTTTGGAAATGGCCAAGAATGTGGCAAGTGAGACCGGGAGGGCGTTGCAAAAGCCAGACGTGGCCATGACCTTGGCCAGCTGGCTTCGTGGCCACTCTAAGCCTAGTGAAGGTTGGGTTAGGGGCTAGAGCTGGGATCCTGGGTCTGCTTCATGCTTTGGGTCCAATTTTCTGTGACACACCTAACAAAATACCTTCCTGGCTCTGGGCCTCCGTTTCCCCTTTAAACAACTCAACAGTGCTCCATAGGCACCAATGGTTCCTTGATTTGCAAAAATGTCGATCCAAGCCACAGCCCAACCTCGCTGAACCAGCTCCCTGGGGAGGTAGGAGGGTGGCGTCTGTGTTTCCAAAGCCTCTTGGCTTTCATCTCCCCTTCAATAAGCTGTAAGCATCCCTTGCCTGGGAGGACAGCGAGGGGTCACGAGTCACACATGATGATCACGGGACACAAGTGTGAATGGGTTTATACAGCCACACCCCTCTCTGGGGAAAAAGCTCAGTCTTGATGCAAACATTGCATTCTTCTAAGCCTCCAAGATGCTCAACACCTCAGCAAGTCCTGCTCACATTGGGAAGGTACAGACATCATCTAGGGGGATTTGCAAGCCATGGGATTAGTCAGGCTGCCTGGGCTTGAATCTGGCTACACCATTTGTCAGCTGGTGGTCTTAGGCAAGTCACTTAACTGCTCTGGGCCTCCGTTTGCTCTCCTGTAAAATGCAGGAAATACTTAACACCTACCTGGTAGGATACTGTGAGGATCAAACGAAATGATCCACCAAAAGGGCCTGGAACAGTGCTCAGCACACACAGGTGCTCTGGAGGCGGGAGCTGCGGTCAGCCTTTATGCAGAAGGGAGCCGCCACCTGCGAGAGCTCGCTCTTGGCGGGTCCCGCCCCTGCCTGGCTTCCATCTCTGTAAGGAGGGGTGGGTCTCCGAGGTCCTAACAGCCAGTCTGATCCACCCAAAATCTCTCCCCAAAGAATGTGCTAATAGCTAGTGTGTGTTGTCAAGTGGTGGAAGGGAATGGAAAGTGTATTGTCAAGGAGATGGAAAGATCCCAGGTTCTGGCTGCTCACTTGCTGTGTGACCTCAGGCATGCCTCTCCCCCTCTCCGAGCCTCAGTGTACTCCATCATAAAACAAACACAATAATGGGGGCCTCTCAGGCCCTTGTGGCCATTGGTTAAAGTCCTGAGTGGGCAGCTCAGGAAACAGCAGCACAGCTTTGGCATCCAGGATTCCTGTGGCCCTGCCCTCACCAGGCACCCACCTGTTACTACCATCAAACTCGTTGGCGTGGCCTGAGAATGAAGAGCAGGTAGAGATGCTGACCACAGGGGTCCTGATGGAGCTCTGGGTCACACGGGTGTCAGCCAGCAGTTCCACAGGCAGAGTCAGCTCCAGGGGCTCTGCGGCGCTGCAGGGAGGACAGTCCTGAGTCCAAGCAGCACCGCCCAGCAGAGCCTACCGTGACTGACAAGAGATCTTACAAACTCCCCAGCCCCTGCCTGCCCTCCACTTGGCCCAGGCAGGCCCCCCGCTCCCAGACTGAGATGGCCCTACCTGGGGCAGGCCCACAGCCCCCGGCCCCAAGACTCCACTTGGGGTCATGGACGTTGCAGCAGTGGGTGTGAGCACTGGCTGTCCGGAGCCTCTCACTGTGAGACCTTGGGCCAGCCATTTACCATGCTGAGCCTCAGTTTCCTCTTCTGCAAAATGGACATAAGGTTGGTGGGACCTATGTCGCAGGGCTGTGCTGAGCTTCCTGTGAGATAATCACAGAGCCTGGCCCACAGGAAGCATGCATAAAATCATAGTGTCAGGGTAGAGGAGCAAGATAATAGACCCCTCTGACTGCACAGCTCACGGTGTGAAAATTAAATACAGTAACATATAAGATGCCAGGCACACAAAAATAACTCTGATCATTATGCTTATTGAGCGTCTCTCACATGCCTTGCCCTGGGAAAGGGAGGACAGTCATTATAACCACAGCAATGAACCCATTGGCACTCTGCAGAAGTTCATCCCGTTTTACAGATGAGGGAGCTGAGGGCTAAACAAGTGAAGTGACTCTGCCCAGTTGCAGAGCTGTTGAGCAGGGTTCTCAGAAATGCTCTCACTATCTTGCTCCCCTCCAAGGGTGAGGGGAGACAGAGCACTGGACAGGGAGTCAAGAGGCCTGGATGAGAGTCCTGGAGGAGCTGCTACCCCCCATCCCCTCACTGTGCCCCCTCAAAGCATCCCTGAAACCCTTCTCACCCCCTAACAAGGAGATCCGCTCACCGAAACACCTTGAAAGTAAAATTAGCTGCTGCCAGCAGGCGCACTCCGAAACCAGCAATGAATTTCAGGTGGAGGCGGGGCACATGGACATTCAGAATCCGGATCCTGCAGGATAGTAATCAAGATGACGGGATGGCCCCCATTAAACCATGGGATCAACTCTGAGCTGGGTGCTCTGAGTCATACCCACACGATGTTATAAAGAAGGGCTTTCTGACAATTGGAACCATGAGGTGAGGGGGAGGTGGTGAGTTCTCCATCACCACGGGGCATGCAAACCAAGGTTGGACACCAGCTGGTAGGGAGAACATGCAGAGGGGGCCCCCGCTTTGGGTAGAACTTGGGTGAGATGATTGCTCAGGTTTTTGACAGTTTCTGACACCTGCCTGGAAAATTGGAAAGGTTGGAAAAGAAAAACTTCGGGAACCACAGAAGGCAGAAATCCTCTCTCTGGGATCCTAGTCAATGTCTGCAGCTCGTAGCCTACAGCAACAGAAACGCCCCCACTTCAAAGCTCCAAGCACTCTCCAGCTAACCTGTGATGTCTTTTATTTCCTAAATGAAAGTCATTTCTGCACAGTACAGTTCAGGTCCCCTGTACAGAAGCTGCTTCTGTACACGCAACAATCCTGGGTTCGATCCTGTGTCTACAAATGAGAACCATGGGTGCTGTTTTCAAACAGCCATGTGGTGTCCATTGTGTGGCCAGACCACAAGTGATTTAGGCATCTTTGGTCGTTGGGTCTTTATGTCCAGTTCTCTACCTTTATTAACCGTGCCATGAACTGCATTTCAGCTCTACCTAAGGGATCTCAAACTAGTGGCCCCCAAGCCAGATGTGTTTTTGTTTTGTTTTGTTTTTTTAACCACCCACCCACTATTCCAGGGTCTTAAAGTCTTAAATGTTTTTTGTTTGTTTGTTTGCTTGTGTTTGTTTGTTTTGAGATGGAGTTTCTCTCTTGTCGCCCAGGCTGGAGTGCAATGGCACGATCTCGGCTCACTATAACCTCTGCCTCCCAGGTTCAAGAGATTCTCCCACCTCAGCTTCCCAAGTAGCTGGAATTACAGGCACCCGCCACCACGCCCAGCTAATTTTTGTATTTTTAGTTGAGATGGGGTTTCACCATGTTAGCCAGGCTGGTCTTGAACTCCTGACTTCAGGTGATCCACCCGCCTCAGCCTCCCAAAGTGCTGGGATTACAGGTGTGGGCCACCAAGCCTGGCCTTTAAATGTTTTTTAATTAGTTGCTATCTTTCCAAATTTGATGGATTCTAGATGTATATTTTCCCTTGGAAACCCAAAGATCCGACAGTAGTGAGCCCGAGTTCCTATGTGGAAGGCAGCTGTTGACCAGCCCTGGGGGTGTCTAAGTTTGCGATGCTCCACCTCCCTGTGTCTTCAGTCTCTGCATTAAGCAGGGTGGCGTGGAGGTAAGGGAGGCTCAGATTCGTGTCTAAATTCAGTGTCCAGTTTCTAGAAACAGAGGGTCCTGCCAGCCCTGGGGACCCAGGAGCCAGTCTTAGCCTCTGAGGGCAGAAATTCACTAATTCAGAGGCACCAGGCCCCGGCATCTCCACCTTGAGTCCGTCTCTTAAATCATCTTGTAACCACTCACCTGGTGGGAGGGAGCACTCCCCTTCAGTGAAGAGTGCTCATCTGGTGGACTGGAACACTTTGCCCCGTGGATAGGAGCACCTGCCCAGCAGGCAGGAACACATACCCAGTGGACTGAAGCACCCACCTGGCAAGCAGGAACACTCCACTTGGTGGCAGGAGCACCTTCTCTGGACAAGGGGAGCACTCACCTGGTCGGCTGAAGCACCTCTCCACTCCAGTCCAGGAAATGCGGGACAGTGACCTGCAGGGCCCGCTGTAGAGGGGCTTTCCCAATTTCAGACACTGTGGGGCCAGGGTAGACTGAGGTCAGGGTGCCCTCGAGAACCACCAAGTAGCAAGAACACACTGCCTGCCATCTACCCTGCACCTTGGGCAGAGGGTACTCAGACTGGAAGGGGTAGACTTGCTCCAAGCATGTGCGGAGGGCAGCTGACTCCCCATGAGCCCACCTTGGGTGTGCCACTCGCACCAGGCCTTCTCCACCTGGGCATGGCCTCCTTCCCCCACTCTGCCTCTCAAAATCCTGCTGATTCACCCCATCCTTCAAAAGCAACAAAATCCTTTGCCTCTTGCAAGGTTTCAATCAGATCCCACCTCCTCTAGGAGCCTTCCCTAAGTTCCCAAGCAGAAGGAGCATCTCCCAGTCATCCCTGGCCTGCTGCGGAGGCACCCATGGGAGCAGGGGGGACATCCCTTAGGAGGGGAGGGGACAGCCTCACCTGGAGGCTGAGGACTCAAGAGTCTCTTAGATCCTAGGTTCAAACCCCAGTGCTCACTGCTACTCACTGCCTCTGTGGCTACTCTGTGCCTCAGTTTCCCCATCTATACATTTGCAATGATTCTAATGTTATCTGTCACGTAGGATCATTGTAAACACTCAGTGCACAGCAAATGCTAGCTACTACCATTGCTATTTATTTTTGTAATAATAGCAGCGATCACTTATGTCATGATCCTGTAGTGTCAGGTCCTGTTCTGAGTGCTCTACTTTTCCTACTATCATGCCCAGTTTACAGAGAGGTGAGGGCACCTGGCCGGGGGAAGCTGGCTTTGGACAAGGGACCTGGTTCCCGAGCCTCTGGGCATCCTCACTCACCTGTGCTGCTGGGCCCCAGAGAGGTGCTAATTAAACGGAAGTTGAATTAAAATAAGAGGTAATGCTGGAAGTGAGCTTCAGATGAGGAGTCAAGAGGACTGCCCACTGCTCAGACTCACTGTGGGAACTCGGGAAGTCCCTGCACCTCTCTGGGTCTTAGTCTCCCCCAACAAGAAGCATAAAGGCGCCGGTTTCCACGTTTCCCAGCACCCCTCTCCCACCTAACCATCTGCAGCTGAGCTGGGACTCACACCCAGACCTCAGACTCCATCTACAGTGCTCCTTTGACACAGGGTTTGAACTCTGGGGCTTGCAGGATGGGGTGGGGAGGACACTGGAAGTAGCCACTAAGCCCAGCCTGGGGAGCAATGCATCCAGCTTGGGCCTCCAGCCGGATTTCTGCCAAGAACAAACACAGGCAGGCAAGCGGGGGAGGGCTCCTGGGAACACAGGAGGCTTGCACAGGATAGGCAGAGGGCAGGAAGGCAGCAGAGGGAGCGGACCTCATGGCCCTACCTGCGGGCATCCATGAATGGCTCCATGTCACGCTCTGGCACGGATCACTGACCCTTTTCATTGCCTGCCCATCAGCCCGGATACAAGGTCCCGGAAGGCTGCGTGTACCCAGGGGTGGGGGAACCCTGCTACTTCCCTGAGCCCCTGCTTCGTGTCCTGGGCCACTGAAAGTCCCATCTACTGTCTGACCTGACTTTCTCACACGATCATCTGTGTTTGGCCTTGGGGGAAACAGCTTCTGATCTCCGGCTTTGGTGGGAAACCAAATTCTCACCGAGAGGCAGCTGAAGGTGAATAAACATGTTTGTGCTGGCGTCCTGGACCTTGGCAATGTCTGTGCCTCCCTGGGCCTAAGTTTCCTCATTGTGCCCTCCGTAGGGGATTGGGGCAAGACTTGGAAGGATCTAGCAGCAAAGCCATAAGACAGAGCCCTCACACAAGTGGGACCCAGAGAGCAGATGGTTCTCTCAAACGGAGCTCAGAAGGGCTATACTTTAGAACACTCCCTGCATCACGGTGCTGGACAGATCTCTCCCAAGCACACGTGTGTGTGCACACGCCACATACGCAAACCTGAACACCCAGGGTGCACATCCATACCTGTGCACACACATCCAGGCAGCGTCATGGGCTTGCACCCTCCCTGACACTTAAGTACACACGTGGGCACAGCTCTATGAAATTTCAAACTCATAAGTAGACACACACAGGTAAAAACAGCCCCTCAAACTGACCTATGCCCACATCACTAAAGCACGTGAGCAGATCATGTGTGCACACTTGCACACTGGCCACGTGACGTACTCCCCCTCACGCATTTATGTAATAAGCATTTGTTGAGCAGCGCCGTGTGTCCGGCACTGTCTGGGTGCCAGGTACACAATTTCCGATTAAAATCTGGGTCCTCATGGGGCTTTTGAGTTCACGGATGAGCACACACACTTAGGACTGCGCACGCATGTACCGGCTCGCAGGCACTCGCTGGGTGGCACACCCCCTTACCGTAGCTCAATGCTGCCTTGTTGAGTCGGACCACGGTGCCTGGCGTGGAGGCACTGACCACAGGCAGCAGCAGTGCCAGCAGCAGGCCCAGCCTACACGCCCAAGCCATGGCTGCCCTGGCCGCTGGCCACAGGATCTGTGGGCTGGGGTAGAAACGAGCATCAGGGAGCTCAGCCAGAACAGCCCACCCCTGAGCCGCCCGAAGCCCGCTCCAGCCTGGAGGGAACAAGCCCTGACTGGTGATCCCAGCCCTACCCCAGGCCCACAGACATCGTTTTTGCATCTCTGCGTTGGTAACCATCACCCTGCCTTGCTTGCTTCTTCAGGAATCATGGGAGAGTCCTTTCTGGAAATGACCTCCAATGCCCAGAGAAGAAATGGTCTTGCCTAGGGCCACACAGTGGACTGGGACCAGGTGCAGGACCCAAGCCATGGCAGAGAAGGATGGTGAGCCTCCCAAATGGGGAGACTGAGGGTAGTTTCCTGTCCTAAGAAGAGACCCAGGACTGTGTCACCTGATGCTGGAGCCCAGCCCAGTGTGACAGCCCAGCCTGGTGTCCAGCTGTCCAAACTCAGCCAGGGGAAGATCCAGGGTGGCTCCTGTCCTCATCCCCTCCTGGCCAGGTGAGAAATGGCCTAAGAGTAGGCCTCTCACATGGCCCCCATCCACTCCTGACGCAGTCTGGCCAAGTAGGCAGATCTGTGTCTGACTCAGGGAGAGGGAGCCAGGCAGGAATGAGGGACTGCTGCTCAGGTGGGTCAGCTGAGACCCAGGATGGTGGCACTTGCCCAGGTCCCACAGCAAGGCCAGGGATGGAAGGACCCTTCTGCAGAGGGTGGCTGGAAGTAGCATCCCCATTGAACAGATAAAGAAGCTGAGACTCCTCGGAGGTGGAGTACCAGCCCAACCCCGTGCCTACCTCAGGTGGTTCCTGAGACAGGTGAACTCTCAGCCCCAGGGTAGCCCTCCTCTGCCCCAGGAAGGCAGATGCAGAGGCTACTTTATAAGGCTCCCAATGTGCAGGGTCCACTGGGAAGGGACCCAGGGAGCGGCAAGTTTGCTTGTGGTTGCAAGTGTTTTCCCTGCAAACATGGCCTTTGCCAAAGTGTCTCATCCCACATGTGTGCTGGGGCTGCCACGTAGCCAGTAGCCGGGCCCAGCTCCCAACCACTACAAGCCCCTGGGGCTAGGCAGCTATGGCCTTAGGGGCCAGGAGATCTCTGGAAGGAAAGCCGCTTCTAGGAGGGTACCCTTATGCCCAGCCAAGGCCTGGGAGGATGGGGCCCATGAGGACCCCACCCCCCCCCCATAGGCAGGGGGATGGCTACAATGACCCCTCAAGCCTGGTACCTCCAAGCTCTCTCAGAAACATGACCCTTTTAGGAGGGGCAGAAGGCTACCTGAGCACCATTGTCATTCATTGCCAGCCCTGACCCTGTCACATATTCACACACTGAGTGCTGACCCCAGTTACCGAGCTCTGACCCTGATCACATGCTGAGCCCTGATCCCAGTGACAAACTGAGCCCTAACTCAGTAGGGAACAGAAGAGAAAGTGTGCATGACCCATCCCCGCAGCTTAACACCCCAGCCCCTCTCCAAATGCACATTCCAGTCACAATGGATTCGTCCACCGTCTCTTTCTACATTACAAACGCCAGCCTCTGCCTTGACTATATGGGATCTAAGGAACTGTGTGTGCCCATGAAGGAATTTGTACATGCACGTGTGTGGATGAGGATTGTGTGTGTTGATACATGTGTGTGGTTGTGTGTGCATAGTCACATGTACACATGTGCAGGGAAAATGTGTGCTCTTAAGTGTGGGTGTGGACATGAAATGGGCGCGTTGGTGTCTTTGTTTATGGTGTTACGTGTCTATTCACACAATCCGACAGGACCACAGAAGTGGGGAGTTCTGTGTACATGTATGCATGTGTGGGCTTGGCCTACTGAGTGTTTGTGGGTCTGTGAGTGTGTGGTGTTAGGTGCATGTGTGTATGTGAGTGGACTGTTTCCTGGGATGGGGAGGTACATATATGTCTGTGCATACACGTGGGCACAGCAGGTGATGGCCTTGCCATTTTTCTTCATTGGCACAGGATGCCTTGGGGCCTTTCCCCAACTCCAGGGCACTCCTTGACTCCCACTGACCCCACACCAGCTCAAATATCAGGCCCAGCTCCTAGGCCCACCCTGTGCTAGGCCCCCACCAGTGCCTACAAAGCTGACCACAGACACCATCAAGCCCTCCCCTGAGCAGCTGGAGCTCACTTGAACCAGCCCTGCCTCCCAATCAGTGCTCCCCTGCCCCTATTCTAGAGGCAAAGAGGAACGAGAAGAGCCTGCTGTGAGCTCCCTGACACCCTGCTCCTGGCCTTGGTCTGTCCACCAGTGCATAAGACAGGGCCCTCCTGCACCCTCACCATAGCCGATGATGCAAACAGCAGACTCAATGGACAGAGGTGCAAATATTGACCAAAGCCGCTCTTGGTGTTTGCTCTTGGCCTGGACACTTCCTTTTCCTAAATATTTCCAGCACAGGAGCCATCTGGCTGACAGCCAGTAGACATAAAAGAGGGAGACTCTCACCAGCCCATCTCAGATCTCAACCAGCTCCCTACAGCAATGGTAAGTACCATTTGGTGAGCACCTGCCATATGCAGAATGTTCTGCCAGCCACTTTGCCTGCATCTACAGGGATGGGAGCTGGTTCTGCTCAGCCCTGTTTCCAGCACCTGGACCATACTAGCATGCATAAATATTTGTTGAATGAATAAATGAATGAGTATACATTTGAAAGACCCTTGTAACAATTGTAGTGGTGGCATTTCAGAGTTTCCCCTTCACTGAATATTCTCAGGGGGTTTGCATTGGTGTCCTCTTGCTGCAGTAATGTATTATCACAAACTTAGTGACTTAAGATACAATTTATCATGTTACCATTCTGGAGGTCTGAAGTCTCAGATGGGTCTCCCTGGGCTAAAATCAAGGAAGTATTGGCAGGGCTGCCTTCCTTGCTGGAGGCTGTAGGAAAGGAACTGTCCACCTGCCTTTTCCAGCTTCTAGAAGCCGCCCTTATTCCTTGGCTCCTGGTCCCTTCCTCCATCTTCAAAGCCAGCATGTTGAGCTGAGTGCTTCTTGTGCAGCCATCTCCCTGCCTCCCTCTTCTACTTATAAGGACCCTTTTCATTACATTGCACCCACATGGGTAATCTAGGGTATTCTCCCCATCTCAAGATCGACTGATTAGCAACTTAAATTCCTCTTCTAGTTTTAGCTCCCCTTTGCCTTGTGACTTAACATATTTACATGTTCAAGTTTTAGTATGTGGACCACTTCCATCCCATTGGTCATTAGCCTGCAATTTTAAGCAATTGCCACCAGGGGGCAAAAGTGAATTCATTTTAGTTTTGCTGTCCAAATAGTCAAGCTCCCTACAGGCAGGACTAACAGAAAAAACTTAGCCTGACATTTCCACTTGGTTATGCTTTTATTTTTTCCCAGTAAAAAAGTAGAACTTTTTTTTTTTTTTTTTTTTTTTCCCCGGAGACAGTCTCACTCTGTGGCCCAGGCCAGAGTGCAGTGGCGCAATTTTGGCTCAAGGCAACCTCTGCCACCTCCCGAGTTCAAGCAATTCTCATGCCTCCCTCCTGAGTAGCTGGGATTACAGGCACACACCACCACGCCCAGCCAATTTTTTGTATTTTTAGTAGAGAAGAGGTTTTGCCATGTTGCCTAGGCAGGTCTCAAATTCCTGAGCTCAGGCAATCCACCCGCCTCAGCCTCCCAAAATACTAGGATTATAGGCATCAACCACCGCGCCCAGCCAAAAAGTAGAACTTTATTAAAACAACAACACATGCCATGTATTTTGTGTTATGCACAATGTCCACCAGTGAGAAGCTCAGCATTACAAAATGCATTCACAGGCAACCTAAGAGGGTGAAAAACCTGGGAAGCTTGGGGCAGGAAGGGATCTAGGGAACACGGAAAAGCATGGTTGGGTTACTGGAGCTTCAGCTCTCACCCCTGTCTAGCTCCTGAGACCCTGGCATGGCCCTTCCTGTCTTGATGCCTCAATTTCCCCATCTTAAAAAAGGAAAGTGGGTCACAATGGCTTCCTCTGGGGGAGGTTCTAGAGCCAAGCTGGAGACTAGCCCCCACCCCCTGTCCCTTCACTCACCTGCTCTGTGAGGTCACAGTGCCAACTGCTCCACTGATCCTGGCAGATTCCACTGGCACTTTTCAGAGGACATTCAGAGGCATCAGCCACTTCCTTCTCACCAGCTCCCAGAGATCCCCGCCTCCATCCCCAGTCCTAGAGAAGGATATCGATGCCACGGTCCTCAAGGAGCCCTGGGGACCCAGGTGCCCCACTCGAAGATGTGGCCCACAATCCCAGACCCCGGAGGTGAGGAGGGCACCCCCTCCCTTTGCCCAGCCCTTTGCAGTTTACAAAATGCTGCCCCTCCACCCTGTCCTTGGAGGTGAGCAGCATTGTCAACTGTACTGTACAGAGGCAGCCAGCAAGACCAGAGAGGTTTGGCAGTGGTATTCCCAAAGTCTCCCAGCCAGGAAGTGGCGAGGCAGCCATCCTTTCAGCACGTATATTGAGCATCTACTGTGTGCCAGGCAATGCACAGAGGACAGGGAACACGGTGTGGCATCAGCCTGATGTGCTCCCTTCCCTCATGGAGCGCACAGTCTAGTGCAGGAGACTGATATGAAACAAGGAAACAAGTATTTCGCCATCTTTATCTGTCAGAAGGCCTCTGGCTGCAGGTGACAGAAATTCCAACTCAAAATGATGCCTATCTCTGGGCACCCAAATCTGGGTGTATATCCCAAGAGAGTATACCAAACAATCCGCAAAGGTGAGAAAAGAAACGGCCATGGTAGAACGTATGTCTTTCATCCTCTTTTAATTTGTATTTTTCAGGAATGTTATCACTAAATCTGCACATTTGGGAAGGGTAAATAATGTATTAGTATAATTGGGTGTATACATAATTTATTAATAAACCAATATAAATACACTGAGGGTATGATAAAAATGTTTAGGGAGCTTTGACTTAATAAGGGAAAATTTTAAATCTCACATATCAAGACGTCCCAAGGTGCAGGGGGCTCCGGAGTGCATTAATTCCTTGGTTCTGCCACCCAAGACCCAGGTTCCTATCATCATTTTGCTCTTTTAGTCCCCTCTCATGGTCACAAGATGGCCACCACAGTTTCA
Source organism: Theropithecus gelada (assembly GCF_003255815.1). Classification (NCBI taxonomy): domain Eukaryota; kingdom Metazoa; phylum Chordata; class Mammalia; order Primates; family Cercopithecidae; genus Theropithecus; species Theropithecus gelada. The sequence continues at coordinate 69,678,944 of NC_037678.1, forward strand.
GATATCATGCAGAAATGTGGCCGTCTAGGGGAAGGAGAATAAGTATCGTTTTCTGTGGTTCTCATTTAGCTAATCCTAAACCTAACTTTTCCCCCAAGTCCCTTACCGCATAACCACCGCCCTACCCCACCCCACCTCACCCCTGCAGACTTCCTCACGCTTGAACCAATCACAGCACAGGGAATGGGAGCACAACGGCAGGCTTTGACCAATCAAAATGGCCTAAAATCACATGGGGTAGGAGCAGACAAAGGAACAAAACCAGGCTTCTGCCAACCTCTGGGACATGGCGACAACCACCTGTGACTGCCACTGCAACCTGGGTCTTTTCCTTGATGGATACCTGGATTTGGGGTCAGCCAGACCTGGGTCTGTCCCTGAATCCCAGGCTGGTGGTGTTGGGAAAGCTTCTCTGCCCCTCAGCTCCCCAATCTGGAATGCGGTATGCACATTCCAAGGACACTACGTTCCTCATAATTGTAAAATGCAACCGTCAATCTTATCATCCCCAGGATTGTCCAGCGAGGCCGGAACACCAGCAGAATGGTAGAGGACACCTCCTCAAACATGAGTGAGCAAGGACAGGTGCCCTGGTATTTTCATGGGCAGCTGAGGGGCTGAGGCTCAGGGATGTCAAACAGGCAACCTGGGGCTACCCAGCAAGGGGCAGGGGGCAGGGATGTTTGCACCAAGCTCTGGATGCTCCCCAGGTCTCTGCAAGCACCAAATCCAGAGGCTGGCAGTGACATGACAGTTCTGTGCTCTCTGCAGATGACAACTTCCTGTTGCCTGTGCGCATCAATGCCCAAGCCCTAGGCCTGACTCAGTGCATGCTGGGATGTGTGTGTACGTATATACTGAATAATCGCCTTGGTCATCAACATGGGCCTGGGGAGAGGGTCCACCTGGGGGTGGCAAGGCCTGCTCTGGGCTGCAGGGGTGGTGGGGAGCTGCAGGTTGAACTCTGGAGTTCCACCCATCGGAGGTGTCATTCCTGCCAATGTCTTTGGTGGTTGGAGAGGGGAACCGGGAGGGAGGCTTACAGTCTGGAGGACGAGTTAACTGCCAACCCTCCTCTACCACCAGTCTGGCTGCTGGTTTCACCCATCTATCCACCTGTTGAGTTCATCAATTCACCCAGACCTTATTTCATAGGCACATCCACCCAATCATCCCTCTTTCTGTTTATCCACCCATCCTCTCAGCCTCCCATTCTCTCGCTTATCTCCCGATTCATCCATCTTCCAAGCCAGACAGCCATTCCCTTCTTCCTTCTTCAATCCACCCTGTGTCCTCTCACCTTCCCGTCCATTCTGAGTCCGTACTTTTTGCCTAGCTCCATAGTGGGCATTCTAGGATAAACCAGACAAGGCCCCCACTCTTGCCAAGCTCCCAGTGTCTAGAAATGGGCATTATTACCTTCCAGGCCTTTTGTGCTCCTGAGTCACTATTGTCTATTGGCCAGGCACGGTGGCTCAAGCCTGTAATCCCAGCACTTTGGGAAGCCAAGGCGGGCAGATCACGAGGTCAGGAGTTTGAGACCAACCTGGCCAATACGGTGAAACCCCATCTCTACTAAAAAATACAAAAATTAGCCGGGCATGGTGGCTCACACCTGCAGTCCCAGCTACTCAGGAGGCTGAGGCAAGAGAATTGCTTGAACTCGGGAGGTGGAGGTTGCAGTGGGCCAAGGTCACGCCAGTGCACTCCAGCCTAGGCGACAAAGTGAGACTCCATCAAAAAAGAAAAGAAAAGAAAAGAAAAGAAAGAAGGAAGGAAGGAAGGAAGGAAGGAAGGAAGGAAGGAAGGAAGGAGAAAGAAAACGTCTGTTAACTGCCAGTGGCAAGCAGTGTCCACCTGTAGTGACCGGTACTCATTCCAGGCTAGTGCGTACCCATAAGCAGAGCCCGGTGCTGTCCTGGGCTCAGCCAACAAGTTGAGAGAGTGGCCCAGCTCCAGGGCCTCCCCCAGCCCCAGAAAGGTCAGCAGGTCCTTGTAGTGGAACGAAGATGAGGGCACAGTGACTCACTGCTTTTCTGTCTCCTGTACAGCCTGGTTCACCTGTTTTGCTTGCTCCCTGAGAACTCAGGCCCAGCAGGTTCTGTTCAACACGTGCAGGTGAGCAGGGAAGGCAGCGGGAGGGTGATGGGGAGGGGGAAATGGCAGCTGGGGACCATAACAGCCCCTCCATCAGTTTGGATCACCCCTTGGTAGCCAGACCAGAAAAGCTATCCCAAACCTGGCTATTATCAAACACCCCCACCCCAGAACCACTGTGGCCCCCCATTGCTCCAGCCCCTCAGCCTGCAGGGCGCTGGAATCCTGTCCCACCCTTCCTTTCCAAGCTGCTCTCAATTGGCTTCCTGCCAGGGACCCACTGGGCAGCAAGGCCAGGGTTCTCACTCCCTGGACACACCGTTCCTATTCCTATTCCCGCCTCCACACATTTGCACATGCTGTTAAGTTTTTTGTTTGTTTGTTTTTTGTTTTTAGACAGGGTTTCACTCTACACCAGGGCTGGAGTGCAGTGATGCCATCACGGCTCACTGCAGCCTCTACTTTTCAAGTGCAAGCAATCGTCCCACCTCAGCCTCCCAAGTAGCTGGGACTACAGGCACACACCACCACATCTGGCTAACTTTTGTATTTTTTGTAGAGACAGAGTTTCACCATGTTGCCCAGGCTGGTCTCAAACCCCAGCGATCCTCCCACCTCAGCCTCCCGAAGTGCTGGGATTACAGGCATGAGCCACCGCACCCAGCCCACCACATGCTGTTCTTCCTGCCCTGACGGCCTGCCCCATTCTTTCCCTTTTCCTTTCTTGTCCTTGGAAATTCTTCCCAGCTCCAGCAGAGATATCCACCTCATTCATTCATTCATTTGAAGTTTAAATTTTAAATGTTTTCTTAACATCTATTCTGAGCCTAGCTCAGCCCTGCCACTCATGAGCTCCCACTCAGGCGGGAAAGGCAGGCACCAAAACATGCAAGCTTGGAGGGCTGGGAGTGCTGCCTGTGGAGCTCTTTGGAGGAGGGGACATTTGAGCTGAATCCTGAAGGACACGTTTACCAGGGAGAGAAGAAGGGATAGGGCAAACAGCATGCCTACGGAGAAGGAGAGTGACAAAGAGGAGGGTGAACACTTGGCAGGGCCTCGCCCACCTGACCTTGACCACCACTCCCTGCCTTCCAGATGCAAGCTGCTGTGCCAGAAGCTCATGGAGAAGACAGGCATTCTGCTCCTCTGTGCTTTCGGTGCGTCCCAGGGCCCTGCCCAGTCCCAGGTCGAGGTATTCTTGGGCCCTGGCACTGATTATAGGACACTGGGCAAGACACTGCCCCTCCACATGACTCAGTTTCCCCATCCGCCTGATGGGTGTTGCTGTGAAAATTATGAAATTAAGTGATGACCATGAAAATATTTTGGAAGCCAAGAAATGCTTCGGAAATTATAAAGCTCTCCCCAAACCGTGTTATAAACATTGTTACTCCCGCTTTCTGGGTTTCCATGGCTTCTTTCCAGCCACCCGCCCGCAACCTCCTACCACACAACTTAGCTTTCCCAAGCAAAGGAATCTCCTCCCTCCACTGAAATATACTGGCTTTGGAGTGGAGGCTGGGGTTGGGGGAAGCAGGGAGAATCAGCTTCCCGTGGGAAAATGAACACTGAATCCTAGAGAACTGTCCTGCTTTAAAATCCAACAACTAGGACTTCGATAAATAACACCTTTTTTTTTTTTGAGATAGAGTCTCACTCTGTTGCCAGGCTGGAGTACAGTGGCACAATCTCGGCTCACTGCAACCTCCACCTCCCGGGTTCAAGCCATTCTCTGCCTCAGTCTCCTGAGTAGCTGGGATTACAGGTGCACACCACCACTCCCCGCTAATATTTGTGTTTTTGGTAGAGATGGGGTTTCATCATCTTGGCCAGGCTGGTCTTGAATTCCTGACCTCATGATCCACCCGCCTTGGCCTCACAAAGTGCTGGGATTACAGGTGTGAGCCACCGCGCCCGGCCTAAATAACACCTTTATTGTGATGCTATTAGAAATGGGTTTCTTAATTTTGTTTTCAGGTTATCTGTTGCTAGTGTATACCGCTGACTTTTTGTACCTTGATCTTATATCCTGCAACCTTGCTGAACCCAATTTTTAGTTACAACACAAGGCAAGACACCTAATCTCGGATCCCTTAGAATTCTAATGCAAGATCATGTCGTTTGCAAATAGTGGTAGTTTAACTCTTTTCTGCATGATAATCTGGACGAGCTTTACTTCTTTTTTGTTTTTTAAGACAGGGTCTCCCTCTGTCACCTAGGCTGGAGTGCACTGGTGCATTGATAGCTCACTGAAGCCTCGAACTCCTGGGTTCAAGTGATCCTCCCACCTCAGCCTCCTGAGTAACTAGGACTATGAGCGTGCACCACCACCCCCAGCTAATTTTTTTATTTTTGTTTATTTATTTATTTTTTTTTTTTGTAGAGATGGAGTCTTGTATTGCCCAGTTCGGTCTAGAATTCCTAGCCTCAAACCATCGTACCTCAGCCTCCCAAAGTGCTAGGATTACAGGTGCGAGACACCACGCCTGGCCTACTTCTTTTTCTTGACTAATTGGCCAGGCTAGAATCTCCAGTACCGTGTTAAATAGAATTAGCAAGAACAAGCATCCCTGTCTCATCCCTGATCTTAGGGGGAAAGCGCCCAGTCTTTCACCATTAAAGAGGATATGAGCTGTGAGTTCTTCATAGATGGTCTTTATCACGGTGAGGAGGTTCCCTTCTATTCCTAGTTTGTTGAGGGTTTTATCAAGAACAACAAATAAATTTTAAAGGCTGTTTTTGTTTTTTGGTTTTTGGGGTTTTTTGAGACAGAGTCTCTGTCGCCCAGGCTGGAGTGCAGCAGCATGATCTCTGCTCACTGCAACCTCTCCCTCCCAGGTTCAAGCGATTCTCTTGCCTCAGTAAAAGCTGGGTTTTTTTAGGCGGGGTCTCACTCTATTGCCCAGGCTGGAGTGCAGTGGATCACAGCTCACCGCAGCCTCGACTTCCTGGCACAAGTGATCCTCCCACTTCAGCCTCCAGGTAGCTGGGACTATAGACGTGCACCACCACACCTGACTAATTTTTGGATTTTTTTGTAGAGACCAGGTTTCGCCACATTGGCCAGGCTGGTCTTGAACTCCTGGGCTCAAGTGATTTGCCTGCCTCAGCCTTCCAACGTGCTAGGATTATGGGCGTGAGCCACCGCACCCTCAAGACTTTTAAATAATGGCTTGAATGGTGGCTTTTCAGCCAGCATGGAGATCATAAAATGCAGAGTGCCTTCTTCTCTTTGCCAGTTGTCCCCAGTAGAGTTGGAACAGGGAAGGGAGAGCCACAGATGACTTGGTTGATGTGCCACATATTACACATTTGATATCATTTGATCACAAAGTGGATATTATTGTTATTCATATTTTTACAGAGGAGGGAACTGAGGCATAGAGCATTAAGTAACTCCCCCAGTGTTGCACAATGCTGGCAAGTGGCATAGCTGGGATTTGAGCCCAGACGCCTTAACTCCAGTGCCTAAGCTCTTCATCTTGCATGTTAAATGGCTCATTCTTATTCTCATGGCCTCACAGGATTCTGGATGTTTTCTATTCACTTACCATCGAAAATGAAAGTCTGGCAGGTGAGTGTGCACCCCCCTCAGGCCCCACGGCTGACTGGTCTCACCCTAACCAGTCAATATCACCTCCATAGCTCCACTCATTCTCACCAAATCAGGCCCCTAATCAGTTCCTGACTTAACCCAGATCCAGATCCAAATCTCTGTCTTCATCGTGCCACCCACCTAGAACCCATCTCTTCTGCCAGAGGTGACTTTCAAAGATTGGATGCGATAGTCCCTCCTCCAAGATGGCTCTCCTGTCTTTTACTCTCAAAGATGACCCATCTCTCCTTTCTCAAGGCCCCACTTAAAGTGGGGTGGTGATAACAGGGAACACATTTCTGTACTTAAGGCAGCTTGTCATTCTGCTTAACAGCAATGATACTCATTTGCTTTCGGGTTTCTGAGGAGGAAGGAGGAGGAAATAAGTGGCGAAACTCCTACTTGAGGTCCGCAAAAAGTCTCGGAGGACCTCAGAAAGGGGATCCAAAAGGCCTGTACCTCCCTCTCCTCTTTTCCTCCTTCTAAACCCCTTCATATCCGTCAAGGTCCAGCTAAAATGTCACCTCCTCTAGAAACACCCAGGCAGAAGTGGTCACATTCCTCTTTCCTCCTATAATTTTCTGTGGTCATGACTGTCTCTCCAACTGTACTGGCAGCTTCTTGAAAGAAGGAGCCAGGTCCTATTCACCGCAGCAATGTTTAGTTTGGTGCCAGCAAGAGGGTTGCCACTGTCAGTGTTGGATGACTGGATGGCCAGATGGGAGTGTGCATGGAGAGAGAATGGATGGGAGGATGGACAGATGGAAGGTTGGATTTGATGGATGTAGGACTGGGGGAAAGAGATAGGAGGCTAGATGAATACATGAATAGGTGAATAGATGGATGAAATGATGGGTGGATGGAAGAGCAGATGGGATAGATGAGTGGATGGGTAGGTTGGTGGATAGATGGATGGATGAAAGAGTGGGTAGATGGATAGAGGTATATGGGTTGGAGTGTAAACAGGTCGGGGAGGTTGGGGAGTTGGAAGAAGAGATTGATGAGGGTGGGTGGGTAAAAGGGTGGATGGATGAAGGTGTGGTTGGATGGATAAAAGTGTGGATAGATGAATAAAAAGGACAGTAAATTAGAGTTTGGATAAATGATAGGTGGGTAGATGGATGGAAGAGTCAACAGGAAAGTAGATGAATGTATGGGTTTATAATTGTGGGAGAATAGATGGATGAAGTTCTCCTGGGGCCAGATTAAGCCACCTGAAGGAGACCCCTTACTTTTCTCAATACTCCACCAGGATGACAGCATAAATGGTCCACTGCAGAGCTTGAGGTAAGAGGAATCTTCTGAGTAACCATATTATTACCTAAAAAGCAGAGCTATAGCCAGAATCTGAGGTGTATTGGCTACAAATGTAGGCTCTGCAGTCAGACCAACCTGGGTTTAAATCCTAACTCCCATACCTTCTACATGGCTGACCTTAGGCAAGTCACCTCTTCTCTCTGGGCCTTTGACTCCTCATTTATGAGATGAAGCATAACACCCATCTTGCTCTTGGCAACTATGGGCATTAAAGAAGATGTGAAGTGTCTTGAATAGTTCCTGACCCATAGTCAGTACTCGGCAAATGGTAGCTGAGAAGAAATTTTAACCAAGACACCACATGATGGCAGCATCCTTAATTGCAGACAAAATAGGAATATTTGGAAGGAATGAGCTGGGCATAAGGATATTCCAAGCAGAAAAAAAGAGAATAAGTAATGTTTTAGAGATAATAACCTGGTGAATGGGTTGAGGGATGGGACCAAGAGAGTAGGAAACTCTGAAACTCATTCTTTGAGAGCCAACTAGCAAAGGGAAAATCTGAGGGTAACAACAACAGCATCACAAATCAACCCATTCTTGTTATCACTCCTTCCTGATAAGGTTGTACCAGGAGAAGGTGAGACATCACAGTGGGGAAATCCAGGACCTCCGAGGTAGCATGAACCTGCTCATTGCCAAGCTCCAGGAGATGGAAGCCATGTCTGATGAGGTGAGACACTGGCCATTCTGCCCCAAACATCTAATTTCTCTCTGTTTGATGTCCTGTTTCCTATACCTCAAGTCTTCTTTCTTGGTTTTATCTCTCATTTTGATGGAGCACACCCCCCAGTGACTTCCAGGAAAAGAGTGAAAGAAGTATATTTTTTAGTGCTTATATTTTTAAAAGCATCTTTTTCTATCCTTGCACTTGGTTGATAGTTTGGCTGGGTATAGAATTCTAAATATGAAATAATTTCTCCTGAGAATTTTGAAGGAAGCCCACCACTGTATTATAGTTTATACTGTTGCTATTGAGAAGTCTAATGTCAGTCTTATTATTGATCCTTTGAGTCTGATCTATTTTTTATCCCTGGGAGCTTGTAGAACACTCTTTTTTGTCTCTAATGTTCCTCATATAAACTGGTTTGGGGTTTACTGAGCTTACTGAATCTGTGGGTTGATATTTTTCAATAGTTTTGGGAAACTTTTACCTTTTATCTCTTAAAATATTTCTTCTTTCCATTATCTGTCTCCTTTCCTTGGATTCTAATTACACCTATGCTAGGCCTATGCTTTGAAGGCCTTTAGAATGCTTCATGTGATTCCTATGCTATTACCTGGTTTGTTTTTGATTATTTTTCTGTATGTGCTTATGTTTTGATATTTTCCTATTAACCTTTCTTCAGGTTTACTAATAATCTTGCATCATTCTGTCTCTCCAATTTACTATTAAATCTATGCATTTAGTTGTTTTTTGTTTTTTTTTTTTCCTTAATGGAGTCTCCCTGTGTCACCCAGGCTGGAGTGCAGTGGCGCAATCTTGGCTCACTGCAAACTCTGCCTCCTGGGTTCAAGTGAATCCTATGCCTCGGCCTCCTGAGTAGCTGGGATTACAGGCGCGTGTTACCACGCTCAGCTAATTTTTGTATTTTTAGTGGAGACAGGGTTTCACCTGTCGACTTGGCTGGTCTTGAACTCCTGACCTCAAGTGATCCACCTGCCTCAGCCTCCTAAAGTGCTGAGATTACAGCTTGAGCCACCGCTTCCAGCCTTAGTTATTAATTTCAGATACTGCATTGTTTAGTTCTAGGATATACACTTGATTTTTTTCCACAGACTTTAATTCTGTGGTGAAATTCTCCAACATTTAACCTATGTTGTCCATCTTTTCCTTTATTTTAATTAACACATTAACAACAGTTATTTTAAAAATCCTTGTCTGCTAACTCTAATATCTGGATCATCTGTGGCCTCCCTCTGTTTTCTGCTTTTTATCTTGGGTGTCAATCATATGGTCTTGCCTCTTCAAGTCTAGTAACTTTTAGTGGTTTCTGAACATTGTATATGAAAGAACTGCAGCTGTTCCAAATAATTATAATTCCACTAGAGAAAGTTCCCTTTTTCTTTATAAGGAAGATGAAATAGACTGGTCACTTCTATCTAGACATGTGTTAAGCTAGTTCAGACAGACCTGGATCACAATTTTTAAAAGATTTATCCAGAGGTTTTAAGCTTCATTCTTTAGACTCCTTCCCATGCAGCTTCAAAAATTTGGCAACTGTCTTAGTGGCAAAGACTTACCATATGTTTGAGGCCTCACAAGTCTCCAAATTTGTCTCTCACCCCTGCATGAATGCAAAAATCTCTGGACCTGGTGGCAGCCTTCTCTGCCAGCGGCAAACGTGGTCTCGGCTGCTAATTGTGCCCAGAATTGGTTTAGTGCCCCCAGGTGAAATGCAGCTGAAGCACAGTATTGACTCACTACCACCCCTTCTAGGGCAATGGAGCGCCAAGTACGGCCCACGTGCCTGCATCACGAGTATCACCTGGGAAAATGTTAGCAATTCTAATTAATAGGCCTCACTCAGACCTTCTGAATCAGAGGCTCTGAAGACGAGAACCCAAAATATCTCCAGACATTGCTAACTGTTCCCCAGGGGGCAAAATAATCCCCAATTGAGAACCACTGATTTAGCAAAAATGAGAAATCTGAATCTGAAACTGGCCATCCTCAAAAAGCTCAGGATTGGTGGTCTTGGGTGCCTCTGTAATTGGGGTGGAGGATTGGGTGTTAAGCCATTTAAGAGGAATCTCCAGATTCCCTGGGGACTCCCTCTTACTCTGAGAAGCCGAGTGACTTCTCTGCTCCCCAGCAGAAGACTAGAAGTTATTCTGGAGAGGGTAAAACAGAGGGCTTCTGTTGGGACAGGTGAAGGTTTCTTAAATAGGACACCCAAAGCACTGCACATAAAAGGTAGATGCACTTGACTTAATTAAAATTAGACATTTTTGTCACCATTGAGAGTGAAAAGCTACACTATAGCCTCGGAGAAGATATTTGCAATATATACATCCAATAAAATATGTTTACCCAGAACACATAAGAACTCCTACATATCAATAAGAAACGGCACTCTCCCCCAAAAGGCAACAGACAAAATCCAAATGGCCACTGGATACATGAAAAGACACTCCACATTATTAACAACCAGAAATGCAAATTAAAGCCATAGTGAGATACCACTTCTCACCCTGCAGAATAAAGTAAAAAAGACTTGGCCGGGCGTGGTGGCTCACGCCTGTAATCCCAGCACTTTGGGAGGTTGAGGCAGGTGGATCATGAGGTCAGGAGATCGGGACCACGGTCTCTACTAAAGACCGAAACCCCGTCTCTACTAAAAATATAAAAAAAATTAGCCGGGGCCGGGCACGGTGGCTCAAGCCTGTAATCCCAGCACTTTGGGAGGCCGAGACGGGCGGATCATGAGGTCAGAAGATCGAGACCATCCTGGCTAACACGGTGAAACCCCGTCTCTACTAAAAAAGTAGTGACCTGGGCTTCCTCTCAACATGGCGGCTGGCCTCCAAGAGTGAGTGTGCCCAGAGAACCAAGCAGTGCTGTATCGTTTTTTAGCACTTAGCCCCAGAAGTCACACAGCATCACTTCTGCCATAGTCATAAGCCCAGACTGGTGGGCTGAGACCCCAACTCTCAGTGGGAGGTCACCCTGAAAGAAGAGCCTGGAATGGGAGACCCTGTTGCAGTCGTTTTTGGAAAACAGAATCTTCCACCACTGGGAAGAGTCTAATAAAAAGAACAGCTGGTATTTATTGTGCACCTACTGTGCTAAGTGCTTTGCCATCTGCATCTGGCAGCAGAGTGGAATGGTTAAGGGCCTGAACTCTGGAACCACAGTGATCGCTCTGCCTTATACCAGCTGGGTGATCTTGAACAAGCCACACCTTTGTGCCTCAGTATTCTCATCTTTAATACAAGGATGATAATAGTGATACTTCTTAGGGGTGCTGGGAGGGGAAAGGGTGAGCATATGTGAAGCCGAGAACAGCCCTGGCACATAGTAGGGGCTTTATGGACCTACAGTGGGAGGGAGCCACGATTATTGTCCCCATCTTACAGGCGAGAAAATCGAGTCTCAGAGGGGCAGTAACTTGCCCAAGGCCCCACAACAGTAAAGGTTGGCCTGACGTCGGAGCCCCTGTCTGAACCGCACTGAGACTCCGGGACCCCCGTATGACATCCGGTCACATGGACTTGAAAGCACCCAGTGAACCCACGGGTGGGGTCAGGATGGCTTTGTGTCTCCTGGGCTTTCACAGAGCCACAGGCTTCCACAGGCAGGGGCAGGCTGTTAGGGAGAGGACAGCATCCTGCAGCCCCCTGTTACCTCCCGTGGACACGTGGAGATCACAGTCCGTGACAACACACCAGGGGACAACTTGTGTTTTCTGCCTTCTCAGCAAAAAGTGGCCCAGAAAATAATGAAGATGATACATGGTGATTACATCGAAAAGCCAGACTTTGCCCTGAAGTCTACAGGTAGGTGACCCTCTTCCCCACCATCTGACTGCCTCAAGCATCCTCCAAAGCTCTACAAAGGGTGGGTTTCAGTTCTGGTGTGGTACTCCATCTGCCACTGGGAAGTTCATCCTCAGAGCTGACCTCAGCTCCAAGCTGGTTTTCTTGCTACAATTTTGTTTTTTCTCAAGGGGGTCTGGGACGGGGTGGGGTATGGGGGATAAGGTGGGGTATGGGGGATAGGGGTGGGGTATGGGGGATAGGGTGGGGTATGGGGGATAGGGGTGGGGTATGGGGGATGCAGTGGAGTCTGGGGGACAGGGTGGGGTCTGGGGGATAGGGGTGGGGTCTGGGGGACGGGGTGGGGTATGGGGATAGGGGTGGGGTGGGGGGACAGGGTGGGGTATGGGGGACGGGGTGGGGTATGGGGACGGGGTGGGGTATGGGAGACGGGGTGGGGTGGGAGAGAGCACAGGAATCCATAGACCCTCCACGTTACAGAAGATCTATAAAGCCCCTACTATGTGCTCGGGCTGTTCTCAGCTTTACCTCTCCACCGCCCCCACCCACCACTCTTCTCCAAACCCGGTGCTGGGCACACAGGTCAGCAGGACAGAGCCATCCCCACCCCGCAGTCAAGAATCAGTGCTTTGGCTGGGTGCGGTGGCTCACACCTGTAATCCCAGCACTTTGGGAGGCCGAGGCAGGTGGATCACCTGAGGTCAGGAGTTCAAAACCACCCTGGCCAACATGGTAAAACCCCATCTCTACGAAAAATAAAAAAGTTAGCCAGGCGTGGCTATGGGCACATGTTATTCCAGCTACTCGGGAGGCTGAGGCAGGAAAATTGCTTGAACCCGGGGGGCGGAGGTTGCCGTGAGCTGAGATTGCACCACTGCACTCCAGCCTGGGCAACAGAGCCAGACTGTCTCAATAAAAAAAAAAAAAAAGAATCAGTGCTTCCGGAAGAATAAGGCAGGTGGCGAGGAGGGAGGGGACCTGGGCCGAGAGGCCTCCCACTCAGGAGAACATTTGGGCTGAGACTTGCTGAGGAGAGAAAGTATTTCAGACCAAGGGAGGCTGTGAGAAGGCGGGTGAGAGCCATTCAGGGACAGCCGGGAGGAGGCGAAGTATGGGCTGCAGGCTTGGGGCGCAGACCCCTACCAGGCAGCACCGCCAACTCGGGCACCCCAGGATCAGTGAGACGTGGGGTCAGATAGTGTCAGCCCAGCCCCTGAGTGATGCGGGGCCTCACTTAGCCTCCCAGAGCTGAAATTTCCTCCTCTGCACAATGGGTATCGTTCGTCATCACAAGACTGTTACATGGGGAGCGCTCACCCTGTGCCAGGCACTTTGGGAAATGTGCTCTGATGGCTCATCTCAGCGCCACAGCAGCCCTATGACGTGAGGGCCATTGCCACCACCATGGCTCTGCTAATAATAGCCACCATGAGAATTGCTTGAACCTGGGAGGCAGAGGTTGCAGTGAGCCGAGATCGCGCCACTGCACCCCAGCCTGGGGACAGAGCAAGACTCTGCCCCCAAAAAATAAATAAATAAATAAATAAATAGCCACCATGATTACCATTATTAACATGGCTGTAATCCCATTTCCTAGAGGAGAACAGGACCAGTGACTCATCCAAAGTGCTCACCTGGTACATAGTGAGGGCCCGTCAGTGGGCCCCTCTACCAGGCAGAAGCCCGGCTGCTTGACTGAGACCCTCTTCTCCTATACAGGGGCCAGCATTGACTTTGAGCACACATCAGCCACCTATAACCATGAGAAGGCCCACTCCTACTGGAACTGGATCCAGCTGTGGAACTACGCACAGCCCCCAGACGTGATCCTCGAGGCAGGGGGGATGGCGGGAGATGGGACAGCGGCAGGGGAGTGGTCTGGGCAGGGTTTGGGGACAGGAGCTGGCAGAAGAGGTAGGGGGTGGGAGCAAAGGGAGTGGGGGCAGGGGCGGGGTTAGAGGTAGGAGCAGGAGACATGCGGGGCAAAGGCAGGGAACAGAAGGAGGGGGCTATTGACAAGGCAGGGGCTGGGAAGAAGGCAGGGGGCAGGAGGTGAGAACAGACAGCAGGGGCTGCTGGGGCTAGGGTAGGAGTGAAGCAGAGGGACAGCTTGCTTTGGCATTGGAAGAGACCCCACCACTCAGCCCTTAAGACTTGAGGATCAGAGAAACCTCAGGACTACACTGGGCATGGACCCATCATAGACCCATTTTGCAGAAGAGGAAACTGAGGCTCAAAGAGCCAGGTCACTTGACTGCAGCCACACAGCTGGTCACTAGTATGTAGCAGAGCCAGAGTTCAAACCTGAACTCCTCACCCTTCCAGGATCCTGCCTCACAGATGAGGAAAATGAGGCCCAGAGAAGGAAAGGGCTTGTCCTGGTCACAAAGCAGGTGCCTTCATTCAGTGAACACCAGCTGAGAGTCTCATCCCAGTGGCCGACCCTGGGTGATGCCGGAAGGTCACAAGCCACTCATCCGTGGGTTCTACCTTAAGGAGCTCCAAGATCTTGGCACTTGAGGTCAAGCTGGGGTATTGACCTTGCTCAGCTTGGACGGGGCGAAGGGCTTCCTGGTGGAGGCAGCCAAGGACTAGCAGATCTGCAGGCAGAGAGAACCCAGGGGCACAGGCCAAGCACAGGGCCCGGGAGTGCAGGGTGGTGCCCACATCCAGGCTGGGGCAGGGGTATGGGAGGCAGTGACTGGGTTGCAAAGCACTGGCTACCGTCAGGTTTGGAGCAGTAGTGAAAGGCAGCCCAGGCAAGACTCTGCCACTCCTGGGCCCTCTCCCAGCTCCGGCCTGACTGAGCTCTCCAGGTCCCCACATCATCGAGCCTGGTTCGCCCCTGGTCCTTTCCTGTGCTGTTCCCTCAGCTCCCTTTCCCAGCTGGCTCCTCAACTCCCTTGGCCCCAGCTCCTCAGGAGGCCTTCCCTGACGCCCACAGCCCCCTGCACCCCTGGGCTAGCATCTACTGTTCAGATAAGGACTGTCCATGCCACGGCTCCAAAGGCTCAGAACCCACCGAGTAATCGCCTTTCCTGGGTGATTTCCGTCAAACCTCTTTCTCTCCCTGGGCCTGTTTCCCCTCCTGTGGGGCAGGAGATTGTGGTAGTTAATGGCAAGTTCCAAGGTCAGATTCCCTGGGCTGCACTTCCAGCTCTGCATGGCCCTGGACCAGTCATTGTCCTGCTCCCCCAACTCAGTTTCCTCACCTTCAAAATGGGGATAGTGATGGTGCCTAAGTCATGGGGTGATTGTGAGACCATGTAAAGAATAATGGGAGGGATGAATGAATGAATAAATGAATGAGTGAGTGAGTAAATTAATGAATGAATGGGTGCCAATGGGGAGCGGGTGGAGGCTGGGAGGCCCCAAGCAGGCCCCTCCCTTACTGCATTGAACTGAGGTAAGGCTTACCCCTGCATGGGCAGTCAGGAGAGCTTCCTGGAGGAGGTGGCACTTGAGCCAAGCTTTGGAGACAAGAAAGGACTGGCTTACCCAGGAGGGCCCAGGAAGTGCAGGGGATCAAAGGTGGGATGACCCCCCTACCCACCCAGCATATCCCTTATTGTACTTGCCTCTTCTAGCCCAGCGTGACACCTGGCAATTGCTGGGCGTTTGAGGGTAACCGCGGCCAGGTGACCATCCAATTGGCTCAGAAGGTCTACCTGTCCAACCTCACACTGCAGCACATCCCCAAGACCATCTCGCCATCAGGCAGCCTGGACACTGCCCCCAAGGACTTCGTCATCTACGTGAGCACTCCCCTGTAGGGAGCTATGCTTAGCTAAGGGGACAACCTTCCAACAGTGGTATTCCAGGCCTGGGGTAAGCAGCGTCTGCACAACGCATGCAGGCTGGAGGGGCTGGATGCAGCTTGGTTAAGGCTGGAAGTGGCCAGGGCTGGGGTCTGATTTTAGCCTTCAAGGGTAGGGGATAAACAGCTACTCTATTTCAAACCCAGCTTTTCAGAGCTAAGATAATCTTCAGAGACCATGGAGCCCCCATTTTGCTAAGAAGGTCCGAAGCATTATCTGAACTATCTTAGTAAAATAAGGTCCAGAGAAGGATCAGGGAAATCCTACAAGTCAATGGCAGAGCTAGAAATAGACCCTTAGCCTCTGACTCCCAGGCCAGTGCTCTTTCCTGTTCATTACACTGTGCTGCAGTGAAACGGTGCCCAAAGAGGTAGTGAGCTCCCATCCTGGGGAGTGTGCAAGTCTCCACTGGAGAGGGGAGACACCCTCTGAAGGCCCTGCTTGTATCTGACACCATCACCTTGGTTCTGGTTCCACAGGGCATGGAGGGCTCCCCCAAGGAGGAGGTGTTCCTGGGGGCATTTCAGTTTCAGCCAGAAAGCATCATCCAGATGTTCCCACTCCAGGTACCCGCGAAGAGCCGCCTGTGCTGAGCACCTGCTGAATGCACAGTGTGTAGTCTGTACCCAGGGCCCCCTCTTCATCCCCCAGTATCACCAGGAGGTGCCCAGTCATGACTAACCTGTTTGACAGACAGGGAAACTGAGACTCAGAGAGTGGGAGCCGCTACCCAGGACCAAGTGGGACTCAAGGGAGATCCCACCGCCTGTGGCCGTGTCCCCTTTTCCCTGATGCGCCCGGGAGCCGTCTTGCTGCGTTTCTTCCCAGAGACAGCAGACGTTGAGCAAGAGGTTCCCATTGGGCAGGGGCTGCTGGTTCTAAAGGCAGAGTCTCCCTAGTGGGTGACCCCATAATCAGCACCTGATCCAACCACAGGTGGGGAAACTGAGGCCTGAAGGAGAGGGGTTTGGAGACAGAAGCAGGTCCGGAGGAGTGACCACTGGAATGGCCCTGGGGCTTGACAGGGCGAATGTTCAGGCTTAGGAATCAAACTCATACTGGCCCGAATCTCG